>NC_045960.1:94149473-94458892 GCF_010909765.2 Amblyraja radiata
CTCTCCAAAGCCTCCATATCTTTCCCATAAGAGTGTCGGGGTTATGGGAAGGAGGCAGGAGAATTATTCCCCTACCGACTTTTCCATTCTGGGCCTTCTCTACTGCCAGAGTGAGGCCACAAAGAAACGGCACCTCATATTCTGCTTGGGAAGCTTACCACCCAACAGTATGAACATTGAATTCTCCAATTTTAAATAACAAACCAGCTACAACTCTTTCCCTTAAGCCCCTGTATTTCTTCCTGACTTCACATTTTGCTCTCCTTATCTCTCAGCTTTTTGTCTTCTTCATATCTCTGGCCATGTACACGCATCTGTTACTCAAATCCATCTATCATTTGCCAGGCTTTGTCCCACCCCCACCTCAATTCCCTCCTACAATCAGTCTGAAGATGGTCCAGATCCAAAATGACATCTATACATGTTCTCCAGAGATGCTGCTTGACCCATTGAGTAATGGCCCTGTCTCACGGTGCGAGTCCACCCATGAGTGATCCCGAGTTTAAAACAAATCAAACTTGTGGTAATCACGTAGAATTAACGTAGCAGCATCTCTGGAGAGAAGGATTGGGTGACAGGATGATGTTTCCAAAATTCTGCTGCGTCTTTGTGTTACTCCAGCACTGTGTGTTCACTTTTTGTCAACCAGCATCTTCCCTTTCTTGTGTATGACATTATTTTTATCCGTGGCAGTTCCGTGGAGTAACACAAAGACGCAGCAGAATTTGGAAATGACATCCCGTCACCCATTCCTTCTCTCCAGAGATGCTGCCTGTCCCGCTGAGTTAAAGAGTGCCCACGGTAGACTCATGAGTCACTACGGTAAACTCACGGGCTACTACGTTCTTACAACGAGTTTAAAAGTTTATAATGTTTACTTCAAGAGTAAATTTGACTCGTGGAAATCTTTCATCATGTTGAAAGATTTTCAAATGAGTTAACAAGTTTCCCCGAGTACCTGCCGTTAGCGTTACGAGTTCCGACATTACCACTACGTTAATTCTATGTGATTACCACGAGTGATTTGTTTTAAATTCGGGATCACTCGTGGGTGGACTCGCACCGTGAGACAGGGGTTTAACTCCAGCACGTAGACTTTTTTGTAAACCAGCATTTGCACTTCCTTGTGTCTGCAGATAATGCACTGTTTGAATAACCAAATTAACTTAAATTCAATATTTAACTGTTTTTTACAGTTAACTACTTTAGTTTCATTTAACATGAAAAAGGATGAATAATTAATAGTTTCAGAATGTGAATGAGACATCCATAAACATTCAAACTACGGCCATTCTGACAGATTGAGACATCTAAACCCCGTTCTTGAATATTTCTGTTACCGGGGATTCCATTTGCCACAACAGTGTCAGTTTTGTGGACTAATCCGGTGCTGAAAGATCAGATAAACATTGGTTCAACGGTTAGGGGAGCAACAAGCAGTGCTACATCTTTACCGGGAAATTCCTAGTTGCAGAATATACTGGTGAAAAATGCAACTTTAGCTAAAAGGTACACGCACATACCCTTTATTCCACAATTTTGACCCGCAGATCAATACTCCCTTTACTAAACGGACATTCTCCCATAATTCTCACTTTGTTTACTTCCCCTTCTGTTAAGCACCTTTTGCAGCAGTGAGTATTTAAGCAGAGATGAGCTGAGACAGCAGCCAGACTTTTTAATTAATTTCCATTTACATTCTACATCTAGTCTTATGGGCCTGTCCCAGTTAGGCGATTTTTTAGGCGACTGGAACGGGGACTGTCAGAGTGGAACACACACATTGCTTCCTTCACCAGCCCGTTATGCAAGTGGGGGACAGGGCAAGCAGGGGGAGCGCTGTCTGAGTGAGGGGAGGGGGGGGGGGGGGGGGGAGAGACGGAGTGGATACAACGTTTAAGCAGCCAGATATACATGGCTGTGAAGCTCGGCGGACATTAACATTACCGGTCGGTTATCCTTGGTTCTGAAAACTACTACGTACGTTTTTTTCCCCAACGAGCCAATGAAATTCACCGGTCAGCACCAGCTACAACTTACAACAACCTTCGACATCCTGGCAACCCACTAGGACCTCCTGGTGACTAACCTGCGGCATGAGAATTCTCGCTACTCTCCATGGCGGCTTCATTCATGTTGAAAGTTTTGCGGCGACCATAATGAGGCCACGACTAGTTCCCAAAATGCAGCCGGCACCTCAGCGCCTTCTGCGGCCCGCCAGCCAGCCACGGTGTCCTTCGGCACAGGCGCAACCGGTGTAGGTGGTGGTTGATGGGTAGCTATTGGGCGGAAGGCTGGCTTCTCTGTCCCGGGCTCTCTCTCTCTCTCTACTAGTCCCGGGGCAGGAGAGCTGGGCGCTACAGCCAGTCCCGGAGCAGGCGACCTGGGCGCTACAGCCAGTCCCGGGCTCGCAGGCGACTTGGGAACAGCAGCCAGTCCCGGGGCACGCGAGGGATCTGGGAACTGCAGCCAGTCCCGGGGCACGCAGGCGATGTTGCCGACCCCTGGACTAAAGCAAACCCTTGATCCTGTCCCGCCATCCTTTTCTCAAAATTTAGCAACTTAAATTGGGGGTGCGTCTTCGACACAGGTGCGGCTTTATTGCCGGGAGTTAAAAATTGTGAAACAAAATGGAGTTCCAAGTTCCACAGAATGGAGACCTTTGAACTATCTTTAATCAGATTTTAATCAGACCTTAATGTTATTTCTTACACTAAATGTTGTACCCTTTAGCTGCACACTGTGGACAGCTTGATTGTATTCTTGTATAGTTTTTTCTTTGACTGGATACCACACAAACAAAAGCATTTCACTCTACCTTGGTAGACGTGGCAACGATAAACTAAAGTAAACTGTCACAAGGAAGCAAAGGTCACGTTTGTTTTCTGTACTACGAGTACTGTCTGAGGAAACAGACTAAAAACGTTTGTCACTCATGAATTTGTAAGACTTTGAATGCCATGGTAATAGATAATAGGCAGGTGGTTTCTCAATTATGGGATGATGATTAATAAAACTTACAAATTACCTTCACGAGTAGATGAACATACAGGAATCATTTTACAGAAGTAAACAATTACATTGCTTCCACAAGGAACCCTTCCAAACAAATCAAGAACAGGCTTAAGGTTTTATGTGACATGAACCTATGATTAAGGATAGCTACAATGTATAAAGAACATGAATTTCAATAGTTCTCCAGACTGCTTGAAACACTGAATGACACACAAAAAGTCTTGCAGCATAGATTGTCTACTATGTGACTAAGATCTATTTCATATATTTCATTAAATGTACAATGCTTATATAATAGAAGAGCTTGAGTGGTGACAGGACAACAATCTTGCTGTCAACATTAGAAGGACCGAGAAGCTGATCGTTGACTTTGGGAAGGAGAAGCCAATAATTAATTTGCCTAACTTCACTGATGGGACAGCAGAGCCAACACTTTCAGGTTCTTGGTTGTACACATCTCTGATGATCTATCCTCAACCCAGTACATTGATGCAATTACAAAGAAAGCTCACTAACACTTCTACTTCCTCCGGAGTTTGAAACGATTTGGCATGTTTGGTTGATTTATTGTTTTAGTTGAGAGATACAGCGCAGACACAAGCCCTTAAGCCCAAGACCAGCGATCATCATGTGTACACACACTAAGCTACACCATAGGGACAATTTACAATTCTTACCAAAGCTAATTATCCTACAAACCTGTACATCTTTGGAATGTGGGAGGAAACCAGAGCACCCGGAGAAAACCCACAAGGTCACAGGGAGAACGTACAAATTCCATACAGACAGCACCTGTAGTCTGGATTGAATCCGGGTCTTGACCGCTGCGCAACTGTGCCGCCTCAAATGTTGCCAAATACTATCGAACTTCTACGGGTGTTTGGTGTAAAGCATACCGGCTAGTTGCATCACAGCCTGGTTCAGTAATGTGAATGCTTGGGAACGATGGACATTGCCTGGTTCACCAGTGACATTGACCTCTCCACCATCGAAGGCATCTGCAAGAAGCACGGTAACTCATAAAAGATTCACAACACACTGGCCACATTCCCACTTCACTACTGCCAGCAAAATGGTGGCATAGAAACCCGAGGACTCAAGAATAGCTTCTTCCCATCAAGTTCTTGAACCACTTGCACAAGCCTATACACAACCCTAGCTCAGCACCGATCTTCTATAGACTTTCCACCAAGGCTGCACTGCATACATCGCCTTGCACTATCAAGGTCTGGTTTACCTAGAATAACTGATCATTTATTGTAAGTTTGTTTGTTGTACAGTAGCATGTAATGTGCTTGTAAAGCTACAGCAATTAAGAACTTCATTGTTCCATAAGACAATTAAACAACTATAACAATAAGCCGCATGGTGGCACAGCTGGTAGAGCTGTTGCCTCACAGCACCAGAGACACTGGTTCAATCCTAAACTTGGGTGCTGTCTGTGTGGAGTTTGCATGTTCTCCCAGTGACTGTGTGGGTTTCCTCCGGGGGTGCTCCAGTTTACTCCCACACCCCGAAGACGTGCAGTTTTGTAGGTTAATTGGCATCTAAATTGCCCCAAGAGTGCAGGGAGTGGGATAACCTTAAACTATTGTGAACGGGTGATCAATGGTCGGCAAGGACTTGGCAGGCCGAAGGGCTGTTTCCATGCTGCATCCCTAAACGCTCATTTTTTATTTATTTTTTATTATTTATTTATTAGAAGTAGACATATTATAAAATGTAGTTACATATTATAGTAAAAAAACTTTTCATATACATCAGTCATACATTATTAAAATTTTCCATTATCAATTACTTCTGCTTCTAGTGTTTTTATTTTTTATAGAAAGAGGGAAAAAGAGAGGGTAGAAAGTTACAAATAAAAAAGAAAGAAAAAAAAAACACAACAGAAAAACAAGGGAGGTGGAATGGGTTACCTGTAATACGTCAATGGAGATAAGTTCGTGGTTATAAAGTATAGCTTTTCATCTGTTCCTGAGTTCAAGTTTCAGTTGGGTCCTCGTGCTGTGCCAATCTATCCCTTCAGATAGTTAATGAATGGAGCCCAAATTTTATGGAAAAGATCTTGTTTGTCCATTAAGACAAGTCTAATTCTTTCTAAGTATAGGGTCTCCGACATTTCCGTAATCCACATTTTAATTGTGGGGGTTGTTGGGCCTTTCCAAAATTTTAATATTAATTTTTTTCCGGTTATTATACTGTAGTTGAGGAAATTTCTTTGGTTTGTTGTGAGTGTTAAGCTTTGTTCTGATATTCCATGTATTATTAATTTTGTGTCTGGGTCCAGTTTTGTATTAATAACTTCTGAAGTTATTTCAAAAATATCAGTCCAGAAATGTTTAAGTTTTATACAGTTTGCAAACGTATGTGTTAAATTAGCCTCTAGATGTAGACATTTATCACAAATAGGAGAGATTTGTGGGAAGATTCTATTTAGTTTTATTTTAGAGTAGTGTAGTCTATGTAAGACCTTGAATTGTATTAAAGTATGTCTGGCATTTAATGAACATTGATGTATTTGTTGTAAACTTTCGTCCCACATATCTTTCGTGATAGGGTGACCTATTTCATTTTCCCATTTGTATCTATATGGTTCGGTCGGTGGTACCTCGTTGTTTAGTAGGGTGTTATAAATATAAGCTATTAGTTTTTCAGTATTAGGATGCTTGTTCAAACATTCATCAAGAATTTCTGATTCCCTATTCCTGTAGACTTGTGTATTAGATTTAACATAATCTCTAATTTGTAGATATCTGAAGAAATTATTTGAGTGCAGTCCATAATTCTGTTATAACTCTTGAAATGAAAGAAAAGTACCTTTCCCATAAAGGTGTCCTATAATTTTTGATTCCATAATTTTTCCATTGTGTGAAACCTTTGTCCATAAAGGATGATTTGAATAAAGGATTATTTATAATGGGAAGGCAGAGTGGTATATTATTCAATTTTAAATCTTTTTTTATTTGTTTCCAAATTCGTATTCCACTATGTATTATGGGGTTTTCTTTATAGGTTTTTTTGTGCAGTTTTGTGGGGGCAAATATGATCGGTCCAATTTCAAAAGGTAGACAGTCTTCCTTTTCCATCATTAGCCAATCTGGTTGTTGATCCATTTCTTCCAGACAGAAATTCATGTTTTTAATATGGACTGCCCAAAAATAAAATAAGAAATTTGGCAAAGCCAAACCTCCATTTATCTTTGACTTACATAAATGTTTTTTACTTATTCTATGATTCTTATAATCCCAGACAAAACTTGTAACAATGGAATCGACTTTTTTGAAAAAAGTTTTTGGGATATATATCAGAATTAATTGAAGTAGGTACAGCAGTTGCGGTAAAAAAATCATTTTTATAGCATTAATTCTCCCAAGCATAGAAATGGGGAGTGTTTACCAGTATTGAATATTCGTATGTAGTTTATTCAGTAAGGGTGGGAAATTTAGTTTAAATAAAGAGGTATATGTCTTAGTTAGATAGATTCCTAAGTATTTAAATTTATCTTTAACTATTTTAAAAGGGGATTGTTGTATTGTATGTAAATTGAATTTTGTTATTGGCATGATTTCGCTTTTATTCCAATTAATTCTATATCCCGAAAACTGGCCAAATTGAGTTATTAGATTTAATAGGTTTGTTGTACAGTAGCATGTAATGTGCCTGTAAAGCTACAGCAATTAAGAACTTCATTGTTCCATAAGACAATTAAACAACTATAACAATAAGCCGCATGGTGGCACATCTGGTAGAGCTGTTGCCTCACAGCACCAGAGACACTGGTTCAATCCTAAACTTGGGTGCTGTCTGTGTGGAGTTTGCATGTTCTCCCAGTGACTGTGTGGGTTTCCTCCGGGGGTGCTCCAGTTTACTCCCACACCCCGAAGACGTGCAGTTTTGTAGGTTAATTGGCATCTAAATTGCCCCAAGAGTGCAGGGAGTGGGATAACCTTAAACTATTGTGAACGGGTGATCAATGGTCGGCAAGGACTTGGCAGGCCGAAGGGCTGTTTCCATGCTGCATCCCTAAACGCTCATTTTGATTAATGGGATTGGTGTCACTGTCTCAATTGCAATTATTGCATGGATTCATTTGGTGGCCGTTTCCTGAAACTCTCTGCCCAAGAGCACTTTTGGGAGGTTCTTCACTAGAAGGATAAAAGCAGTTAAAGCCAATGGCACACCAGCATTTTTTCCAAGGGAAATAAATGCTGACCTCACCATGTTAACCACATCCTGTACACAAATAAAAACATAGATTTCAGTGTTGGCAAATTAGGGTATCCATGTTATATGTAAAATGGATAGGACTATGCATTGAGGGTTGAAAATCTTTAAGTTGATTGTTTAAAAATTAACTACAGGATTACAAAAGACCAATAAATTAGTCTTGAGCATATTGTTAAACAAAAGAAGAGACTATTTTCTTAAATAGGTTTGTCAATTAAATGCCATTATAACAAATGTGGCACAGAAACGACAATCCCGTTACAGCAGTTATATTATCAGAATTGACTTGCAAGAAAGTTGTATAACATCACATTGAATTTTGTCCATAAAGTATTGCATCAGAAGCAGAATGATGCAGATATTAATAATTTTACAACAGTATAAGTTCTCATTAACGTTCTAGTGACATTGCATTTATTTGTATTCATGTTAATAATTCAAAATATACATACGCTAATGTGTTGTATAACTTAGAATCTTGGGCTTCCAAAGTAGATTAACATTATACTTTTAATATTGTATAAAACAGGAGATAATCAAGTTGAAGAAACCACTTTCCTTTCTGATTTGTTTATTAAAGAGACTCAAAGAATGGGAGAACATGCAAGCCTGTTTAATAATTGTAGCTTTTTTGTGCATTAATCACTGCAGAAGATAAAGGGTTATCCATGAAAGATAAAGATGAGGGTATTGTCCAGGATGGAGCTTTTCTGCTATGTGGAAGTGGATAGGGTTAAGCTCCGGCAGCACTGCACCCCTGAGGTTGGCACAGATGGTGTCCAACACTCAGCCAACAAATGGAATTAGCATAAGTAGGTGCTTGACAGCTGGCAAACACGTGGTGCGCTGCCACTAAATTCTAATCAATCAGAATGCCAACAGTTCCTTATTTCAGCCATCTCCTCTTTGAAATAGAGAGTTGTGAATTTATGGAATTCACCCAGAGTTGTGAACTTATGGAATTCCCTGCCACAGAAGGCAGTGGAGGCCAAGTCACTGGATGGATTTAAGAGAGAGTTAGATAGAGCTCTAGGGGCTAGTGGAGTCAAGGGATATGGGGAGAATGCAGGCATGGTTATTGATAGGGGACGATCAGCCATGATCACAATGGCTCGAAGGGCCGAATGGCCTCCTCCTGCACCTATTTTCTATGTTTCTATGAAAAAAGGCTGTAATAAGAGCTGAAGAGGACACATGGAAACCATAACAGAATATACATAAGCCAGGTAGTCAAAGAGCTGCTAAATAATGCAAGATAATAAAAAATGGCTACAGAATGCAGAGCTCTGATATACAGAGGGATTTGGTGATGTCCCTGACTAGCAAAAGGCAATATGTAGATGTGATGATTATTTAGGAAACATAACAATGTTATTGTTATGATTTATTTCAATAGGGACAGAATACAATAGCAGCAAGGATTTGCTCCAATAATATCAAGAATTGGTGAAATCCCATCAGGAGTACTGTGTACTGTGCTGGTTTCTATCCAGAGGGTTGTTAATATCTGGAAGCAATTCCAAGATGGTTTACAAGGCTAATACCTGGAAAGGACAGTTGGCCATAGACAGATTAGAGTAGTATCTGTGGGTGTTTAGAAAAGTAAAAGGCAGCCTAACTGAGACATACAAGAATCCGAGGGGAGGGATGTGTAGAGGATGTCCACTCTCGTTCTTTAAAAATAAGGGGTTAGCCATGAAAGATAAAGATGAGGCAATTAATTTTTTAAACGCTGGAACTCTCCCTCATTTTATGGTGGAGCTTTGAGTTATTCTTAACACAGAGATATTGATTTTTAACAAGGGGATGAAAGGTTACCATGAGTAGACAGACCTGCCAGAGGCAAGACAGGTTTGCAGAAAAGTTATAATCTGAGCACAGTTGATGCTATTCCATGAAGAGAAGGCAGAAAGGGCCGATAAGCCTCCTCATCTGCTCGCAAGTTCATTTGTAAATCTTAAGATGCATTTTGCAATCCGTATGTGATTTCTTTGTTGTATTTGGTTGAACCACTATATGTGGGTTATCAATTCAATATATCTACATATATTTTGCATTATATGCAGTGGTTAATTATTAGTGAACTTTTAGATGCTCCTATCGTACAAGGAAGTCACTCAAAACATGGCTACATTTCTGGCAAGTTGTGTACAAATCAACAGTACAAATAGCAATGGTCAAAGAATACCTTATTGTGTTAGTATGCGCAAACTTCTATCAACTTTACACTTTTTCCATAACCTCTACCCTCAATACACCAGCATGAGAACACTCCACCTCACCTTCCACTAACATGTTTTCTTCCTTTGTCCATACATACATATATCTTTCTTTGATACTATCAGTCTCTTTTTCCTTCACCCCCTTCATAAAGAAACAAGCCTGAAAATGCATCTCAAACTGATAGAGTATAATAGAAAGTTCAGAGATTCTATACGTTTCAATTTAGTACAAAAATCCCCCCCACAAAATTGACTGAATGAGCAATAATAGTATAATAATTGAGACTTTCCCTAAAAACGTTTAAATATTAGATTTTGAACATCGCTGATATTTTTAATCAGCTAGAGCTACTGCCTTACTGCACCAAAGACCCAAGTTTGATCCTGACTATGGGTCTTTGCCTTTATGCAGTTTGTACATTCTGCCTGTGACCTGTGTGGGTTTTCTCTGAGATCTTAGGGCTCCTCCCACACACCAAATACATACAGGTGGGTAGGTTAATTGGCTTGGTATAAATGTAAATTGCCTCTAGTGTATGTAGGATAGTGTAAGTGTGCAGGGATCGCAGGTCGGTGTGGACTCGGTGGACCGAAGAGCCTGCTTCCGCTCTGTATCTCTAAACTAAAAGACAAACAAATTTAGAAAGTGCTGGAGGATCTCAGCGGATCAGGCAGCATGTGTGAAAGGTATGGACAGACAACATTTTGGGTCAGGATCCTCCTTCCTTCGGCACTTTGTGCTTTGCTCAAGATTGCCATTTCTTGTGTCACCAAACAAATTTACCAAGATCCAGGTGAACACTGCAAAGGGACTTCTTCAAATACATTAACATCTGTCCTTAATAAGGTAATCAAACAGGAGAGAGAATAATTTTCAGGGTTACAGAGAAGAAACCGGTGATGTAGGATTTCAGGCTTCTGTACCTATCTTCTGCCCGATAGCAGCAGCCTGATGTCAAACACCACTAGGTTCAGGAACAGCTACTTTCTTACGACTATTGGGTTCTTGAACCAACTCACACAACCATAATCCTACCTTAGCAATGCAAAGTTCTGATTAGGCCCACCTAAATTACTGCGACCTCTGTATGCACCAAAATTCAGGAAGAATATATTGGCAATGAAGAGAATGTAGCACAATATTACCAGCACACTGTCTGGACTCCTGTGGTTACATAGAGATTATGGAATCACAGTGGACGTTACCTGAATTTTAGATTATGGGACGATTTGATTACTCGAAACATTAAAGCAAACTGATAGATGCGGCGCAAATGAAGTATAGCCTATGGCTGGGGGTTCCAGGATTAGGATCTTAAGGGGCTGCCCCACTTGGGCGACCTAATTGGCGCGTTTAGAAGAGTTTGAAAAAATGATATGTTGAAGACCTCCTTCGACTATGTTGAAGACCAGTTTCGACTAGCTATGACAAACTTCGGGAAAATTGGACACCGAATAGTGGAGAGTGAAGACGACTTCCTTCGATCTCCTTCCCTTCGACTATGATGAAGACTATCTACGACTACCTTAGACTACCCTCGATTACCCACGACTAACATGCGGACCTACTACGACTAAACCTACGAGTAAAAAAAGTATCGATTTTTTTCCATGGCGACCTTTTTTTAAGCGGGCATTTTTTAACATATTGAAAAAAACGCCGCAAGCTAGTTGAGGCCTCGAGTACACGGAGACCACTCTTGAGCACAAAGGAGAGTTACGAAGACCTCCTATGACCTCATATCGACCATGCTGCGAGTACGAGTCGAGGGCAAACTCGCCAGAACTCGCAGATTAGGTCTCCCAAGTGGGACAGGCCCTTAAAAGAAAATCAGAGCTAATTCTATCAGGGTTGAAGTTGGGTAATATTTCCCAGGGGTTATGGGGAGAAGGCAGGAGAATGGGGTTAGAATGGAGAGATAGATCAACCATGATTGAATGGTGGAGTAGGCTTGATGGGCCGAATGGCCTAATTCTGCTCCTATTACTTACGAACATGAATATGTCTATGTGGAAGATGCAGAAATTTGAAATACGACTTGAAATAAAAATGTATTCGGACTTTTGGGGCAGGGGGCAGGATGAGGAGGCACATTTGGAAGGGGCTGGATGGAGCTAGATCACTGATAAACCACAATCCCGTTGATCGATAGAACTACCTTAAGCCTTTGACCCTTTCAATCTTCTACACTCACCAGAAACGCAAGATTCTCACAATAAAACTCTCATATGCAAAAATCCCAATTATAAACATGCAACTATATATCCATAACTTCACATATTTTATTTACACTACCTACCTAGCCGTTCTAGGCGATCCTTGGCCATGATCAAATTGTCTGTCATTTTGCTCTGCAGGCGCTTGGCTCGAACAACCTGCTCACCTGGCAAGGCAAGAGGTCATTGAACATTTAGTAACAAAAATAAACCTATAACGATCAGGTTTTGACCAGCAAGGCCTGACAACAGGGTAATCTCTTAAGGTTTATGTTTTTATGGTTACATGTATAGTAGAAAGATTTGTTTAGCATGCTATCCAGCAGATCAGATTTTATGATACTTAAATACAATCAAGTCAAGTCCAACGTCTACAATGCGGTAGAGGTGAATTGGGCAGTGCTCTAGCTTAAGAAAGGACTGATCGAAATCCTGAAAACAGAGGGGAAGAAGCTGTTCTTGAGTCTGGTGATGCATGCTCTCAAGCTCTGCTTTACAGGAGCAGGGAAAAGAAAGAATGATCAAGAAGAGACGTCTTTGATTATGTTAGCTGCTTTTCCAAGGCAGCTTGAAGCGTAGATGGAGTCTATGGTGCGAAGTCTGGCTGTGTCTGGACTGGGCTAAATCGACCACTGTAAATTCTTGCAGTCTTGGGCACAGGTGTTCCCAAACCAAGCTGTGATGCAACACAATAGTATGCTTTCTATGGCGCACTTGTAGAAGTTTGTAAGAATCATTTGATGAATCAAGCAGGTAATGTAACTAAAACAATAATCATGACTCAGCCTGCCTCGTGACTAATAATGAAACAATAAGGAGAGGAAGTACTTGAAAGATAAATGAACAGTAGCCTAAGCCATAGTTGAAGAATTCAGTTTTGAGAAGACAGAGATACTCAGAATTTGAATGTATGCAAAGCATGACTGCAAAACGCTTTGTAAGCAGCAAAGGGGCAGAATAAACAAATAATGCCCAGTGGAAAACCAGGAGATGGCAATGTCAAAGGTGGTTGGAAAAATAAGTGAGTCTTCAGTACTTATTGACAGACCAGACAGCCACTTTATTTCACTAAAGTTAGACACAAAGTGCTGGAGTAACTCAGCGGGTCTGGCAGAACATGAATCGGTTGATTTTTCGGCTCAGGACTCTTCTTCAGACTGTCAACAAACACCTGCCATTCCTCGTTTCCACATTTTGACTGACCTACTGCAAATTCACTTAAAGATATGGCTACTTATAAGTTCCCCTCTCTCTGACGGGAGCTCTATGAGAACCTCTCGCACTGCTCCGCCTCTGTGATTTTTGCTGCTCTCCGGCTTTATGACCAAGTTCTACCCATCATGTTCACCTGCTAGGATTGGTCCTGCCTCTTCCAGCTTTCTTCTTCCCCCCCCCCCACCCCCTTACAATCAGTCTGAAGAAGGGTCTCAACCAAAACATTACCTATACATATTTTCCAGAAATGCTGCCTGACCTGCTGAGTTACTTCAGTACTTTGTACCCTTTTGTGCATTAACCCGCTTTTGCAGTTCCTTGTTTATACATTCCCCAGTTTCAAAGATCTAGTTCAGCAAATATTCAGAATTCAAATACCACATGTTAAGCATGAAGTGTCTCAAAGGTCTGGTATTGTCTCTCACCCAGCACTGCAAATGGCATATAGGATTTTCATGAACAAGGATATTTCCAAGATCATCATTCCTTTTAGCGCCCTGCACTCTATGTATGCACAAGCTCTGTCCATACATTGACCAATCTATTTGAAATAAACGTTAATATAAAACTCACTCAACTTCCTGGATGAACAACACATCACATCTAGCATCATCTGCAGTTTTCTTGTGTTGAGATCTTACCTGATCCAGAGATCCGGACTGCAACCCCTTGCTCGAGTTCTGCTATTCCCTTTTTGTAAAACTCCACAGCTTTTTTCTTCTGTCCTATTCAAACAAAGGAATAAATTTATACAATAAATGTATACAGATTAGCCATGATTGGATGGTGTAGACTTGATGGGCCGAATGGCCTAATTCAGCTCCTATCACATGATGCCTTTAGGAGCAGTAAACACAAATTACTGGGGGGTTTTTTCCAGCGACCACTACTCACAGGTCCAGCTATTAGAAACAGGTTTGATTCTCCAAATAACCTCCCAACTTCTATACTCAATACTCTGACCGATGAAGGCCAAAATATATAAATGTATATAACATATGATGAGCATTTGACGGCACTGGGCCGGTACTTGCTGGAGTTTAGAAGAATGAGGGGGGACCTCATTAAAACGTACAGAACAGTGCAAGGCTTGGATAGAGTGGATGTGAAGAGGATGTTTCCACTAGTGGGAGAGTCTAGGACTAGAGGTCACAGCCTCAGAATTAAAGGATGTTCTTTTAGGAAGGAGACGAGGAGGAATTTCTTTAGTCAGAGGGTGGTGAATCTGTGGAATTCTTTGCCAAAGAAGGCTATGAAGGCCAAATTAATGGATATATTTAAGGCAGAGATAGATAGATTCTTGATTAGTACAGGTGCCAGGGGTTATGGGGAGAAGGCAGGCGAATGGGGTTAGGAGGGAGAGATAGATTAGCCATGATTGAATGGGCCATATGGCATATTTCTGCTCCTATCACTTATGATCTTATGAAGCCTTTACAAGCAGTAAACACAAATTGTTGATTTTTTCAGCAACCATACCCACAGGTCCAGCCAATAGGTTTGATTCTCCAAATAACCTCCCAACTTCTATACTCAATATTCTGACAGATGAAGCCAATGTGCTAAAAGCTTTCATGACACCCTATCTCCCATGACACCACTTTCAAGGACTCTGGCGGGCAGACGGATCTAAACGTTCAGGTGAAGTGGAATCTCTTTTCTCAGTACAGTTGAAGCAGGGTAAATCATTGAATACAGTGCCCTCCATAATGTTTGAGACAAAGACCTGTCATTTATTTATTTGCCTCTGTACTCCACAATTTGAGATTGTGATAGGAAAAAAAACACATGTGGTTAAAGTGCACATTGTCAGATTTTATTAAAGGGTATATTTATACATTTTGGTCGCACCATGTAGAAATTACAGCTGTGTTTATACATAAGCCCCCCCCCCTCCCCATTTCAGGGCACCATAATGTTTGGGACATGTGGCTTCACAAGTGTTTGTAATTGCTCAGGTGTGCTTAATTGCCTCCTTCGTGCAGGTATAAGAGAGCTCTCAGCACCTATTCTTTCCTCCAGTCTTTCCATCACCTTTGGAAACTTTTATTGCTGTTTATCAACATGAGGACCAAAGTTGTGCCAATGAAAGTCAAAAAAGCCATTATGAGACTGAAACAAGAATAAAGCCGAGAGAGACATCAGCCAAACCTTAGGCTTACCAAAATCAACTGTTTGGAACATCATTAAGAAGAAAGAGAGCACTGGTGAGCTTACTAATCACAAAGGGACTGGCAGGCCAAGGAAGACCTCCACAGCTGATGACAGAATTCTCTTTAAAATAAAGAAAAAACTCCAAACACCAGTCCGACAGATCAGAAATACTCTTCAGGAGTCAGGTGTGGATTTGTCAATGACCACTGTCCGCAGAAGACTTCATGAACAGAAATACTAGAGGGTACACTGCAAGATGCAAACCACTGGTTAGCTGCAAAAACAGGATGGGCAGGTTAGTTTCCAAGAAGTACTTAAAAGAGCAACCACAGTTCTGGAAAAAGGTCTTGGGAAGAGATGAGTCGAAGATTAACTTATATCAGAGTGATGGCAAGAGCAAAATATGGCTCACCTATCTTCATTGATGATACAACTGCTGATGATAGTAGCATAATGAATTCTGAATACATCCTATCTGCTCAAGTTCTAACAAATGCCTCAAAACGCATTGGCCGGCCAATCATTCTACAGCAAGACAATAATCCCAAACATACTGCTAAAGGAACAAAGGAGTTTTTCAAAGCTAAAAAATGGTCAATTCTTGAGTGGCCAAGTCAATCACCTGATCTGAACCCAATTGAGCATGACTTGTATATACTGGAGACAAAACTGAAGGGAACTAGCCCCAAAAACAAACATAAGATAAAGATGGCTGCAATACAGGCCTAGCAGAGCATCACCAGAGAAGACTGGTGATGGCCATGAATCGCAGACTTCAAGCAGTCATTGCATGCAAAGGATATGCAACAACATACTAAACATGACTACTTTCATTTACATGACAATGCCGTGTCCCAAACATTATGGTGCCCTGAAATGGGGGGGGACTATGTGTAAACACTGCTGTAATTCTCTGTTGTGGAATTCTCTGCCTCAGAGAGCAGTGGAGGCCAGTTCTCTGGATACTTTCAAGAGAGCTTGATCGGGCTCTTAAAGATAGCAGAGTCAGGGGATATGGGGAGAAGGCAGGAACGGGGTACTGATTGTGGATGATCAGCCATGATCACATTGAATGGCGGTGCTGGCTCGAAGGGCCTACTCCTGCACCTATTATCTATCATGACTGACCAAAACATTATGGAGGACACTGTATATACAATGTTGAGATAAACAGAAATTTGATTTTCTAGGATCAATTGTTAAGGGAAACAGATTTTAGTCTGATCTCATTGTACCTGATGGCGTACACATACTGTTATTTAATTATTTTAAAGTTTTCTTACTTAATATAATGTTACAAGGTAAGAATACTGCAATGCATCACCTATTACCCAGTATTCACAGCTACCCGAATACATGCATTAGGTTATGCAACACAAAACCAAAATCTAAAAAGTGATGTTTGGTATATTGCAATACAATAGATATAGTGATACGAGGTACATGCATCAAAATATGGCAAAGAAGACAATAAACAGTGTCTTAGACCAACACCGTGGCCTACCTTACAATCCAACATATATAACATTACAATGCTGAGTTACTCCAGCGTTTTGTGACTTTTGCAACGCCACCTCTGCACAATACATTCGCGCTTACATTTAAATATTAAATACAGTGCTGCATTCAATGCAGTTATACCGAAGGGGGGGGGGGTCCCGGCTGGTCCACCTGGAGCATTGTTAAAGTGGCAGTGGGCATCCCCAGCGGACATAGCCAACATCCATTGCAACCCTTGGAGCAACAAAAGCCAATGTGTCACTCACTCACCTCTCTCGTCCTCGTCGATGCCGAGGGCGGTGGAGATGTACTCGAAGGCCAGGCGGTGGCTCTGGCGGATCTGCTCCGGGTCCACGGTGGTGACGGTGGGGGTGCTCTTGCGCGATGCCATCTCGGCCAGGCGCTGGCAGACGTAGGCGAAGAAGAGCCAGAGATGGAAGGCCAGGAAGCGCAGGAAGGTGAAGACAGCGACCAGCGGGTAGGAGAAGTAGTAGAGGTTACGCTTGTGGAGCGAGAGCCTGTCGCTGGGGCCTTCGGGCGGGTCTGGATCTGGGGCCGGTCCTTTCTTCTTCCTGCCTCGTCCTCCGGGAGAATTCATTCACCCGCCCTCTGTCCGCCATCACGCGTCGCGCCGCCCCGCGCATGCGTCAGAGCCGCGCCGCGCCGCCCCGCGCATGCGCCACACCACATTGTCCGCCCTCCGCCAATCACACCCCCCATGGCTCCCATTAGCAACCAATCAGCGGGCCGGATCACCGCTGTTCCAGGTTCGGGTCAAGAGTATTCACTTGTCAAATGTACCAGCACTCTTGCACTCTTACTTGTATTGTATTCAAATTTATTGTCATTGCAGCAGCTTACCAGGCCAGCAAACATAATGCTCATAGCTAATGTATGATAACAAAAGGGATTGGACAGGCTAGATGCAGGAAGATTGTTCCCGATGTTGGGGAAGTCCAGAACAAGGGGTCACAGTTTAAGGATAATGGGGAAATCTTTTAGGACCGAGATGAGAAAAACATTTTTCACACAGAGAGTGGTGAATCTGTGGAACTCTCTGCCACAGAATGTAGTTGAGGCCAGTTCATTGGCTATATTTAAGAGGGAGTTAGATGTGGCCCTTGTGGCTAAAGGGATCAGGGGGTATGGAGAGAAGGCAGGAACAGGATACTGAGTTGGATGATCAGCCATGATCATATTGAATGGCGGTGCAGGTTCGAAGGGCCGAATGGCCTACTCCTGCACCATTTTCTATGTTTCTAAAACAAAAATCAATAAAACAATAACTTCAATTCTAGTTATTTGTTATTAGTTACATAGAAAATAGCTGCAAGAGTAGGCCATTTGGCCCTTCGCCAGCACCACCATTCAATATGGTCATGGCTGATCATCCAGAATCAGTACCCCGTTCCTGCTTCCTCTCCATATCCCTTGATTCCTTTAGCCCTAAGAGCTATATCCAACTCTCTTTTGAATACATTAGTTACTTGTCTGAGGAAAGGTCTCGACCCGAAACGTCACCAATTCATTTTCTCCAGAAATGCTGCCTGACCCGCTGAGTTACTCCACCAATACTAGTGTCAAGAGAGTTAAGATTTAAGAGTGTTCCCGAAATGGAATAATGAAATTCTTACATGCAGCAGCACAACAGATATGTATTCTGTAATAGCCATAATAAGGAACAAAAATGGTCAGTATATTAAAAAACAAACAAACAATAATAGTGCAAAGATAATACCCCCAAATCTAGCCTCGAGCTTATTTGGAGTTTATAGTATTTAGTGCAGACAAATTCATAGTTCAGTTAGTGTTTTGTAGTGTTCTTTGTAGCCTGATGGTTGTTGCGAAGAATATATTCTTGACCCTAGTGGTCATGTTTTTTAGACTCCTTTACCTTCTTTCAGATGGAAATAGTCAGTTGACTAACTTCTCACCTGAAAGTGACAAAATATAAGGTGCTGGAAAACAGAAAATGCAATATCAAGTTAGGCAACGACTTAGTGTCAAGTGATTGTAGATGCCGGAGTCATGAGCAAAACATAAAATGCGGGAGGAACTCAGCAGGTCAGGCAGAGAAATGGTCAGGCGACGTTGCAATCTAAAGAAGGGTCGCAATGTGCAATATCAAAAAGCCCATACCCTTCAGAGATGCTGCCTGACCCACTGGGTTCCTCCAGTACTTTGTGTTTTGCTCAATATTCCAGCATCTGCAGCTCCTTGTATCTCTGCAATTGACCTCTCCTCTACTTCATCCTCCACTGGATCCATGCCTTCAACCAGCATTTATTCTCTTTACTGAAGAGACTGAAGAAGGGTCTGGACCCAAAATGTCATCTATCCATCTCACTCCACAGATGCTGCCTGGCCCATTGCACTGCACCTCCAGCACTTTGTTTTTTGTTCACTATTTTACTCTCTCCTGACTAGCTTTATTATTCATTCTCCTTCTTAAATTACTGTGATTTCTGCTGTGAATGTATTTTTGTAGCTCTGTTAGGAAGACCATTCCTGATTTTTATTTAATAGCTTTGCGTTTATCTGGGAGAAAAAGCTGCAAACAATGCTGTTTTCTTGCACATACTGTTGATGTTCCCTTGCACATACAGTCTATGTTCTTCTAGAAATTAGAAAATAGTATCTAAGGAGTCTTAGCAAGATGCACTGATGCATTATGTAGATAACAGATACTGCATAATTGACAAAATAAATAATGTGTAATTTAGTAGATCAGATATCAAATAACCAAGCAAGCTGCTCTGGTCTGATAGTGTTAATCTTTATGAGTGTTGCTTTAGTGGCAATCATCCATTTATAAATGGTGTTGAAAATAGTCCATTTGCTGTTGTAGGTTTAGGTTTACTATCATGTGTACTGAGGTACAGAGAAAAGATTTGTTTTGCATGCAATCCAATCAAATCAGATAATACTATACATAAATTCAATCAAGCGATACTCAAATAAAATAGATGGAGCAAATGGAGCAGATAGTTGCGGTGCACTAGTTCCAGGGATAAAGTCAAATGTCCACAATGGGTTAGAGGTGAAACGAACGATACCTTAGCTTATGGAAGGACCATTCAAAAGAATGATGACAAAGGGGAATATGTTCCTGAGTCGGGTGGTGCACGCTTTCAAGCCTCTAACTTCTGCATGAGGGGAGCAGTGAAATGAAGACATGACCGTGGTTAGGGAAGTATTTGATTATGTTAGCTACTTTCCTGAGACAGCGTGAACTGTAGATATAGTCAATCGTGGAGAGTCTGGTCTGTATGATGGGCTGGGCTAATCCATAACCTGCAATTTCTGTGTAGGAAGGAACTGCAGAAGAAGGGTTCCTTCAGTCTGAAGAAGGGTTTCGGCCTGAAACGTCGCCTATTTCCTTCGCTCCATAGATGCTGCTGCACCCGCTGAGTTTCTCCAGCATTTTTGTGTACCTTCGATCTTCCAGCATCTGCAGTTCCTTCTTGAACACAAGGAACTGCAGATGCTGGTTTAAACCAAAGATAGACACAAAATGCTGGAGTAACTCAGCAGGACAGGCAGCATCTCAAGGGTCTCGACCCACAACATCACCCATTCCTTCTCTTCAGATATAATGCCTGTCCCACTGAGTTACTCCAGCATTTTGTGTCTATACTATCTGCAATTTCATGTGGTCTTGGGCAGAGCTGTTCCCAAACCAAACTGTAATGCAATCCATCAGAATGTTTTCTGTGGTGCATCTGTAGAAGCTTGTAATAGTCATTGGAGATATGCCAAATTTCCACAACCTCCTGAGGAAGTAGAGGCATTAGTATGCCTTCTTGACTGTCGCTTCAATGTGGATGATCCACGAAAGATTGTTAGTAATATTTACTGCATGGAACTTGAAGCTCTCACCTACTTCCACTTTAGCATCTTTGATGATAATTGAGGCAAGTATTCCACCATGCTTCCTGAAGTCAATGACCAGCTCCTTTGGCTTGTTGACATCCTATAACTGGTGTGCCGATGGAGGGGGAAAATGTTGAAGGGGGGAGAAAATGTTCGGGCTGCTGGATGCGTGGTGAATCAATCGACCTGCGTTGAAGTTCTTGAATGTGTTGAAGTCACATTCATCTGTTCAAGTGAAAAATATCCTATCCTCTTCCTAATTTGTGCCTTACAGAAAATGGAAGGAGGTGAGTCACACATTGCTGAATACCCAGCCTTGGTCTTCTTGTTATTACAGTATTTGTGGCTAATTCATTTTAGTTTGTAGTCAGTAATGACCCAAGACATTGATGGATGGGTACTCAATTATGGTAATGTCATTGATTTTAAAGAGAAGATAGATTCTCTTGGTGGTGATGATTGTTGCCTGAAACATTTCTCAGTGGGTAATTTTGTAAAGATAATGGTTTTGAATGTAAATGGTAAGAGGTTAGACTTTCTCACTCTCTTGAGGTTGGTAATATCCTGTCACTTAAGCTGCAAATAAGATCTATATCACAAATCACCTGAAGCCTACATATTGTCCAGACGTTTATGTATGTTTGCACAGACCATTTCAGAATCTGATGGATAGAGGAATTAGGATTAGTAAGCCTCTTGATTCTTGAACCAGTTCTGCCATTTTGTAAGATCATGGATGGTCTGATTGTAACTACAACCCCTCATTCCCAAAGTGCCTGCAGTAACCTTTCATCCTCTGGCTTATCAATAATATAGCTAGTGCTGCATTAAAAAAAATTTAAATTCTCTCTTCTTCAGTGGAAGCGGATTTCCAAAGATGTTTTGAATGTCTTATCATTTTAAAAGGCACTATGTAAATGCAAGTTGTTCCATCACTGCCCTTTCCTAGAACTGTACTTTCTGTTCCTTATGAAATAGCATAGTATTCCTCTTTGCACCTATTTAAACTAAGTTATCAAATAGTCAACATTTATTAAGTCAGCTTATCAGAATGATATGACATTCTGAGTGCCTGGAATGCACTGCCAGAATTGGTAGTGGAGACAGATAAAATCATGGCATTCAAAAGACTTAAGTGCCATGACTTGGAAAGGCACATGGATATGCAGGGAGAGGAAGGATATGGGTTATGTGCAGGCAGATAAAAGTTGGTCTTGGCATCATGTTCGGCACAGACATTAAGGGTCAAAGGGCTTGTACCTACGCTGTACTATTATATTTTCTATTTCTATCTCAATATGCACATCTAAGATGGGAATTCAAGCTATCAAACATTTAAAAAAGTCTGGCCAATAAACAATCTATGCAAAATTGTACATTTGCAGTTACTGCAAACAGTTTGTCATGAATATATTAAAATAAAGATTCTTCTCTGTTTTGTTTTGGTCTTGTTTTCTATGGTGTTTTGTGCAAAAAACACCAAATGATTTGCTGTGCACAGCGCCTCACCTGGCCTCATGATGTCTGAGATACTGCTGGCTAAAAACTTAGGTTTAATACTGGACTTACAACTTGAGCGCTGTGGTATAAAACATTGTCACCAACTATTATTCAAGCACCCATTCCCTGATCAGTGATGTAGATCAGTTTCAGCTTAGTTTATTGTCACGTGCACCAGCCAGCAGCAAGACGACATAATTACAATCGACCCATTCGAGATGGCTCAAGATGACAATCAAAGCAGTAAAAAAAAAATTTAAACTGCAGATATTGTAAATATGTGAAAATAAATGAAATGCAGCCTCTGTGGATAGAACATTACATTTCATGCCATCAACCTGGTTGATAGAACAAAAAATATCAGTAATCAACAATTAAAATACATTAATTCCTGTCATAAAACCAAATCATGTTCTAAATACCACACACTAACCAAATTTACAATTCTCTCATTACAATATTTCATTAAGCAAAATAATTAGCCTAATTATCATTTTCCTAATTATAGCAATACACCATTTGATGTTCAACTTAAGAACTCACGTTATATCAGGTGTTTAATCCCAATGGACTGGCTCGTTATTTATTTCTAGTGTTTATTCCTATTGTATTCTCTGTGCTGCTCTCAGAAAACAGAAACAAAAGTAATTTGTTTAAGAAGGAAATGCAGATGTTGGAAAATCGAAGGTACACAAAAAAGCTGGAGAAATTCAGCGGGTGCAGCAGCATCAATGGAGCGAAGGAAATAGGCAACGTTTCGGGCCGAAACCCCTCTTCAGACTAATGGGTGGGGGGGGGGGGGGGCGGGGAGAAGAAAGGAAAAAGGAGGAGCCCGAAGGCTGTGGGATGGGAGGTGACAGCAGGAGGGCTGAGGAAGGGGAGGAGACAGCAAGGACTAACAAAATTGGGAGAATTCAATGTTCATGCCCCCAGGATGCTGTTCCTCCAATTTCCGGTGTTGCTCGCTCTGGCCATGGGGGAGACCCAGGACAGAGAGGTTGGATACGGAGTGGGAGGGGGAGTTGAAGTGCTGAGCCACCGGGAGGTCAGGTTGGTTATTGTGGACCGAGCGGAGGTGTTCGGCGAAACGATCGCCCAACCTCCGCTTGATCTCACCGATATAGATCTGCTGACATCTAGAGCAGCGGATGCAATAGATGAGGTTGGAGGAGATGCAGGTAAACCTCTGTCGCACCTGGAACGACTGCTTGGGTCCTTGAATGGAGTCGAGGGGGGAGGTAAAGGGACAAGTGTTGCAAAACAAAAATAAACTATTTCAGCCTCTTCAGCTCCACCATTAAATTACATCACAACAGAGCTATAGCCAAAAGTCTATAGTCTCAGGACAACTCTGTTATTTTCATAAACTCTCTGGGTGCAGAAATGTGTCCTCATCTCAGTCCTAAATGGCCTACCCCTTATTTTAAAACTGTGACCACTGGTTCTGGAATCCCGCAACATCGGGAACAATTTTCCTTCATCTAGCCTGTCTAATCCTTTAAGAATTGTATATGTTTCTATAAGATCCCCTATCATTCTAAATTCCAGTGAATACAAGCCCAGTCGACCCATTCTTTCATCATATGTCAGTCCCGCCATCCCGGGAATTAACTTGGTGAGCCTACGCTGCACTCCCTCAAAAGCAATGATGTCCTTCCTCAAATTAGGAGACTAAAATTGCACAAAATACTCCAGGTGCAGTCTCACCAGGGCCCTGTACAACTGCAGTTGGACCTCCTTGTTCCTGAACTCAAATCCTCTCGCAATGAAGGCCACCATGTCATGAGCCTGCTGTACCTGCATGCTTACTTTCAGTGACTGATGTACAAGCACTGCCAGGTCTCGTTGCACCTCCCCTTCTCCTATCTGACACCATTCAGATAATAATCTGCCTTCCTGTTCCTGCCACCAAAGTGGATAACCTCACATTTATCCACATTGTACTGCATCTGCCATGCTTCTGCCCTCTCACCCAACCTGTCCAAGTCACCCTGCAGCCTCATAGCATCCTCCTCACATCTCACACTGCCACCCAGCTGTGTCAGCCGCAAACTTAGAGATGTTACATTTAATTCCCTCGTCGAAACCGTTAATATATATTGTAAACAACTGGGGTCCCAGCACCGAGCGGCACCCCACTAATCACTGCCTGCCATTCTGAAAAGGACCCGTTCATTCCTACTCTTTGCTTCCTCTCTGCCAACCAGTTCTCTATCCATGTCAATACCATGTGCTTTAATTTTGCACACTAATCTTTTGTGTGGGACCTTGCGAAAGGCTTTTTGAAAGTCCAGATACACCACATTCACTGGCTCTCCCTCATCCAAGCATGATTTCCCCTTCATAAATCCATGCTGACGTTGACCGATCCTGTCATTTCTTCCAAATGCGCTGCTATAACATCTTTAATAATCGACTCAAGCATCTTCCTTTTTCTTTTTAAATCTTTTGATTATTTTTTTTCCAAAAAACAAAAACAAAACAAAAAAACAAAACAAAAAGAATAATGATAAACATAACAATGGTATTGATACATAGGGATCAGGATTACATTAATAACAGGTATAACCTAAATATGAGTCCAGTATCAAAATACACAATGAATATAGACCTCCCGGTCTCTATATAAATATAGTTAAATGTTTAAAAGAAAACTTATATGTGTAGGAAAAAAAACACAAAGATAAAAAGAAAAGAAAAAAAGAGAGAAAAAAGGAAACAAAACCCCCCCAAACTAGAAAAAAAAAAAAAAACAGAATCTGAGCTGAGAATTTCAATAATTTAAGTATCTGTTTGTCGTCAAGTCCGTTCCACCATATAAAGGTAAAATAATTTTTATAACGGTTGGAGAGGGAGCAATTTATGTTGTGTGAAAGTGTTGAATACATTTTCCCCAAGTCTTATCAAATTTAACCAAGGGTTCAACAATGTCACTCCTGATTTTTCCTAAATTTAAACATGATATCGTTTCAGAGTACCAATGGAGTGTGGTCGGAGGGTTGGAGTCTTTCCATTTAAATAAAATTGATCTTCTGGCGATTAATGTGGTAAAAGCAATCAACCGATGGGCAGAACGGGACAAATGAATAGAATCTAACATTGGTAGCCCAAAAATTGCAGTAATAGGATGAGGTTGTAAATCAATACCTAAAACTACAGAAATAGTATCAAAAATTTATTTCCAATATTTTTCCAAAAGTGGGCAGGACCAAAACATATGGGTCAGTGAGGCCACTTCAGAGTTACATCTGTCACAGGTAGGATTTATATGACCATAAAAACGAGCTAACTTATCTTTTGACATATGAGCTCTGTGAACAACCTTGAATTGTATCAGAGCGTGTCAGAGCAGTCAATGGCGAGCCCGCTGTCAGGACGCGCCAATGGGAGGCGGCGTTACGCGGAGCAGCCAATGGCGAGCCCGCTGTCAGGACGCGCCAATGGGAGGCGGCGTTACGCGGAGCAGCCAATGGCGAGCCCGCTGTCAGGACGCGCCAATGGGAGGCGGCGTTACGCGGAGCAGCCAATGGCGAGCCCGCTGCCAGGACGCGCCAATGGGAGGCGGCGTTACGCGGGCGGCCAATGGCAGGGGCCGTCTCATGGGGAGCGGGTTCGTGGAGACGGACAACAACATGGCCGAAGGTTGGTCTGGCTCGGCCCCGCACCGCCACTTGGAGGAGGGGGAGAGGGTGGGCAAGAAAGAAAGGGAGAAGGATAGAGGGCGAGAAAGAAAGGGAGAGGGATAGAGGGCGAGAAAGAAAGGGAGAGGGGTAGAGGGCGGGAGAGAGGGAAGGGGGGGGGAGTAAGGTGGAGGCGCTGTCGGTTGAATGGTCCGCGGGGCCGGGGTTGAGTGAGCGGGGGAGGCCGCCAGCCCGCTCCAGCACTTGTGTGACCGCGGGGTCCGCACCTTCCCGGGGCCGCTATTTTTCCACCCACTTCACCCGGCTGCCGGCTTTAAACTCCACAGGATTCAAGTTCCTCTCTTGGTCAATGCCCCTGCAACTTGACCATTGTGCCGGCCACGCATTAGACCCCACATCCCATTTTCTCACTTCCACCTTCCTCCTGAACTAAACTGATGGGGGAAAGGCTGGTCCCTCCAACAACCTTTGGCCTTCTTCTGCTTTTCTTATTGACCAGTAGGTGGTTCAGACAGGTTGGCTCTATTAACATCTGTGGGTAAATACAGTGATGTCCGGGTTTCCTTAAAGTTCTCATTTCATATGCAACTCTACTTTTTTTTCTCGCTCTGCTTCTGTCCCAATTTTTGGTCATCTTAAAAAAGAAATCTGTGATTTCAAGTCAATTATTTTTTATAATGTTTCCTTCAATTATCTTGGAACGTTTAGTTGTGTTGTAGCTAATGTATACATTTAAGTTGCTTACATTTTTCTGTTCTTGCTCTCTGACTGATGTCCCATCCTCTATTAAAGTGAGCTTGTTTTGGTGATTATGGGACAGAGGTCGAATGACAGAACAGTTGTAATTTCACTGAATTGCCTGTTTTATTCCCTAGTGTTTTGTTCCACTTCTAGAATATTCCAACTATCAGCAGTATGCATTTGGCTAACTGTGTTCCTTCCTTGGGCTGCCTTTCAATTTCTTTGAGATTTTTTATAACCAATCAGGGTTTTTGGCATTGGTGTATATCAGTTCAGTGACTCATTATCTCTTGCCAAGCCTGTGAGTTTTGGCTATTTTTCTACATGGAAGAACCTAATAGATGATTATTGAGATGGCCATTGGTGGCAGTGTTCAATTTTTCGTTTGTGGCACAGATATGAATTTTGGCTTATTTGTCACACTGGATCTGTTTACTGTAAAGCCTTGATAGACAAAGCCTTTATATAGCCCTGTAAAGCCTTCCTGTTCAAAATTTGCTGTATGGCATATGAGTTATTATCTGGTGATGCATGTCATTGTGCCATGACTTGTGGTTTGAAAGGTTATTTTGTTGGTTTTATATTTTAAACACTGATTATTGTCCTGGTTATTTAAGTAATCTTTAAAATGTATTGCCATTCTCCCCCTGACCATAGAAAAATGAAAAATGGGTGTTTAAACAGTTTACCTTCCATACATTCACTGTGACCTGTTTATGATGTTACATTTAGGCTGTATAGTGAGACAATCAGTTGTTTTTGTAGATATATTAAATGTTTACTCCCAATTTGGCCCCTGCAACCTCTTGCGGGGGGGGGGGGGGGAGGAGGAGATGGGGAAGGGGGCAATGACCCCAAGAAAGCGCTCTCCCCGGGGATTCAAGGTGTGCCGTAACAACAGCTGTGTCACTGGACCGCATGGGGAGTGAAGAAAGACTCGCTGGTGCACTTTGTGAGTCAGGTTGGAAGTCAGAGTACTAAATAGCAAGGGACACGGTGGGAGCCGGGGAAGGGTCGGCAGGTCATTCCATTTATATTCAGTTTACATTTTATCTTTTATGCAAGTTTCAGGCACTGCATGGTGCTTTAGAGACATGGGAGGGTTGTCATTACCGGGCCAGGAGTGTATTGTCTTTTCATTAACACTTGACCTCTGTTGGTCCAGTAAAACGGATAATCCAGAAAGGCTCTGGAACTGAAGTTTCTTGAAAACCGGTGTTCAGCCTGTAGTTTAAAATCCTTTATGTTGGGATCCCATGTAGAATCAGATGCAGACATCCTGCACGTACAGTTATCTTCTATTCCAATATTTGTGTAGTTGTCATTTCCTCTCATTTTTAGCCATGTTCACCTTCCTGGTCTTTGTCCTAGTGCCATTTGGTATGTTGCTCAGGTAAAATGTTGCCAGTGGTGCTGGCTCAAAGGGCTGAATGGCCTACTCCTGCGCCTATTTTCTATGCTTTCTAAAATCCTGAGATATTACAAAATACCTGTAATGGGTTTTTTTTCCCATTGGCAATTCTAATTATATACCCATCAAGGTTTTATTTGTACATTGATCAAGGTTTTGACTGCTATCACCACTTTGAGTCAATTCTACAGAATCAGTCCTACTGGATCAGGGTTTTAATGCCACTGCCTCTTGTTTCTTAGAACATGGCGATACACTCTCAGAACCAAACTTGGAAGGACAAATACAGGTAAAGCCATTTGAAATAATTCACAGACAAGCATAAGTTCCTTAACTATTATATGAATTGGTCAGAAGCTGTAATTTTCTCAGATTAAGCGTTTCTTTTCCAGATGTCAGAAAACCCTCATGCAGAATATGGTCTCACAGAGAACGTGCAGGTATAAATCTAAGATGTGGCTGTTTACTCCAAATACACTTTCATGTAGTCACGCCGATGTGCATGCAATTTTTTTACTGTTTACACTTGATTATTTTGAAATGGCATAAATATGGTGGGATCTTGGAATTTGAGCTGGTATTTGTTTTTCTAGACCTGACTGCTGCCCTTGTAACTTTGTAAGACCAAAATTATGTGAATAAGTAAAAATACACTTGAACAGAATCTCACTATTGTGAAGGCTTTGCAGCCAACTGGGAGTTTGTTTGCTCATACATTTGCACTTCAATGAGGGAGCAGTGGGTTTTTGTTCAGTGGTTGTGGATGTTACTGACAAAGCATGTTCTCTTACATAATTAGGTGGTCTTCCTCTTCCAGGTTTGAACTAAAGTTGTAAATCAAGCTCGAGACAAATACAGGTGCATGGGAGTTTGAGGACATGATTAGAAGTACAAATCTGTTTGAAAGAAGCTTAATTTTTTAAAATAATAATCTGTTTTGATTACGAGCTATAGTAGTTTGAAGATGCACTGTCTATAACTGAGGCTGTACATATTTTCTCCCTGGAGCAGAGGATAGTTGAGAATGAAAAACTGAATGCGGAGAAAACATCAAAGCAGAAAGTGGATCTGCAGTCCCTTCCAACTCGGGCATATCTGGATCAAACTGTCGTGCCCATTCTTTTACAAGGTCTATCGGTTCTGGCAAAAGAAAGGTAAGATATATTGTGGAAACTTGAGTAAATCCTGCTATTTGGATCATGCTTCTTGTCAATAAATGGGTGGAAACATTCCTTTGGTTATAGGATAACTCAGGGGTATGTTTTTGAAATCCACTGAAGTCAGACATTCAGATACTGTAAAATGAAGTGAGAAGATTTAAATTGAGTGGTTAACTAAATCGTAACTGAAAGCTGCCTTTAGGCATGGTTCCAAGGCAGTCGTGATATTTTTATAGTGGTATTTACCACTTTTCTGTAAATTGGGTTGGTACTTGTAGGTAGTTCAGTATCTCGCTCTGCCCTCTATTTTTGTAATAATGTGCATGTTCTATCTGTCCTACGTTGGTCAATGGCTGACTGCTCATTCTTGCAGCTTCCTTGTCTGCACTTAACAGCGGAAACCTGGACCTGAAGCTTTCTGCTGATCGGTGAGGCACATGTAGAGCCTGCCCACTGAAAATACTAGAATTGCTTTGACAAGTGGTTAAGTCGTATCCCAGGCTCACTGGTCGTGAAAAAAGTTTGAATGGCATTCATTCTCAGATGGAAAGGAAAATCAAAATTAGTTTTTAATTCAGTTTATAAAAAAAAATAAAATAAAAAAAATCTTGCCTCCCCTCTTCCTCTATTGAAATTATTGGAGCTGCTGAACATGCACTAATATTTTCTATTGATTTCCCAACATAATAGCTGGGTAACTGCAGGAGGCATGGATCTGCAGTTGGACTACAATGTCAGAAGTACTGGTAATGACACGCACATCTTTCTGGATGTTTAAGATTCCCACATTCATGGGTAATCGGAGTACTTATGGTTTGTCATTCCCTGCAGATACAAAACTGTACCATTGTTTAATTCTCAGAAGATAACAAAAGCCTAATTCTATAATGCCTTTAAGAACTGTGGCACTGCAGTGAATTTTTATTGTTATCTGAATATGTTGAGGTCATTGAGCAAACCCACAAATATACAAATTATAGTAATGTGTGTGAGTTACCTGGTTCCTGTTAACCACCAATTTATAATTGCTCTTTTTAAACATTTTTCACACGAGTCAAATCAATTTGAGACGACAACTTTCTGCTCTAACTGGTAATGAATGGAATGGATTGAAAGATCTCAAATCTGTGGATCTAGTGCTCTAAACTGCCAACAATTCCTGCCACAGGACGTCCAATGTAGGGACTTAACAAGTACTATCTGTACATTTACTACTGCTGCTTTATGGTTGAGAAAGTAGAACTTCATCTTGAGGATGAGATTCTCAGGTTTTTGGCAGAACTAATATTTCCATGGGATCTCTTGATCTATTAAAGGGCTGACTTGTCATGAGCTGTTCCAGCAGATTTGTGTTGGGTAGGTGAGAGTAGATCTGATTCTGCTCTGATTAAACATATCAACCCAATCTGTACTGGTCATTGTCATGGTGCTAATGCTAGTTTTCTTGAACTGTGGCCAATAGAGACTTGCTGCTGAATGTGCTGAGTAATTCTATTCTCCATATTCTTTTTTTTTTGTTTTTGTTTATTTTATTAGAAGTGAATACAGTACAAAACAGTACAGTGGAACCTAATTTTAGGTGCCAACTATGTCATACCGTAATCCATTCTATGTACAATCTCTACTTTTATGTTTTGAGAAGGAAGTAAGCAAGACAAGAAAAAGAAAACAATAGAAAGGGGAAAAAGAGGAAAAATAGATGGTAGAGAATAGAAAAACGTGAAGTGTGTATATAAAAAAAAGAAAAAGTAGAAAGTAGAAATAGGAAAGAAGGCTCCTTAAAAGAGAAATTTTCAAATCTTTATTCGGAGATGTAGATCTATCCGCGGCATGAACTGATTCTCCATATTCTAAATGTTCCATTCTCAAATTGTTCTGATAACTATTTATATTTAAAAGGTAGGGAAGAGTCTGAAAAACAGTTTTTCAATGCCACAATTTCAAATCCCATATTTAATGTACCATCTCATTCTTTACAAACTTGTATTCAGCAGCACAAAGGAAATGAGTCACTTTGGATCATGTTGTGGGTTTATTTTGAAACTAAGCTGGTTCTGTTGTCCATGGAATTAATTCTCTCAACTGCTTGTTACTCTTTGGGAGGCAGAAAACCTCCTGGACATGTCATTCAACTTGGCTCATCAGCATAGCTGACTTTGAGTATTGGGAAACTATAGTCTGGTTTGTTGAGTTTTGCTACACTGCTTGTGCTCTTAATTTTTATGTTGATCTCATTCTGTTTTATACCGAAGATAGACACTAAATGCTGGACTAACTCAGCAGGACAGGTAGTATCCAAAGGGATAGGTTTAATTTTTCAATTAAAAGCATCAATATGTGGAAATTAACAAAAACTACTTCGTACACGTGTGTTACAAAATTCCTCTTTATACCTAGCATTCTATCCTGACTGCCCCATGCCCAAATAAAAGATACAAATTCTGGACTGTAATGTTCACTGTGCCACTTTACACAACCAAATCCACCTTTTGTGGTCTTGTCAATTGTGTAATCCTTTGTCTGGGCATCTGATACATTATCATGGGTTGTGCTGGAGGTATGTAACTGGAAAATGTGTAATTTGATAACACAATGGATGTGGATAATGCCCATGGAGCAGATATCCAAAACGGCAACTGTGGGAATTCCCCATTTCTGCTACTCTAATTTTTAGTGTAGAGTGGAAATTAAATACTCTCCAGTTTTCTGTAACATGAGCTTCATGATTAATTTGAGCATCCCTCCTGAACTAAATTGCCCCTCTAGCCTTCTGTATGTACACATTATATCGGAGTCTTCCCTTCATTAATTTACCTTGGCAAATATGACCCCAAGTAGTAGTAATCAGAAAGTGCAAATTTAAATCTGATGCCATTACTATCTCTTCACTTAAACCTTTAATGAAAATGCACAAATACTTTCCTTTTGAATATTAATAAAAAAATGTGCTAACCCTGGTTAAAATAAAGCATTATGCAGTAAATGTTGTGCTTTCCAGACCTCCTAATCCAATTGAATTCTTGGCTGCCTACCTTCTGAAGAACAAGACACAATTTGAAGAGAGAAATTAGCTTGTACAGAACTACGGGTTTGGACCACTCCCATACTGTTGAGGGCAGAAGTGACTCGGAGTTTGGATATCACAGTTTGTATAAACGAATTTTAAAGTAAAATGAGCCAGTGTGGAAGACCAGGATATTTATGGAATGGCTCGGTGTCTATATATTGTAACTGCAGGGTTTGCCCATTTAATGTAATTTATGTAAACATTGATTCTAAATAAAGCAACTGTTTTTACATGTACTCTTTGTTTCTTCAGAAAACTAACAGCGTTCTGTAAAATTAAAGTCCTTGGAGATGTGACAGAAATATTTGAAAGGATTATAATTTGAATAATATGGGGGAAGAGAGAAAGCCCTGGGCCAAATGTTTGCGCTCCTTGCCCAAACAAGCTGGATATTCATCTAAGTTTGGTATCTAAGATAGACACAAAAAGCTGGAGTAACTCAACAGGACAGGCAGCATCTCTGGAGAGAAGTAATGGGTGATGTTTCGGGTCGAGACCTTTCTTATTCTTCAGATAGTTTTGAATCTGCTCCAGAAATAATGGCAATGCTGAATGTGAAACAAAGTATGTGGACTATGACTAACACTGACACTTGCTTATGAATTATTAATAGGCTACTTATTTCTGGCCAGCTCAAGTTCAAAAGGTGATACCGAGTTCCATATTTTCCTTTGGGTAACTCAATTCATCCTTGTCAATTATCCTTTTTTTAAATGTGGACAGAAGCACAATTCATCCAGCAGAACAAAAGCCGAGAACTAAAGTTTTTGTAATAATCAATTTTACTTTGACCAAAAATCACAGATCATTTATGAATTTCAGATGTGTAACTGACCTCTTGTCCAGTTGCATGTTATTGGAAACCATCACAAACATCCTAATTGGTCTGTGCCACCTGACACCTCCCAACAGCACCATAGGTGTTTTGTATTGGCTCAATGGTTTAGTGAAGTTGTTTGAGATTGCCAAAGGAGCTCCCTATCCAGGTATTCCCACCCATTGAGGCAGAAGGGACCACGTCTCATTGGAGGCCTCTGTTGAGCCAATTGTTTGCCACAGATTTTAGAATCTGTACCTTCAACTGCAGTTTGAGATTTATCAAGAGAGCCTCGGTGACTAGGTAAATATAATATGGAAAGTTTAAATTGTTCAAGTAATAAAATTCTAGCTGGTAGCCAGGTTTCTGTACGGAATGATATACTGAGGTGGCCATCCGGCTGGTTGAATCTATCCAACTACATCATTTTTATCACCCCCATAGTCTTAAATTTCTCTCCAGGGATTTTTTTTTTTTTTTCCATTAACCATTGAACCATTTCCATGCTTTCAAACCTTTATGTAAAACACAACCCTCTTGTTTCTGGGTCTTTTGCCAATTAAACCGATTCTTTGCTTTATTCTTGTGCAGAGATGGAGGAGATAAACTCTATAGTGTCAATCCATTATCAGGTTGCTTTAACATTAATCACCAATCTCATTATTCAGATAAGGCTAATTTGTGGAACTCCCTTCTTGATTGAATACAGTTTGAAATTCTCTGAGGCTGCAATTGTACAATAATGTCACTCGTTTTTACACAGCATTCCCCCAAACTCTATCCTAATCAAAAAGCATGCAATTCTATTGTACTGGCTAAATTGCTACAAAAACCTGAGGAAATATTTGGGTGAGATTGTTGCATAAAAAACACTCACTCGTACAAAAAGTGCTTCCTGTTCTGTGCAAATTGGCCTGCTAGTAATCATAATTAGTTATAGTCAAAGATTTATTTAAAGTAATTAGAAAATTAGACGAGCTTGTAGAGAATCATTCACATTCAAGGAAAACGTGGGATAGATGCCACTGCCTTAATTGTTCCATGGGATACCAGTTCCCCAATATTTGTTAAGGTATGATGATGAAATGAAATCATTCTCAAATATGTAAGAATGTTGGAATAATTAAGTCCTTCTTCAATCCCTGGTCCACTTTATATTATCTTAAAATTTTATGTTCAGTCTGAAAAGGTTCACCACAAGAGTTGTTTTGTGAAATCCTTGATGTCTTGTCAGAAGGATGACTAAATACATTTAAGTTACTAATAGGCCTGCTTTTATAACTTGTTTCTATGAAGACACCACAAAAATGGAGCTTAACACAATCTGGTTGCCAGAATCAAAATGGTTATACCACTTTCATCATTAAAACACACCAAATATGCAAGTGATAATATTTTGTTTTTCTTAAGTTGTAATGTAACATTAGTGCCAACTTAGCACCTGCTGAAGATGAGGATTTAATCAAGAGTTATTTGTTTCCTAAATATAAAACTGGTGGAAAGCAAGAGTGTCCATGAACGGACGCACCAGGTTGTCTGTGGAGAAGTAGAACACCAGGCCGAAGGTGATGGAGATTGGAAGAGCAGGCAAGGCTTTCTTAAACACGGCCAGCAGCAAGAGAGTGAGGCATAATCCCTGATGGAAGCAAGGAGAAAGTGTGACATTCTTGCAGTTAACATAGATAACTTTTGGAGTTAGAATAAAAGAACAGTATCTCAAATTATAAATAATGCTGGGACATATTGGATGCATTGGTCAGTGTTTACAATCATAAGGCCCCTCTCAATTACATGCCCCCTGCAAACCACCCCTTCTTGAGGCACATTTTCAATCAGAATACAAACTACATTATCCAAGCAGATGAGTTGTACAGCATGAACACAGGCCCTTCCCGTATCCATTTACACGAATCCTTCATTGATCCCATTTTTATTCTGGCATTTCCATCAATTTCCCTCCCCACCCCAAATTCCACCACTCACTGGCAACAATTGACAGCAGCCAGTTAACCGACCAACCCGCGCATCTTTGGGGTGTGGGAGTAATCTGGAGCACCTCGAGGGAACTCACAGGGAGAACATGCAAACTCCAAACAGACAGCATTGAACCCAGGTCACAGGAGCTGTGAGACAGCGGAAATACTAGCTGCGCCATTGTACTGTCGAAGTCAAACTCAGGAGTTTATCCCAAGGACTAGGGCGCAAGGAATGAAATATCCTTGTTGGGGTAGTTAAGGTCAGGATATTCTTCTGCAAATGTTGCATCCCATCCATGACACCACTTGCCTCAGATCTACTCAAATCACAGCACCTTCATCACTCTCCCATCAACAATCTCAATCAACCAGCATTCACACACTAGTATTCATCCCCTTTATATCACCATCAAATGCTTGGCCGTACTGCAAGCCAATAACTCGCACATTACCAACTCATCACCTACGACAGACATCCAGATACAACTAAATTTAAGCTAGCTCTTTCTTCCCAAAAACCCTCTATGGCCTAAGTCTTCCCTCCACCACCTCCAGTTTAAATTCCATTTGGAATATTTTGGAGGACCAAGAAAACAAGAAACTGAGTATGCCAGTGTTGTGACTGTTGGTCAATGCCAGTCATGTTAAATCCTTAACTGTTGGTCAAGCTGACTTTATTCCTTCCAACCCCCATGTTTGACATTTTTTAGAACTAACAAGCAATACTAATTTTAAATAAATAATGCCGTAAAATCACAAATCTTCAACACCCCTAAAGGATTTCTCCCAGGATATGTGCTCAGAGCTGCCTCGGGAAGATTAAGCTTTAGCTCCTTGAACTCTAAGGACATTCCATGAAAGAAGGCAATTCAAGAGCAACATGCAGAGTGCTCCACCTCTCGACTTACAATGAGAATGGCAATGAAGCAGGCCAAGGTTGTGTTCCAGTCTCCGCTGGCACCTGCCGCAGCCTTGCCCACAAGGACACTGTAGAAGATGAAGTCTCCCAAGCCAAGCTTCACACCCTCTGTGAAAAGAGCCACAAAAATGATAACAGGTTTATAATGATAACGAAGGCTTACCAGGCTGGCCTTCTTCCACACACAGGGAAGGTGAAAACCAAAAGACACAGGTACGTTAGTCACCAAGAATCCAGCATGGAATTCAGAAGAAACCTTTTTTACCAGAGATTAGCGGGGATTGCCAAGGAATAATTGAGGTGGATGAAACAGATGTATTTTTGTAAGCACATGAAGAAGAGCAGAGTAGATGGCTATGCAGATAGGATAAGGGATGACCATTTGAGGCGGAATACTACAGCATGCAAAATACTGTGTTATCAGGGCTGAAACTAAATCGGTACACTTATTTACTGTTTTTAATCTGCAGGGGATGCAGCTCATAGCTTGTGGGAGACTCAATGACTATGCAGGATTAAGATTCTGACTTGCTTTGAAGCCTCCAGACACAATTCTTATCAAACCATTCAAAATGGAACTGTTGGCAACTGAGCTCACTCCATTCTTTCTTTCATTGTGTGGTGGAAGAGAGGATTAGGTTAGTGGTAATGCGTTTTGGGAATCTTACATCCAGCTTCAATTTAACACCTCTTCATTGGAAGGGAAGCTCTGTCTCAGCAGAGAGGGCGATCATACCAAGTGGAGATCAAAATGATTGAGGCAGTGCAGCGTAGGTTCACGAGATTGATCCCTGGGATGGCGGGACTGTCATATGAGGATAGATTGAAAAGACTAGGCTTGTATTCACTGGAGTTTAGAAGGATGAGGGGCCGAATCTTATAGAAACATATAAAATTATAAAAGGTCTGGACAAGCTAGGTGCAGGAAAAATGTTCCCAATGTTGGGCGAGTCCAGAACCAGGGGCCACAGTCTTAGAATAAAGGGGAGGTCATTTAAGACTGAGGTGAGAAAAAACTTTTTCTCCCAGAGAGTTGTGAATTTATGGAATTCCCTCCCACAGAGGGCAGTGGAGGCCAAATCACCGGATGGATTTAAGAGAGAGTTAGATAGAGCTCTAGGGGCTAGTGGAGTCAAGGGATATGGGGAGAAGGCAGGCACGGGTTATTGATAGGGGACGATCAGCCATGATCACAATGAATAGTGGTGCTGGCTCGAAGGGCCGAATGGCCTCCTCCTGCACCTATTTGCTATGTTTCTATAAACTAGAATCACTTGCATGCCAGGAGGGGTTGCCTTGCCAAGAGCTTGGTCAAAGATATAGTTTTTAATAAGGATTTTAAAAGGGAAGGAGATACATGGGTTTAAGGGGGATCTGGACGTCTTAACGGCATGGGAAGTGAAGATGGGTTAGTGTTTAAATGAGCAGAATCAGGCCACATACTTTCCTCCTCCAGATCCTCTGCCCCAGAACCTGAATGGTGGACCCCTTGGATCTGGGCTTGGGGTAACTCAGCGATATCATCCCACTCTGGGGCAACATGGTGGTTCCCCTCGGCCTCCACGTCGGGATAGATTTCTGGACAGAAGAGCAAACGGAAATCAGCATCAAAGTTGACAAAGATCTTTGGATGAAAATTCCAGTTGAATTAATATAGGATTTCACACACAAGTAATTGCCAACATTATTTGGATAATATGACAGATTTCATCACATTATTCTCTTGCTACACACATTCCCACCATTGCTCACTTAACACACCCATCTCCATATTATCAACTTTCCCTTAGAAAGGGAAGAAGACTTCTCGTTACCCCATTGTATAATTCTCCAGTGTCAAAGTGCCCTTGGATTGGATTTTCGTAAATCAGGTCTTCCGTAACTTGGGACCCTCTGTATTTCCAATATTTTTACAACAAAAGTTCAGGGAGTCTGCGGGTTCCAGTAGAGCCGACATGAAAATCTGACTCAAAGCAAATCCACCCCCCCCCTGGACTCTGCTCTCTGGTATAGTTTGCCAATTTCTTCAGCAGGAGACGATGCGGAGATCATTAAATGCTAATGCATTTAAGATCATTAAATGTATTAAAAGCTAATGCCTTCTCTAAACTCTCCTTCGAGTGCGATCAAACACTGGGAACCCCGAATCACCTCTTGTTAGCATAGTTCCTTTTTATTAAACTGCAGATAGTTTTCTTACTGGTTACCCCACCGTTCTCCCTGCAAACTGAACTATGTGTCGCTGGTAACAACTCCTATCATCTAAACCAAACTTCTCCATTCTATTCTTTGCAAAGCAGTCCTCAAGGGTTGTCGAAGCTGAATATTTCACATTACAGTTCTTGAGGGGGAAATATGTTTTCTGACATGAAAAATTCAGCTTATGGACAGTTCTCAGGAATAGAATTCTTGCATAACTTGGGCACCCCCTGCCTTCAAAAACACTTCTGCAAGTTCTCTTGCCCTTTTCATGATGGCCACAGCCTCTTGGTGCTTCCCAGAGACACCTGCACAATCAGAAGGGCCGGCAACTCTATAAGGCACTGTTCCTTTTGGAAGAACCTGTGAAGAGCTTGGAGATCAATCTCGACAGCACGGACCCTTACTACAGATAATCCATTGCACCTTCTTTATGACGAAGCATGTTTAAGAAAGTGCCATCTTCATAGTCCCTCGTCACCCTCCCCCAGAGACCTCAAGAACATCTCATACAACCCACCTGTGTTGTAATCTCGTCATATATAGAGCATATTGTGCAATGGTTCAATAATGTTTATTATTGTACCCTCATCCTGGTGAGTTAAACAGTGGGAAATCGAAAAATGCTTTAGATCAGAGCTCCGGATGGAAATTTGCCCACATTCCGGACCGCTGGTGTACTAGACCCCAACCGTGACTTTAGACCCCTCCACTCCAACTGCACTCTCAATACAAGGCTATGACTGCACACCCTGTCAGCACTCAGGCTCACACTGAGTGAGCCAGATCATTGGGATTTCTGATCTATCAGGCAATCGATATAAAAATTGCAGAATATTGAGAAAAAATGTGGGTGTCATGAATTTAATCTTAAGGAGGCCTGAATATCATATGGGCAGAAGTTATGTTATAATTATAATAGTATTAGTTAGACTTCTATCTGGTGAAAAGATATCCTGAAATGAAAACAGAAATGCTGGAACTACTTGAAATGTTAACACTTCGCAGATGTAGTCCAGCCTATTGAGTATTTCCAGCATTATCTTTTTTTAAGTTCAGTGTTCTGTAGGATTCCACAATCACAATATTGTCATTGATATAGGCTATTATAACGAGGTTCTTGGACCTGCCTGCAATAAATAGTCTGCATCCGAATATCGTATTTACGCTGCCTTCCTGGGAATCCCCAACTACCAGTCTTACACCAACCTGAAGTGCACGCATTGTTCAGAGGCTCCGCTGTCCCCACATCTCGCTTTGCCATCGTCACCAGCCAAACCATGGTAGCTGCAGAGAAAGGCAATGGTTAGTTTAGGGATACAGCGTGAAAACAGGCCCTACGGCCCACCCAGTCTGCACTGACAAGCGATCTCTGCACATTAACACAAGCCTACACAAACTAGGGACAATTTACACTTATACCAAGGATACAAACCCAAGCCAATTAACCTACAAGCCTGCACGTCTTTGGAGAATGGGAGGAAACCGAAGATCACGGGGAGAGCATACAAACATCCGTATAGACAACACCTGTAGTCAGGATCGAACCCGGGTCTCTGGCGCGGCAAGGGCTGTAAGGTAGCAACTCTAGCACTGCACCACGGTTAAGCCAGAGTGTCCACTTCTTCAGGTCAAGGCTAATTTAATTTGATTCAATTATCAGTCACATTCCTGAGCTCCAGAGGATGAATTTGCAATCTGACTCTCCCATGAAGTGCATCGTGGAAATATTAGATTCATACCCTTCTACTGTAGATGCGGTCACATATCAGCCTTCAAAGCACAACTGAATATATCATTTACTGGACTCAAACTGCTTGGTGTAAGTCCCAGCCGAATGCAATGTCCAATGGGGGCGGCACAGTGGCTCAGCAAATAGAGCTGCTGCCTCACAGCTCCAATGACCAGGGAGCAATCTTGACCACCGGCATCTCTGTGGAGTTTGCACGTATTCCCTGTGACCACATACATTCTCTTTCAGTTTCCTCCCAGAGTTTCTGAACATGCAGGTTGGTAGGTTAATTGGCCGCTGTAAACTGCACTAAATCCGTAGGGAAATGCCAGAATCTAGAGAGAACCAAGGGGAATGTGGGGAGAATAAAATAGCACAGTGGCGCAGCTGGTAGAGCTGTTGCCACCCAGATTCAATCCTGGACTTGGGTGCTGTCTGTGTTGAGTTTGCGTGTTCCCCCGAGACTGCCTTTGGGTGCTCTGGTTTCCTCCCACATCCCAAACTCATGTGGATTTATAGGTTAATTGGCCTCTGTTATCCCACTTTTGTAACCATTCCCGATGCACTTGGGGCAATTTACGTAGAGCTAGTGCAAACAGGAGATCGATGATCAGTGTGGACTTAATGGGCCGAAGGGCCTGTATTCCTGCTGTATTTTTCAATCAATCAAAACAATAGGATTATTGTAGGATTAGAGTAAAATTAGGACGATTCATGGTCAACTGGGGTTGGGGACTGGACATTGTGCCTTCCCTCACAATGGAAACCATTGTGGGGGGATGTTTTTATGTTAAAGATTCTTATTGTTCCGTTTCCAAGATGGCTGCCAGAAGGGAGAGTGAACGCTGGCGCGATTAGCTGCCGCTGCTCTCTCTTTGAATTGTGTATTGTTGATGTCTTTACTATTTATTTATTTATTTTTGTTGTTGTTATTTTTTTGTTTTGTTTCATTTCGCTTACATGTTTTGTAATCTGTTTACTAAATTTTGTAAGGTGTCCTTGAAAGGCGCCCATAAGTATAATGTATTATTATTATTATTATTATTATTATTAACATAGACTCAGGGGGCCAAAAGGACCCATGAGGTGTAGTTTGTGTACAGAATGGTTGCACTGTACATTATCATTGCACTGAACCTCAATTCCACAATCCACCTCCATTTACTCACTGCGATTTTCCCTAGTGTTTGGGAAGTTTTCTTTAATAATGAAAGGTGACTTTTCTCTAAATGCAGCCAAGTGTGAACAAGAAAGTATAAAGTGGACTTACATGAATATATTAAGGCTGGGAATATTGGTTCGTTCCTCTCCTGGGCTGTCTCCACCAGCATCCTCAAGGGCCCTTTAGGGCACAGCACTGCAATAAGATCTGCAGCAAAAACATGGACAATGTAGCATCAATGTAGCTGATGGCAAAACAAAGCTTTTCATTGTACCTCGGTACATGTAACAATAATCAACCTAAACGTAAAAGTAGATATTTGAATGTTTGTACTATTTCCATTTACCCCAATAATTACATTTTTTGGAGCACAAGGATGCTGGTTTACAAACCCCCCCCCCCCACAAAATGTACCTCAGGAGATCAGGTAGCTTCTCTGGAGGACATGGACAGGCAACATTTTGAGTCGAGAGGGGGGTGGGGGAGGGAAGAAAGCTGGAAGAGAGGTGGGGGTGGGACAAAGTCTGACAAGTGATAGCATGATCTAGATGAGGGGAGCTTGATGGCAAAGTGGGTGCAAAACAAAGGGTGTCACCATACCCATTGTGTTTACTATTGTACTTGAGTTTGACAATTGCATTTATGTATAGTACAGGCAGCTCACATTTTACACAAGCTTGATTTAGATGTTTTTAGAACAATGCACTAATTACTACCAAAGTTTAATTAATGTGCTCCTATTTTCAGAATAATGCACTCCAATTAATGCGTGGCAAACTTACACATCAGCTTTCAAAGTTATCTTCTAAATTCAGTTTTGCTTAGCAGGAAAAATACTCAAATGATTGCCTGTACTTATTAGGTTATATATTTAAAAGTATCTGCCCTTTAGATATGTTTTTGTAGTTATGGAGTAAAAAATGGGTAATATTGTTTTATGCACTGTCTGTTAACATTGTGCATTTCAGGTAAAGCATCGTTCAGATGGAAAGGAGTTTTATAATGTTATACGATGTGATTTACCCTAATTTATTTAGATTGGCAGTGTAATCCGTGCAGTGCCTGGCACGGTTGAGTTACACTCTGTTTTACATGCCCGTAACCCCCACGTAAAACGCAAGGTGTGCGTATTATCTGATCTGATTGCATAGCGTACAAAACAAAGATTTACACAGTACGTGACAATAATAAACCAAAAACAAAAATCTGCTAATGCTGGAAACACAAAACTAAAACAGAAAATGCTGGCAACACTTGGTGTATGGGGCAGCATCTGTGGAATGAAAAACATGTTTCATGTTCACGGTCCCATGGGTGTTTCCAGCATTTTGTGTGTTTCTACTACAGAAACTAGTCTGGGATCTTTCTGTCCAACTGGCCAGGCTGAAAGAGCAGCCCTTCTGGTGGCACAGCGCCCTCGGAGCTCACTGGGACCGGCAGGTCACAACAACATGCACAAGTCTCTGGAGGGGGAACATCCAAACCTTCTGTCTCAGAAGCAAGTCAATTCTCCAATCTGGCACGGCAGTCTGTAGTGTTATTAGGGCTGTGGTAACTCCCCTTCTCCATTGATATGGATCATGTGCAGGCAGTAGAGATTAGTTTATCTTGGCACCATGCTGAGCACAGACAATATGGGCCGAAGGGCTTGTTCCCATGCTGTACTGTTCAATGCTCTACATTCACTTCTTTCAGATGCACAGAGAGTGGTGAATCTGTGGAATTCTTTGCCACAGAAGGTAGTTGAGGCCAGTTCATTGGCTATATTTAAGAGGGAGTTAGATGTGGCCCTTGTGGCTAAAGGGATCAGGGGGTATGGAGAGAAGGCAGGGATGGGATACTGAGTTGGATGATCAGCCATGATCATATCGAATGGCGGTGCAGGCTCGAAGGACCGAATGGCCTACTATTTTCTATTTCTATGCATTATGCACCTTATATAAACACGTTTTCTCTGTCCATGGCTCTGTGCTTTAGAATCCTGCCTGAGTGTGCTAATTGGAGCACTAATGGGAATGTTTAAGTACTTTGTATATTGCAATGTGATTTGTAAAACTGTTGGCCACGTTGCCAATGGCACACCTACCATAAACAGATATAGCACCAAGAATGACCCAGGCTGACCATTCAGGAAGGTACTTAATGAAGACCAGGGCCATCAGTGCACTGATCATGATGAGATAGGCCTGTTGCAGCTGCAGAGGACCCTTCCAGTGGATGCAAACCATTCCAACGGCTCCAAAGTTCCAGATGATTAGGATCAGGGTGGGGTAGTCCATGGCCACATTGTATGTCTTAAACACCTCGCTAGATAGAAAACACATCAAACCATTAACCCAGAAAAATATACCAAGAGGCGACAGCTGCTCTGATACAGGCAAAGCACACATGTACCTACCCCAGGTATATGTAGCTGAAGAGGAACAGTAACAGCAGTGAGGAGAGAATCAACCATCCATGAATAAACTGGAAGACACAAACATTCTGGTTAGAGAGCAGTTCGAGAATAGGTTTTATCTGCGGTTGGAGATCAAAGGAAAATGTCACTTTTTTTCCCAACTTCAGTAGAGCGACATAATACCAACCATATCATGGTCTGACTGATTTTAGCATACAATTTATAGACCACAAATAGCCGTGAAAAACTTGCCTTTCTCATACCTCATGCGTTAGACCAAATATACTCTTGTAATGCAGGAGAGGAGTCAGCCAGTTCTTGCAAACACAAACTCCTGATAATGACTAGACAATGTTTTCTGATGTTGCTTAAAGAATAAAGGAGGCCAGCCAGATCAGTGGGGAAAGCCTGCTGCTCATTGAATTTGTGTAATGGGATGTACTCTGTCAAAAGAAGACTTTGCCTGCATTAAATATCTCTTCTGGAAGATGGCAACTATGACAAACCATATCTCAAGCATAGCTCCCTCTCCTTCAGGTTCCATTTATTGTGATATACACCAGTGTGCAATGAAATTTCTTGCTCACAGTGGGTTATTACCAATCTTTCCAAGCTCATCATTATGGCCAAATGCACTCAAGGGCGGCATGGTGGCACAACGGTAGAGTTGCTGCCTTACAGCGCAGGAAACCCGGGTTCGATCCTTCTGTCTGTATGGAGTTTGTACGTTCTCCTCATAACTGCGTGGCTTTTCCTCGGGTACTCCAGTTTCCTCACCCACTCCAAAGACGTACAGGTTTGTAGGTTGGAAGTACAGATGTTGGTTTAAACTGAAGATAGGCACACTAAAGCTGGAGTAACTTGTCTGAAGAAGGGTCTCGACTCAAAACGTCACCTTTTCCTTTTCTCCAGAAATGCTGTCTGTCCCGCTGAGTTACTCCAGCTTTGTGTCTACTTTTAGGTTTGTAGGTTATTTGACTTCGGTAAAAGATGATCAATCCACAATTGAAAATTTTAATAATGTATGATTGATGTACATGAAAAGTTTTTTACTATAATATGTAACTATACTTTACCATAACATGTTTGCTTGTACCTGTAATAAAAAAAAATTAAAAAAAGATGATCAAATGTAGGATAGTGCTGGTGTACGGGATGAGGCCAAAGGGCCTGTTTCCTCGCAGTATAATGAAATAAGAAGCCTGACACCATGCAGGACCTAGCAACCTGCTTGATGGGCACCCCATCTTGAACTACTCCTTACACCAGGGGTGGGGAACCTGAGGCCTTAAGGCCGCATGCGGCCTTCTAGGCCATTAAGTGCGGCCTTTTGAATTAATCCAAATTTTGTAGAACAAATCCTTTTATTTTTATTAATATGTTTTTGTTCGTCTTTTATTATTTTATTTTAATCTTAAAATGAACGCATTTAAAATACCAAAGAGTAAAAGAAGATTCAACGACATAACCCTCCCCGACTGATGGCCACAAATAAAACATTAGTAAGTCAATGAGGGCTATTTTAACAAAATAATGTACATTTTGAAGTACATTTAATTGAAGTCTCTTGGATGTGGCCTTATTAGATTACTGCTAACTTAATGCGGCATTCCAACTTGAAAAGGTTCCCCACCCCTGCCCTCCACCATCGACACAAGTAGCAGCAGTTTCTACTACCTACAAGATTCACTGCAGCAATCTCAATTGGGTTAGGTTAGGTAAGGGGGAGGTACAGCGAGACCTGGGTGTTCTTGTACAACGGTCACTGAACGTGGCGTGCAGGTACAGCAGGCAGTGAAGAAAGCTAATGGAATGTTTGCCTTCATAACAAGAGGATTTCAGTATAGGAGTAAAGAGGTTCTTCTGCAGTTGTATAGGGCTCTGGTGAGACCACATCTGGAGTATTGTGTACAGTTTTGGTCTCCTAATTTGAGGAAGGACATCTTTGTGATTGAGGCAGTGCAGTGTAGGTTCACGAGATTGATCCCTGGGATGGCGGGACTGTCATATGAGGAAAGATTGAAAAGACTAGGCTTGTATTCATTGGAGTTTAGAAGGATAAGGGGGGGATCTTATAGAAACATATAAAATTATAAAAGGACTGGACAAGCTAGATGCAGGAAAAATGTTCCCAATGTTGGGCGAGTCCAGAACCAGGGGCCACAGTCTTAGAATAAATAGGAGGTAATTTAAGACTGAGGTGAGAAAAAACGTTTTCTCCCAGAGAGTTGTGAATTTATGGAATTCCCTGCCACAGAGGGCAGTGGAGGCCAAATCACTGGATGGATTTAGGAGAGAGTTAGATAGAGCTTTAGGGGCTAGTGGAGTCAAGGGATATGGGGAGAAGGCAGGCACGGGTTATTGATAGGGGACGATCAGCCATGATCACAATGAATGGCTCGAAGGGCCGAATGGACACCTCCTGCACCCATTTTCTATGTTTCTATGTAATCACCAAGACTAGTTAGACCTCACCTTCCAAACCCAGAATCTGCCTCAGCGAGAAGGTCAAGCAGCAAAAGCATGGAAACATCACTGACTGGTGGTTGCTCTCCAAGTCACACTCCATCCATGTATTGCCGCATCTTCACTGTTGCTGGGTCAAAAACCTGGAACTCACTCCCTAATAGCATGGTGGGTATATTGCATCTTAAGGATTGCAGCAGTTCAGGCGGCAGCTCACCAGCAAGGGCAACTACAGATGGGTAATTAGATGCTGCCTCAGCTTGCGGAGGCCACATCTATTGAATGAATAATAAACGTGGGTCTCCAGTACTTATCCCACAGTATTGTAGCCCTAATCCTAATTCTTGCTGCTAATTAGTGAATTTCTACCTTTTTAAAAAAGACATTTGGACAGATAGATGGATAGGAAGAGTTTAGAGGGCTTGGGGCCAAATGCAGACAAATGGCACTAGCCCAGAATGCCAGCATGGTCAGCATAGATAAGGTGGACCAAAAGGCCCGTTTTTTGTGGTTTTCTGTAATGCCCCTGTCCCACTTAGGAAACCTGAACGGAAACCTCTGGAGACTTTACGCCCCACCCAAGGTTTCTGTGTGGTTCCCGGAGGTTTTTGTCAGTCTCTGTACCTGCTTCCACTACCTGCAACCTCCGGCAAACACCTGCAACCTCCGGGAACCGCACGGAAACCTTGGGTGGGGCGCAAAGTCTCCAGAGGTTTCCGTTCAGGTTTCCTAAGTGGGACAGGGGCATAACTCTCTGAGGGCTGGTTTGACTTTCCCTATAACTTGCTTATCTGCAATGCCTGGCTTCTTAATTGGAAGCTAAAGAGGTGAAGCCTTCAGAATCTATTTGAATTAATTATATAATACGAGTTCAAAAAGTCTTACCTTGTAACATCGATACTTGTAAAGAAAGACAAGAATTATTGTCATTACGACAATAACGCTGATCATGATCAGAGTATTAAGGATGGAGTTGAGAATGCGCTGTCCAACTGAATCAGTATCTTCTGTGAACGGGGTGTAGATTCTGTGCCAATAGGAGTTAAAGGAGTTTAATTATAATTAGTCCTGGGTATATCTGAATATCAACAGCTAAAATGTTAACCTTGCACTCACAATATATTAAAAACATCCACTGACTCTTCATAGGTACAATATCTAGACATATTCCCCCCAAATCTTTCTCCCACCAACAACAATCAGTCAACTACAATTCCAGCATGAAACGTGTCCTCCAGAGATGCTTCCTGACCCGATCATTTAGTCCAGCACTTTGTGTTTTGCTCAAGATTCCAGCATCTGCAATTCCTTGTTTCTCCAAAAGAGATGGTATGACAGGCGACCAACAAGTTTTAAAGAGCACCGTACAGGGGAGCAAGGTGCAGAAGAGGAGTGGTTGTGGACAGCAGTTCATAAGTTTTGAGCTTCCACATAGGAGATGGAATGAAGAACTGATCTCCGGATTCAGTCAGTTTATGATGATGAAGGCTCTACACCGAGGCACGTTGTTATGTAATTGAAGATTACAACCAGCAAACGGTGGGATAACTTCTGACCCGAGCATTAGACTCAAATCGTATCAATGACAAGTCAGAGGTTTGTGGTTTCCCATCGAATGTTGTAGGCTGGAGCATAAAAATCCAGCTGGATCCTCCCAGTGTTATGCCCGGCCATCGCTGCCCTCTCAAAGGGTCCAACTCTCCGATGAGATGTTAAACCGCTCACTCCGGGCCTACACACTATGTCACCAAAAACAGGACTGCGAGAAGGCTTGTGTGGAGCAGAAACAATGGGAGCAGCTGGCAGTTTCCGGAGGAACAGATTGCTGGAGGAACTGAGGGCATCAGGCAGCATCTGTGGACGACAATGGAGGTGACCTTTCAGTTCGGGACCCTTCATTTCGACTGAAAGAGTGGAGTAGAGATAGCAGGCAGAAAGAGGCGAAGGGAAGAGCTAGCAGGGGGAGAGGGGATTGATTGGTAGATGGAGTCAGGGTGGGGTGGAGGGTGGAAGAAGTGAGCTGCTGGGAGGGGGTGTGGACATGAAGGGCTGCAGATGATGGAATCCAACAAGAAATGAAGAGTGGAACCAAATAAGAGTGATAGTGCAGAGGTGGAAACAGTAGGGGGAGGGGATGGGGACCATTTGCAGGAGTGTGTGATGATGGGCAGATGGGGTGGGGGGAGGGGAAGGAGGAACAAAACTTTGAGGATGGGTATGAAATGAAGTAACAGGGGCCATGAGGCTTGGGGAAAAAAACTGAGTAACAGAGAGCAGGGAGTTGGGACTGAAAGGGGCGTGCAAGAGAAACGGGGTAGATCAGAAGGAGAAATGGAAAGGGACATGGGGGAGGAAGGTTACCTGAAATTGTATCATTCAATGTTCACACTGTTAGGTTGTTGACTACCCAGGCAGATTATGGGGTGGTGGCATTGCGTTTGGTATCACACTGGCAGAGGCCAGAATGTTCGGTCTGGGAGTGTGGAGGGGAATTGAAATGGCTAACAAATTGGCTCCATGGAAGGAAGCAGAGGGTGGTGGTGGAAGGTTGCTTCTCAGAATGGAGGCCTGTGCCTCAGGTTTTGGTGCTGGGCCCGTTACTGTTTGTCATCTACATCAATGATTTGGATGAGAACATATAGGGCAAGTTTGCTGATGATACAAAAATGGGTGGTTTTGCTGATAGTGAAGATGGTTGTGAAAGATTGCAGCAGAATCTGGATCGTTTGGCCAGGTGGGCAGAAGACAAAGGTTGGCGGATGTATGGAACAAGCTGCTAAATGTGGTTGTTGGGGCTGGAACTATCCCAACTTTTAACCAAGAGTTAGACAGGTACATGGATTGGACAGGTTTGGAGGGATATGGACCAAGCGCAGGCTGGTGGGACTAGTGTAGCTGGGACATGTTGGCCGGTGTGGATAAGTTGGGCCATAGGGCCTGTTTCCACACTGTATCACTCTATGACTGTAAATGGAAGATCCAGCTGGGCATTGTGGGCAGAGCAAGAGATCCAGATGAACACTGTGAACAGAGCAGGGGCAGCAGATTTACGCAGCAGTAGAGTTGCTGCGTTATAGCATCAGAGATCCGGTATTGATCCTGACTACGGGTGCTCTCTATACACAGTTTGTACGTTCTCCCCGTGACCTGTGTGGGTTTTCTCCGGATGCTCCGGTTTCCTCCCACATTCCAAAGACGTACAGGTTTGTAGGTTAATTGGCTTCGGTAAAATTGTAAATTATCCCTAGCGTGTAGGACAGTGTTAGTGTAAGGAAATTGCTGGTCGCCATGGACTGGGTGGGCCGAAGGGCCTGTTTCCGCGTTGTACCTCTAAACTAAATTAAACTAAGCTGGAGATCCAGATGGCGCTGCAGACTTGTGGAAACATAGAAAATAGGTGCAGGAGTAGGCCATTCGGCCCTTCGAGCCTTCACCGCCATTCAATATGATCATGGCTGATCATCCAACTTAGTATCCTGTACCTGCCTTCTCTCCATACCCCCTGATCCCTTTAGCCACAAGGGCCACATCTAACTCCCTCTTAAATATAGCCAATGAACTGGCCTCAACTACCTTCTGTGGCAAAGAATTCCACAGATTCACCACTCTCCGTGTAAAAAATGTTTTTCTAATCTCAGTCCTAAAAGATTTCCCCCTTATCCTTAAACTGTGACCCCTTGTTCTGGACTTCCCCAACATCGGGAACAATCTTCCTGCATCTAGCCTGTCCAACCCCTTAAGAATTTTGTAAGTTTCTATAAGAAAGGCAGCCACGTGGGTAAGGATTGACGGAGAGATCCTTGGACAGCCAGGTTGCATGAGGGTGCCATGCTGGACACTTACAGCTGCCCATCCTTCCTGGTGTAGAAGCTGACCGACTTGATAGTCACCACCACCACCGCCATGCACAGGGTGACCGGCACGAACAGCATGATGACGTGCTTCGCTCCATACTTCAGGATCAGCTCCTCCTCCTCTTCCTCCTCACCCTCTCCGCCGGCGTCCCTGCTCGCGGGGTCACCCCCTGGACCTTCGCTCCCCTCCGCCGGGTTGGCGGGGCGACTGGAACCCGATCGTCGCTGCACGGATCAGAGAACACAAGGTCACGTTAACCGCGCCGTGGCCACCCCCCCCCCCCCCCCCCCACAAGGAGTAAGTGCGCGTGGAACGAGAGCATGTGAAGGCAGGGCGCGAGGAAGCTCTCCTGGAGCACGGACACTGGGGAGAACCACCTGGTTCTGCAATAAAAGTGGGAAATCCCAGCAGGTCAGGCAGCAGCTGTGATGGGAGAAACCGGTCACTGATTAGAGGTCTAGAGGTCAGAAGAAAGGTTGTAGCTCGACTGATTCTCTCTCCACATATGTTGCCTGACCGACTGAGCATTTGCAGCATCTACAGCATTTGGGATTGGCTTATTACTGTCAGATGTACCGATGTAAGTGAAAAGGTATATTTTGAGTGCTATCCCAGATAAAAACATTGCGTATGAATACAATCAAGCAATGCAGAATATAGTGTCCCAGGTAAAGTGCAGGTAAAAGAAAAAAGTGCAAGGGCCGCAACAAGGTAGATTGGAGGGATCGGCATTTAACCTTTGGCCTGCTCATGTTCTATAGACATCATGTTATGTGTGCAAATCAAAGCTGTGTAATTCAAGATACACGGCGTGATACTAATGCAATGCCACATAGCACCATATTACTTTAACTCTGTGTTAACTTTACCGAAGGGACTGGCCCGTTATCAGAGCGCAACGTGCACCGAGATTAGCCGCAGCCCCACAGCCGGCATTGCAGTTCCTACCCGGTTAGTCTGTGCGTCGCTGTGGCCAGGCGTCCCATCCATGTCCTGGTAGGACAAGGTGGTGGAGGTGTCGGCCGATATCAGTGCCGTCCTCTCGCTGTACAGTTCGTCTTCACCGTCGGACGAAATCATGAAGGGGCTTTCTGGGGGCAACGGCGAGTAATCTCACCGACACTGGGCAAGTCTGAAAAACACACACACATTTATTATTTAAAAAGCTCCTACAGTCATCATCACCTCTCCCCTTCCATTCACTGACCCACCACTTATTATAGACTCCTACCTCTATATTTCTTTTGTTCTCTCTCTCTCTCTCTCTTTCTATCTCTTTCCTTTTTTTTTAACCTTTCTCTCCCTCACCTTCGCACGACTTCACTCCCTCCTCCCCTCACTCCCTCTCCCTCTCCCTCTGCGTTGGAATGGTCAGACTCATCATGCAACGGTGAAAGCAACAGGTGTCCTAAACTTTCTGAGGCGCAACTTTCATCATTGTTCAACTTCTGTCAAGGAGAAGCTATACTTCACCCTCGTTAGACCTCATTTGGACTACGCAGTTGCAGCATGGGACCCATACACAAATAAAAACATTTCTTCCATCGAACGTGTCCAAAGACAGGCAGCTCGATTTGTTACTAACACCTATGAGAGAGAAGCGAGCGTCACCAAACTTCTGAATTCTCTGGGGTGGAACCCTCTCCAAGACAGACAGACATGAAGCTCACCGTTTGACCTGTTTTACAAAATGTTAAATGGTCAGCTCGACATAGATTACGAGACCTACACCAAACCCAAACCAATTTGGAGCAGACGAGGGCATTCGATCCAATTTGTGATCCCAGCTACAAAGACAGATGTGTACAGCAATTCGTTCTCCCCCCAAATAATCTCCACCCAACTATAGTTACCCAACCAGATGCAACTAAATTTAAAGTAGCTCTTTCTTCCCAATAACCCTTTCTGGCTTAAGTCCTCCCTCCACCACCTCCAGTTTAAATTCCATTTGGAATATTTTGGAGAACCAAGAAACCAAGAACCAGGTATGTGATGGAATACTCTCTGGTTGAGTGGAGCTTCAATAGTAAAGAAACTCAACACCATCCTGGACAAAGCACACCGCTTCATTGACACCTCTTCTCCAAGCTTACCTCCTTCACCACCTGTACAGATTCTACAAGAAGCACACTACATCATCTTGGCATGGTTTCTTCAACAGCAACTACCAAATGTGTGACGACTGACCTCTGCCTTGAAAATAACAAGGACATTTTCATAACATCCTAATGTTAAGTGAAGGTAGACAAAAATGCTGGAGAAACTCAGCGGGTGAGGCAGCATCTATGGAGCGAAGGAAATAGGCAACATTTCGGGTCGAGGCCCTTCTTCAGACTATTGTGAGGGTGGGGGGGGGGGGCAGGGGAGGGAAGAAGACAGGAAGAGGCGGATACAGTGGGCTGAGGGAGAGCTGAGAAGGGGAAGAGAAAGCAGGGACTACCTGAAATTAGAGAAGTCAATGTTCATACCGTTGGGGTATAAACTGCCCAGGCAAAAAATGAGGTGCTGCTCCTCCAATTTACGGTGGTCCTCACTCTGGCCATGGAGGAGGCCCAGGACAGAAAGATTGGATTCGGAATGGGAGGGGGAGTTGAAGTGCTGAGCCACTGGGAGATCAAGTAAGTTATTGCGAACCGAGCGGAGGTGTTGGGCGAAGCGATCGCCAAGCCTAAGCTAGATCTCACCGATGTAGAGCAGCTGACATCTAGAGCAGTGGATGCAATAGATGAGGTTGGAGGATGTGCAGGTGAACCTCTGCCGCACCTGAAAAGACTTCTTGTGTCCTTGAATGGAGTCAAGGGGGGGGGGGGGGTAAAGCGACAAGTGTAGCATTTTCTGTGGTTGCAAGGGAAAGTGCCAGGAGAGGGGGTGGTTTGGGTGGGAAGGGACAAATTGACCAGGGAGTTATGGAGGGAGCGGTCTCTGCAGAAAGCAGACGGGAGGAGATGGGAAGATGTGGCCGGTGGTGGGATCCCGTTGGAGGTGGAGAAAATGTCGGAGGATTATTTGTTGTATGTGACGGCTGGTAGGGTGGATGGCGAGTACAAGGGGGACTCTGCCCTTGTTACGAGTGGGGTGGAATGGGGAGTGAGCAGAGTTACGGGGTATAGAAGAGACCCTGGTGAGAGCCTCATCTATAGCAGAAGAGGGAGACCCCCATTCCCTGAAGAATGAGGACATTTCCGATGCCCTGGTGTGGAACACCTCATCCTGGGAGCAGATGCGGCGTAGACGGAGGAATTGGGAGTAGGGGATGGAGTCCTTACAGGAAGCAGGGTGGGAAGAAGTGTAGTCCAGATAGCCTTGGGAGTCAGTGGGTTTATAGTGGATGTCGGTCAGTAGTCTATCACCTGCAATGAAGATAGTGAGGTTTAGAAATGGTAGGGAAATGTCGGAAATGGTCCAGGTGTATTTGAATGCCGGATGAAAGTTAGTGGTGAAGTGGATGAAGTCAGTGAGTTGTGTGTGGGTGCAGGAGGTAGCACCAATGCAGTCGTCGATGTAGCGGAGGTAGAGTTTGGGGATAGGGCCACGGTACGCCTCGAACAAAGATTGTTCGACGTACCCTACAAAGAGGCACGCATAGCTAGGGCCCAAGCGCGTGCCCATAGCTACGCCTTGTATTTGGAGGAAATGGGAGGAGTGAAAGGAAAAGTTTTTCACTATCTCCACAGTCGCCTCCAATTAATAAACCATTCTAACCTGGACAGAAAATCCCACTTACTCCAGAACCGCTGAGTACTGCTGCATTGTAGGGAAAACCTTCAGCACATGGATTGCAACAGTTCAAAGGGTGGTTTGTAATAACACTCTCATAATGGCAAGTGGAGACTACCAACAAGTATTAGTCTTTTCAGAGACACACACATTGCAAGTGTGAATGAGAAAACAAATGAGCAGGAGGAGGCAGCTTTAAAAATACAGGTCAGCTAGTGTGGGATGGCAAGTGAACAGGATATGGTGCGGGTTTGGACACAGGAAGGGTTTGGAGGATCTCCAGTTTATTGAAAGGTTGAACAGACAGTCATGGAAAAAGGAAGGTATGGATGGTTTCAGCAGAAATGGGCTGAGTCAGGAACAAACAGCTGGCGTTAGGAGGTGGATAGGAGTGGACTTTGTGATTGAATAGATAAAAAGGACCACGTCTTGTTAGAATCACAAAATCATACACTGGTTCGATTTGGAGAATCATTTGGCAGAGACAGGACCAATGATTCTCCAAATCGACCCATTCTACCATTGACAGCTTTTGAAAAGGGTTATTCAATTAGTTCCACTCACTCACCCTTATCCAACACCACTGAAAGATTTCAAGTATTTATCCTACTCCATTTAAAAAATATGTATTGTTGAATTTGTTTCCCCCACCTACTCAAACCGTGCATTCCAAATCCTAACAACTTCGGGTTGGTGATAGGGGGGCAGGGATTTCTACCGAAACCAGCCTCAATGTTGGCTTTTTCTCCAGCCTGATCCACCGAGTTACTCCAGCACTTTGTGTCCATTCAGTTCAAGGGTTCCCAACCTGGGGTAAATTCGCCTACCCAGAGGATAAATTTGTTAATTCTGGATTTGCACATATTTTTTTTCTCACTGAATGCAGAGGGTAGTCGAGGCCATTTCTCACTGAATACAGAGGGTAGTCGAGGCCAGTTCATTGGCTATATTTAAAGAGGGAGTTAGATGTGGCCCTTGTGGCTAAGGGGATCAGAGGGTATGGAGAGAAGGCAGGTACGGGATACTGAGTTGGATGATCAGCCATGATCATATTGAATGGCGGTGCAGGCTCGAAGGGCCGAATGGCCTACTCCTGCACCTAATTTCTATGTTTCTATGACTGTGTTTGGTTCTGGTATACCGGTATCTTTTCGTCATTAGATGTTCATAACATAAGTGAAATAGCATTGTTATGTGCTATTAAAGTTGCCAGGGGTAAACGGGACGAAAAAGGTTGGGAACCCCTGATTTAGGTGATGGCAGTCCCAGCTGGGGTTGTTGTTTCTGCAGGCTTCATCGTGTGAGCTGCACCCTCATACAGAGCGGTCCACCCTGGCTGGCTGAGCGGCCCAATTACGACATGCCACTAGACTTCCGTACACGACTGGGCGGGCGGCAAAGGGAAGGGGAAATGAAAGGCAAATCTTTAAATGTCCCTGCGATTTTTCTTCCGGGTTCTACTGAGCCCTAGAGATTAAATCATTCCCTAGTTAATGTTTAACCTCCTCTCAGACTCGCATGACCGCTGAACCCTGGAGAACCACATATTCAATGAAGCCTCGACATTCCTGGCTGACAGAGAGAGGTGTTCCCGGGAGAGCGGCTGCCCTCCGGACAGCACCCACCCCCCGTCTCCCCGGCCGGGATAGCACTCCCAGCCGGGGTAGTACCCCAGTCTCCCGGGCCGGGATAGCACTCCCAGCCGGGGCAGCACCCCAGTCTCCCGGGCCGGGATAGCACTCCCAGCCGGGGTAGCACCCATTCCCATCTCCCCGGCCCAACAGCACACATCCCTGCCGGCTCTGCATCCACCCCTATCCGGACAGCACCCATTCCCGTCTCCCCATCCAGAGCTGCACCCACCCCGGTCGGGCCTGCACCCATTCCCGGTCTCCCCGTCCGTAGCTGTAGCTGTCGCCATTCGCGGCCGGACAGCATCGACCGAGCGTCTCAAACATCACCCTGAGCACCGAGGCCCAGATTGCATTCCATTCGCCTCCAGCCCAGTCTCCCCGCTCTCCCTTTTGTGCTCACCTGGAAAAAAATGTGGAAGGCCGAGCCGAAATTGGTGCTTTGATTATATCGTTTAAATATCCGGCAGACAAAATAAGAACCCAAGGCGGCGGCGGCGGCGATAATCAATCAGCTGCTTGGATCAAAACACTGCTGCGAGCACGGCTTTCCCACAATCCCCACATCTCATGACAAGTGTCGTTCCCTGTGCGGAGGTTTATCGGCGAGAGCTGCCTGCGACAGGGCAACCACTCCCTCGCTAGGAGCCGGCTGGAACTGTAGGCAGCAAAGATCACAGATAGAGCAGAGCCTTTGGTAGGCAGCGGCCAGAGGCACGGTGCAGCCCAGTAACACGGTGCAGCCCAGTAACACTGCACCACCCACCCCCGCACTTGTACGTCCCCCCAACTCTGTCCGAAATATCCGCACGTTTATATGAAGAAAGACTGGATAGACTCGGCTTGTACTCGCTAGAATTTAGAAGATTGAGGGGGGATCTTATAGAAACTTACAACATTCTTAAGGGGTTGGACAGGCTAGATGCAGGAAGATTGTTCCCGATGTTGGGGAAGTCCAGGACAAGGGGTCACAGTTTAAGGATAAGGGGGAAATCCTTGAGGACCGAGATGAGAAAAACATTTTTCACACAGAGAGTGGTGAATCTGTGGAATTCTCTGCCACAGAAGGTAGTTGAGGCCAGTTCATTGGCTATATTTAAGAGGGAGTTAGATGTGGCCCTTGTGGCTAAAGGGATCAGGGGGTATGGAGAGAAAGCAGGTACAGGATACTGAGTTGGATGATCAGCCATGATCATATTGAATGGCGGTGCAGGCTTGAAGGGCTGAATGGCCTACTCCTGCACCTATTTTCTATGTTTAGCCAAAGCAAAAAAACCCTTAAGGCATTCAATTCAACTCAAATCCTATAAAATCACGAATTGCTTACTGATAGAAGGCGGAGGGTTGTGACCAGTTGGGGGGGCCACCATCGACTCCACAGTCAAAAAGGCACAACAGAGGATGTACTTCCTACGGCAGCTGAGGAAGCACAATCTGCCACAGGCAATGATGGTCCAATTCTATTCATTGATGCGGCTGGACGACAGACTTGAAAGCACATCCAAGTTCCTGATGGAGACGGTAAAAGACGCAAAGCTGCACGACGCCTTCAGCAACCCTGCAGGCGGGTCCCAGCCGCGTTTCCTCTGGTCGAGATCGGACGGTTCAGTCCGGTCCCGGATAGACTTCCTCTTCACGACGAAGGCCGTCATGGTCAAACACGCTGACCTCAAGCCGGTGTTCTTCTCTGACCACTGCCTCCTTCAGGCAGGACCGGAAGGCGGGCAGAGGGATGTGGAAGTTAAATGTGAAGCTGTTGACCCCAGAGAACATTGAGGAGCTAAAGAGGGACTACGCACGTTGGAGAACGATGAAGCCCCTCTTTTACTCCCCGACACACTGGTGGGAAGCAACCAAGGAGAACATTAAGAAGTTCGTCATATTTAAAGGGGTTCAGAGAGCAAGACAGTCAGAGGGAATTGTGTCAACTCCAGACAGATTTATAGCAACTGCTCCTTCTGCAATCGAGGGGGGTGGATGTGAGGGAGGAACTTAGAGGGGTGAACGACCGGCAAGCTCGGCTCTTTACCTCTGAATCGTCCAAGATCATCTTCCGATCCAGGGTCCGCCACATGGAGCAGGATGAGACGTGCTCACGCTTCTTCTTCCATAAGGTTCACAGGAAGAGCTCTGTGATGAACAGCCTTAGGGAGGAGGACAGCTCGGTACTGCATCCCAGCTAGGCTGCATCCCAGAGTGCTTAAGGAAGTAGCCCCAGAAATAGTGGATGCATTGGTGATCATTTTTTTTAAACTCCTTAGATTTTCTGGAGTAGTTCCTGAGGATTGGAGGGTAGCAAATGTAACCCCATTTTTTAAAAAGGGAGGGAGAGAGAAAACGGGTAATTACAGACCAGTTAGTCCAACATCGGTAGTGGGGAAACTGCTAGGAGTCAGTTATTAAAGATGGGATAGCAGCACATTTGGAAAGTGGTGAAATCATTGGACAAAGTCAGCATGGATTTACGAAAGGTAAATCATGTCTGATGAATCTTATAGAATTTTTCGAGGATGTAACTAGTAGAGTGGATAAGGTAGAACCAGTGGATGTGTTATATCTGGACTTTCAGAAGGCTTTCGACAAGGTCCCACATACGAGATTAGTATACAAACTTAAAGCATACGGTATTGGGGGTTCAGTTTTGATGTGGATAGAGAACTGGCTGGCAAACAGGAAGCAAAGAGTAGGAGTAAACGGGTCCTTTTCAGAATGGCAGGCAGTGACTAGTGGGGTACGCAAGGCTCAGTGCTGGGACCCCAGCTATTTACAATATATATTAATGATTTGGACGAGGGAATTGAGTGCAACATCTCCAAGTTTGCGGATGACACGAAGCTGGGGGGCAGTGTTAGCTGTGAGGAGGATGCTTGGAGGCTGCAAGGTGACTTGGATAGGCTGGGTGAGTGGGAAAATGCATGGCAGATGCAGTATAATGTGGATCAATGTGAGGTTATGCACTTTGGTGGCAAAAACAGGAAAGTTGACTATTATCTGAATGGTGGCCGATTAGGAAAAGGGGAGATGCAACGAGAACTGGGTGTCATGGTACACCAGTCATTGAAAGTAGGCATGCAGGTGCAGCAGGCAGTGAAGAAAGCAAATGGTATGTTAGCATTCATAGCAAAAGGATTTGAGTATAGGAGCAGGGAGGTTCTACTGCAGTTGTACTGGGTCTTGGTGAGACCACACCTGGAGTATTGCGTACAGTTTTGGTCTCCAAATCTGAGGAAATACATTCTTGCCATAGACTTGTCAGGACTTTCATATGAAGAAAAACTGGATAGACTCGGCTTGTACTCGCTAGAATTTAGAAGATTGAGGGAGGATCATATCGAAACTTACAAAATTCTTAAGGCGTTGGACAGGCTAGATGCAGGAAGATTGTTTCCGATGTTGGGGAAGTCATTTAGGACCGAGATGAGAAAAACATTTTTCACACAGAGAGCCATGATCATATTGAATGGCGGTGCAGGCTCGAAGGGCCGAATGGCCTACTCCTGCACCTATTTTCTATGTTTCTATGGTAACATCCTTGCAGGCGGACATGCTGAGGATCTGCAAATCCTTTTACACGGATTTATATGACAAAAAGGCCACAGACAGCACCGCCTCCCAGAACATCTGTCCTCTATAACGGAGGTCTTGGAGAACAGCAAGCGGGAACAGCAAACCACTGGCCCTAGAGGAGGTGACTGGCTTCATCCGTTCCTTCAACTCGAGTAAAACTCCCGGAAGCGATGGCTTACCGGCCGAGTTGTATTGGGCTCTGTGGGACTGGGTGGGCCCGGACCTGCTGGAAGTGTACAACGACATGCTTCTAGCCGGCAGCATGTCAGACTCCATGAGGAAGGGCAGCATCTCCCTAATCTACAAGCAGAAGGGGGAGATGAAGGATATAAGGAATTGGAGACCCATCACATTGTTGAATGTAGATTACAAGATCCTGTCTAAGGCCATTGCCAACCGGGTCAAGTCTGCTCTGGGAGGTACACAAAATTGCTGGGGAAACTCAGCGGGTGCAGCTGCATCTATGGAGCGAAGGAAATAGGCGACGTTTCGGGCCGAAACCCTTCTTCAGACAGTCTGCTCTGGGACAGGTGATCCACCCGGACCAAACCTGTGCTAAACCTGTGCTGTACCTGGCAGGAAAATCTCAGACAGCCTAGCGCTGCTGAGAGATACCATTGCCTATGTGCAGGACAGGTGGGTGGATGCCTGCCTAGTCAGCTTGGACCAGGAGAAGGCCTTAGACAGGATATTGCACACGTACATGAGGGACGTGCTCTCCAAAATGGGCTTTGGGGAGGGAATCCAAAATTGGATCAAACTGCTCTACACCGATATCTGTAGTGCAGTCCAAATCAATTGGTGGGAATCAGATAGCTTCCCCATCAGGTCTGGAGTCAGGCAGGGTTGCCCTCTCTCCCGCCTTGTTCGTCTGTTGTATTGAACCTTTTGCCGAGTCCATCAGGAAGGATGCGAGCATAAGAGGAGTGACATTGCCAGGCAGTGGGGGCATTCAGGTCAAAACTTCCCTGTACATGGACGATGTTGCATCGTCTGCTCTGATCCAGGTTCGGTCTGCAGATTGATCAGTATCTGCGACCAGTTTGAGTCGGCCACGGGAGACCAGGGTGAACCGCAGGAAGAGCGAGGCTATGCTCTTTGGCAACTGGCCCGACCGATCTTCCGTCCCCTTCACCACACCGCACTGGACATACGGTGGCGCTGTCATGGCTGCTGCCGCCTTCAGTCCGGTATCTTTTTTTGTTTTTTGATATGTTTGAAGTGCGTTTTTTTGGGGTTTTTTTGTCTTTGATGTGGGGGGAAGAGGGTACAGTTAGGGGGATACCGTCCTTCAGTCGCTTCCTGGAGAGGATGCGACTATTGTTCGAGTCGCGTCCTCGCAGCCCCCCCCCCCCACCCCTCCGTGGCCTACCTACTGGATTGGCACGGCCTTTCCTGCCGGGACCGACCAGAGCTCCAGCAGCGGCGGCGCAGCGCTGGATACATCGCGGAGCGGACGATGCCTTACCGGGGATCGCCGTTTGGAGCTCCGGAGTGTTGGGCCTGCTGCATAGACATCGCGGAGCTGTTATTCGCGGAGCTCCCAACGCGGGCGGCGCTGACCAACATCGCGGAGCCCTGCGGCCCTTTGTCGGGGGTCGCCAGCGTGGGTCTCCGCCCGGTTCGGCCTGTGGACTTCGGGAGCCGCGGGCTCCGGTGGGAGGTGGCTGATCTAGAGGTCCGGGCCGCTGAGGATGTTCTCCGTCGGGGTTTGGCGTTGGGGTTCCATCGTTCCTGGCGAGAGGGCCTGAGCATCGGGCTGCCCATGGCGGCGGCTGTGGGTGCTCGGGGGCCCCCGACCACGGGTGAACATCTGGGAAGATCGGCGGGGAGGCTGGCTGGACTTTGATTCCTTCCCTAAGTTTGGTGCCGCTGTGGGGATGTGTTGTGTCATGGACTTCTGTGTTTTTTAAATTTTAATGACTGTAAGGAAAATCCATTTCGTTATCTCTTATGAGACAATGACAATAAATTGAATCCAATCCAATCCAATCAAACCTAACTTCTTGAAGGTGCTGGGGATTTGGTTCGGGGGGGGGGGTTTGCGTGTGACAAGAATTGACTGGAGCGGATAGCCAAGGTGGGGAAGAAGCTGGAACTGTGGAAGCAACTCTCCCTCTCCATAACGGGAAACAAATCATCAGGTGTGAGGTGCTCTCAGGGCTGCTGTACTTGGTGCAAGTGTGGCCTGTCCCTCCCTCCTACGCCACAAGGATCACCCGGGCCGTCTTCCAGTTCATCTGGGGGTCGAGGATAGACCGGGTGCGACGGGCCACAATGCACAAATCAGCAGACAACGGGGGTAAACGCGTGCCCAACGTCACCCTCACCCTGATGGCCACCTTTGTGTGTGGCTGCATCAGGCGGAGTGTAGAGCCAAGGCACGTGGGCACCAAGTGTCACTACCTGCTGAGGTTCTACCTGTCCCCGGTGTTGTGAAGGATGGGTCTGGCACAGATGCCACGTAATTGTTCGGTGGGGGCGCTGCAATGGCGGCAGCCCTGTCAGCAGCGCGTTAGTTTTTTCAAATTTTTATTTTTTTAGTAAGTTTTAAAGTATGTTTTTAATGTTTCTTTGTGTGTTTTGTGTGGGGGTTGGTGTGGGGGGGTGAGGGGGAAACCGTTTAGGCTGCCTCCTCCATGGAGAGGCAACATTTTCCAGGTCGCCTCCCCGTGGCCTAACAGCAAGGATCGGCATGGACTTTCCCGGAGACGCGCCCTGGGCTTCAGCGGCGGGCGCAGCGTGGACTCTCGGTGTGGAGCGGGTGAGCCCTCGCTGGAGGGGAGCGCTCCGTTTCGCTGGCCCTGGGCAGCCGGCAGCCTGAAGCCGTGGTCTGCACAGCTCCAGCTGGCGCGGCGTCTACAGCCCGGGATCCCTCGTGGGGGACCCGGGGGGAAGAAGAAGCCATCACGGCCGGCCCGCGGCCAACTTCTACCGCGGGCGCGGTGGCGACTTACCATCACCCCTGGAGGGGAGCTTCGACCGCCGGCCCTGCGGTCTGCGGTGCTTCTGGCTGCGGCGCGGCGGGAACTTTCTTCGACCGCCGGCCTGCGGCCTACACCAACTTAAAGCCACGGCCTCCGGTGGGGAAGAGCCGACTCTGGACTTACCTGGACTTGTACCTTGTCCCTTTACCATCTGGACGCCCGCAGCAATAGCTGCGGAGGGTTGAGGTCCTGACCACGGGGGAAAATGGAGGAGGACTGGCCAAGTTGTGCGCCTTCCACCACAGTGATGAATGTTTATGTTAAATTTTTATTGTGTTTTTGTATGTGTTCTTTATAATTGTACCGCTGCTGACATATTCATTTCACTTGCACTTATGTGCAACGTGACAAATAAACCGTATTGTATTGTATATTGTATATGCCAGTCAGCTGGACATCGCCGCCCCATTTGTCATTTGTGGAAAAGTTCTTCCGGACCAACACCTTTGACCACATGTCCATCGGGCACTGGTCAGGCACAGGACTCGATGGATCCGGTGGCGTGGTTCCCAGATCAGATTTCCCAGCTTGTCTGGCAAAATGCCTCATCGCCAGAACTCACCAACAAGCACCAAGACCTGGCTTGGCTGGCGGTGAGGGGAGCCCTCCCAGTCAGATCCTTCCTGCACCGTTGGAACCTCACTGCCAGCGCACGCTGCCCTCGGGATGGCTGCTATGGAGAGGAGACAGCTGCTATGGAGATGAGAAAAATATTTTTCACACAGAGAGTGGTGAATCTGTGGAATTCTCTGCCACAGAAGGTAGTTGCGGCCAGTTCATTGACTACATTTAAGAGGGAGTTGGATGTGGCCGTTGTGGCTAAAGGGATCAGGGGATATGAGAGAAGGCAGGTACAGGATACTGAGTTGGATGATCAGCCATGATCATATTGAATGGCGGTGCAGGCTCGAAGGGCCGAACGGCCTACTCCTGCACCTATTTTCTATGTTTCTATGAGACGGTTGCCCACCTCTTTGCAGAGTGTGGATTTGCAAAGAGAGTCTGGAGAAGTTTGGAAGGGTCCACGTCACGATTAATTCCGAACAGCTCCGTCACAGAGGACTCTGTGATTTACGGACTGTTCCCAGGGACACATTCAGACACTGACATAGAGTGCTGCTGGAAGGTCATCATCTCGGTGAAAGACTCTCTTTGGTCTGCCCGAGCGTTGTTCACCACCCAGCGGAGTGAGATGTCCACCAGGGAATGTTGCCGACTGGCCCGCTGCAGACTGCAGGAGTACGTGCTGAGGGACGCACTGCAGCCAACGCCAAGGCTCGGCGGGGGAGGGCCACAGTCTAGGGTCCTTCCTCTTCTGGACATGGGGGGGGGGGGGGGGCAGAGTGTGGTGGAGATGCTCCTCAAAATGAAGGAAGGGATCCCACGCCAGTGGGCCACATGAGTGGTAAGGGTGAGGGACAGATTCATGAAATTTGAGCAATGCATGTAGACTGTATTGAACTATTTGTATAGCCTCCGAAAATGTCGGATGAATTTTTCGCACGGTTCATGTATTGTATATATTTATTACCTGAATAAAGTCCAGTGGCATTTAGGTGTTTTTTAAATAGGCACATGGATATGCAGGAAATGGAGGGATATGTATCACGTGCAGAGATTAGTTTACCTTGGCATCACGCCTCAGCACAGACATTGTGGTCAAAGGGCCTATTTCTGTGCTGTTCTGTGTAAAAAGTTACCAAATTGGCTCTAAACTGTGTAAGAACATTCTGAAGACGTAAAACAAGATCTTTTATTAAAGCTACTCTTAAATACTTCTACTCCAATCACTAACTCTTTTGTAGACCACTCCATTTTATAACCTAGTGTGAAAAAAAGTTACTTTCTGCCCTAAACTTTTATTCTTGAAACAATGTCCCCCGTTCCTGCCTCCTGCGCCAACCGCTCACCACCCAAACACTGGAATTTTTCTATCTGCAATGCCCCATCTATTTGTAACTTCAGTCAGCCGCGGATTGCAGGTAGAATGATTACATGCGGCATGCATTGGAAGCTTCGCACATGGTCACACATTAGTTGAATTTTTGTTATCGGAGTTCTAGCCCTTTTTATGTGGGGGTGGAGAAGGGGAAACTGCTTTTCAGGGTCCTGGTCGGAGAGGCGACTTTTCTCCGGGCTGCACCGTTGACCCGTCCTCGCGGCCTACCAACGGGCCTGGAGCGGCGTTTCCTGTCGGGGACCGCCCAGAACCTCGGCTTCGGCGGCGGCGCAGCACTGGAGCGCTATCGCGGATCGGAGCGGGCGATGCCTTGCCCGGGTCGCCGCGCTGGAGCTCCGGAATGCTGAGACCGCAGGTGAATATCGCGGAGCTGCGGTCTGTGGAGCGGTGGCTCTGAACTTTAACGTCGGGAGCCTGGGATCTCTCGCCGAGATCGCCAGTGGTGGAGCTCCGCCCAGCGCGGCCTGTTGGCTTCGGAAACCGCGGTCTCCAGTTAGGAAGCGGCCGTTCCAGGCATCCCAAGCCGCTGAGAGGGTTCTCCCGACGCCGGAGCATCATCACCCGGCAAAGAAGGGCCTGTAACATCGGCCCCCGTAGCAGTGACTGCGGAGGCCTCAATAGGCCCGACTATGGGTGGACAAGAGGATGGGGACTGGACTTTGTGCCTTCCCTCACAGTCGGGACCATTGTGGGGGGGAATGTTTTTATGTTTATTGTTAAATTCTTTAATGTTGTGTCTTATCTTTATCTGTGTGCTGCATGGCAAGTCAAATTTCACTACACCAATTGGTGTATGTGATAATAAATGTCCTTTGTATGGTCTAAGCCTCCAATGAATGCTGTACACACTGCTCATTTCCAACCCTTTGTGTATTCATCTCTCACCCAGAGTTCCTCATTTCCTTTTATCCCCTCTTTCCTCTGCTCCCTGTTCCTCTCGCCCTGGCTTTGCATTTCACTCCTCATCTTATCCTATACCCTTTTGTCTTCATTTCACCTCTCGCTTTGGTCATTTACTCCACCGATCTTCCAATCAATCCCCTCTCCCTCCATCCCGACTTCCCCTATCACTTGCCAGGTTTTGTCCTGCTCACCTGCCTCTTTTCTAGTTCTCTTCCTCCACTGCAACCAACCAGTAAAAGGGTCCCGACCCAAAACTTTATTGGCCTATTCCCTCCCTAGATGCTGCCTGACCCTCTGAGTTCCACCAACACTGTGTATGGGTGGTAGGCAGTCTCCCCACACTAATTGAATTTGGGAGCTCAATTTGCAGAGCTTTCCTCAGGAGGGCACCATTTAATCACTAAACCCATGTTAAAATCTGTAAATCTGTAAATCAAAAATGCAAAAAAAAAAAACAGGAACATCCATACAGGAAGAGAGCCTTAGACAGCATTCAGCCATGGGCTGATGGATGGCTAGTAACATTTGCAGCACACAAGTGATGGCCATCTTTAGTCTAATTATCCTTCACCCCCCCCCCCCCCCCATCCATCTCCACCCCACGGTCCCCATCAACATCCGAGAGTCACCACTGACCAGAAACAACTGAACCAGCTAAATAATTACTGATGAGAAAACCTCCCAGCTTTTTTCCTTTAATAGTCGGAGGCTGGAATGCTGTGGTGAGTGATTCACCTCACAGCTCCCCAAACCTTCTGCGAGGCACAAGGCAGGAATGTGATGAAACATGATCCTCTCGCCAGAGCGAGCGCAGCTCCAACAACATGGAGGAACCTCGAACCCATCCAGGATAAAACAGCCTGTTTGATCCCTATCCTAGCCACCATTCTCTCCTCCTACTACTGTAGATAGATAGAGGGCGAGAGAAGCAAGTGCACAGGAACATCCCTTTTCTACTTGTTTTCAAATCCTTCCACAGCTCTGCCCACTATTTCTGCAATTTCCTCCAGTCCTCTATGAAATATGTGTTCTTTCAAACATGACCTCTATCACTGGCAGCCATGCATTCTCTTGCCAAGACAATAAACACTGGAATTCCCTTAAGCCTCCCTGTTTTTTCCCTTTAATAGTCCTAAAATTCACCACTTCTTTCAAGAATTTTTTTCCCCCCCATTTGCTCTTGCAGAGACAATAAACTGAAATGTTGTTAGCACTCCCCCTTGTTACTTTGCAGCTGCCTATACATGGAACTAGTCGCTGGCCTTTCCAGCGTCTACAAATAAGGCCACTCGGCCCTGATCCGCCAATTCAATCAGATCTGTTCAATCAGGTATGTTAACATTCATAGTAAAAGGATTTGATTATAGGAGCAGGGAGGTTCTACTGCAGTTGTACAGGGTCTCTGTGAGACCACACCTGGAGTATTGCGTACAGTTTTGGTCTCCTAATCTGAGGAAAGACATTCTTGCCATAGAGGGAGTACAGAGAAGGTTCACCAGACTGATTCCTGGGATGGCAGGACTTTCACATGAAGAAAGACTGGATAGACTCGGCTTGTACTCGCTAGAATTTAGAAGATTGAGGGGGGATCTTATAGAAACTTACAAAATTCTTAAGGGGTTGGACAGGCGAGATGCAGGAAGATTGTTCCCGATGTTGGAGAAGTCCAGAAGAAGGGGTCACAGTTTAAGGATAAAGGGGAAATCTTTTAGGACTGAGATGAGAAAAAACATTTTTCACACAGAGAGTGGTGAATCTCTGGAATTCTCTGCCACAGAAGGTAGTTGAGGCCAGTTCATTGGCTATATTTAAGAGGGAGTTAGATGTGGCCCTTGTGGCTAAAGGGATCAGGGGGTATGGAGAGAAAGCAGGTACAGGATACCGAGTTGGATGATCAGCCATGATCATATCGAATGGCGGTGCAGGCTCGAAGGGCCGAATGGCCTACTCTTGCACCTATTTTCTATGTTCAATCAAATCGAGTCTTATTTAACTGTAATCTTACCTCCGCATTCCCATCAAACACCGATAATCCTTTACTCTTTAGCTGAAAAATCTAACTGTCTCAAAAATATTTAAGGATTCTCCTACCACCCAGTAGAGGAACAATTCCAAAGACTTGCTACTCTGAAAGAAAAGTCTATTTCTGCAGTCTTTCAGTGTGCAAACCCTTATTTTTCAACACCAATCACCAATTCTAGCTTCTCACGCAAGAGGAAACATCTCCACATCCACCCCGTTGATATCATGCAAAAAAAACAGGAAAACATTCAAATAAACAGGAAGACAATATAGAAACGCGTCCAACAAACAGGAAGACACCAGTTACCAGAGGAAACACATTGGAGATGCTAAAATTAAGATATCTTCTTTACTGTTCTATCTGATAGAAACATTTTGCAAAAATCGCAAGCTTTCTACTCTGCAAGTCACTTCCTCCTCTAAAAAGATGGTCCCTGGGATTAGGCTGGGTTTATTTGTTAATGCATTGAGGCTGTCAACCTTGATCCAATCACTGATTCTGGCTCACAGATTATTTTCTGTCAGTATCTGCTTAGATCAAGGAAGACGATAGGATTTAGACACGTAGGAACATTCAGAAAATAAACCCACCAAACCCAGTTCCATTAAATTAGTATGCTACCGATTACTTACTTGCAAAAATAGGTCATTAAGGTCCATTCTAAATCCTAGCAGAGTATTCCCTTCAGTTTTGTTCCCCCTTACCTTATTCCTTATTCACACCATTTTTTCCCCCCCTCTCGTACATCCATCAAGCAACCTTTGATTCTTCTGACACTCCCCTACACAATTTACAGTGGCAAATTCACCCACCAGCTTATCTCTAGGAATGTTGAAGGAAACCAGAGGAACTGTCAGAAACTCTTCCATCACAGGGAGAGCCTGCAAACTCCACAGATAACATTCAAAGCGAGGAATTTGTCAAACTCAAAGGGAGTACAGAGAAGGTTCACCAGACTGATTCCTGGGATGTCAGGACTTTCATATGAAGAAAGACTGGATAGACTCGCCTTGTACTCGCTAGAATTTAGAAGATTGAGGGGGGGGATCTTATAGAAACTTACAAAATTCTTAAGGGGTTGGACAGGCTAGATGCAGGAAGATTGTTCCCGATGTTGGGGAAGTCCAGAACAAGGGGTCACAGTTTAAGGATAAGGGGGAAATCTTTTAGGACCAAGATGAGAAAAACATTTTTCATACAGAGTGGTGAATCTCTGGAATTCTCTGCCACAGAAGGTAGTTGAGGCCAGTTCATTGGCTATATTTAAGAGGGAGTTAGATGTGGCCCTTGTGGCTAAAGGGATCAGGGGGTATGGAGAGAAGGCAGGTACAGGATACTGAGTTGGATGATCAGCCATGATCATATTGAATGGCTGTGCAGGCTCGAAGGGCCGAATGGCCTACTCCTGCACCTAATTTCTATGTTTCTATGAATGAATCCAGGTTGGTGGACATGTGACATAGTAATGTTAACCGTTGCTCCACCACACCACTTTGATTTTGTTGATTTAATTAACTAAATATTGTCGAATGACAATGATTTCAACTCATGAATTCCCCACTTATGCTCGCTCCACTGCAAGCAGCTGTGATTGAGAGACAGTAATTACGACTCACAGTGCGTAATAGTTTGTACTTGGGCACGAAAGGAACAATGAGAGGCTGTTGTTCATCAAAATAAGCAAAGACCTCAGGACAGCTTCACGGATTGAGCTAATAGATGGGCATAAAGGAACTGAATACAGATAAGCAAACAGTAATTAATTTGGAGGAAGTAGAAGTATACATTTAAAAATAACCTGAAAAGGGTACACAAGCACATTTGGATATTTAGCTCCTTAGTAGCTAACTTCATGCAAGTGCATGAGGATAAACCTATTGTAAATAATAACAAAACTTAGGGCTTCTATAAGCAAATAGAATAAAAGCTAAAAATACAATTGTACAAAACATGGGACCACCACCACAGGAGACCACCATTCTGGCAATGCAAGCTCTTAATACAGCAGACCATCAGTTCCATTTCCTTGCTCTTTACATGAGGTTTCGCAAATTATTTTCCCTCAAGTGTCTATCTGGTTTCCTTTTTCGAAGTCCTGATGGACTGCATCCAGTGCTTGCACCCCAGCTATTCGCAGCCTACTTCAAGGATTTGGTTGACGTAACAAATAGTCCCATTTCTCGGCTCACGGATGATACAAAGTAAATCGGTTTGACTACAGAAGCTTCAAAAAGGGATATGGACAGAGACAAGGGGCATGAACATGAAATATGATGCAAAGAAATGCAAGGTCATTCACTTCAGCGGACAATAAAGTAGTACCTGTACTTCAAAATGTTCACATATTGGGAAATGCTGATGTTCAAAAGGGATCAGAGCATCTTTGTCCATGTTAATGAAGCAAGCAATAAGGAAGGCCTTTATTCCAAGATTTTAGTTTCAGAGTAACAATGTCATAGAGTAATGTAAAAGGCCATGGCCAAGCATCTTGAGTGCAGTTTTTTGTCCCCCTATCTAAAGAAATGGACATACGTGTCACAAAGGAGTACAGCAAAGATTCACTAAATAGATTCCTGGGATTCCACTTCCAGTGGAAGTGGTGGAGGCAGTTTTTTTAATTTATTTATTTATTTATTAGTTATTTGATTTCATCATTTAAAAATAAATTGGATAGGTATATGGACGTGCAATGGAGGGTTATGGTCTGAGTGCAGGTAGATGGGACTTGGGGAAAATAAGTGTTCGGCACGACTTGAAGGGCCGAGATGGCCTGTTTCCGTGCTGTAATTGTCATATGGTTATATGATTGTGGGTCCGCTGTGGAGATTACATAAACTGCCTCTGCAGTCTCTGTACTTTTAAAATTGTTATCTCATTGAGATTTAGATAATAACTTGACCAGATAGACTTGGGGATGTTATTCCCCTTGACTGAGGAGTCTACAACCAGGAATCAGAATCACTGAGTAAATGCAAGGCCATGTAGAACTGAAATGAGAAGAAATTTATTCACTCAAAAGGTAGCAAATCTTTGGAATTCAGAGATCAGGGATATGAGAATAGCGTGCAATGATGGCAGTGTGTACGGTCCGAAGAAAATGTACACCGCTGTTATTCTCCCAAACTCATCTGGCAGAACCTCCCAAACCTGCGACCTCTATCACATGGACAATGGCAGAACATAGCAGCACTGTTACCTACAAGTTCCACATTATCCCAACTTGCTAAAAAATATCACTTGCTCTACATCGCTTCTAGAATGTTCTACCCAACAGCACTGTTGGAGCACGTGCTCCAGGACTGCTGTAGTTCAGAGAGCCATTTGCTGCTAGCTTTTAAGGCAATTCGAGGTGGCCAACATTGATCTTGCCAGCAACAGTCAAATCCTGATTTTCAAACCACCATCGGCTCATATTGCTGGAGCACCCAAGGATCAAATTCTTGACTACAGCTACCTCAAAGAAGTCCATTATTCCATCACTTGCTCTCACTTCAGAAAAACAGACCATTTGGCTGTGCTCTTCCCACATATTACTGCTTAACTTATTGTATTATGATTATAGTATATTTATTTGTATGTATTGTGTTAGTTTGTCCTTTAAGCTGCAGAATTTCATTGTTCTACAGCCAGTTCATGTGACAATTAAACACAGACTCTAGTTCTTCCAGCAGTTTGTTTTCCACCATTATCCCTTTGGCAATAAGCAATGTTGAGGGAAATTTCAATCAGATAGATGAAGATCCTATACGGGAACATTTTCTTTCCAAGATTTCTGCAGGCAACTTAAGGTGTTCACCTAACTCAGGGAAACAACCAAAATGTTCAGATAAACACTGGCTTTCAGCACGTTGCAGACTTCAGCACTTTATCATACCTCACCTCATGGACAAAGATGTATGGTATTCCTATCCATATGATTGCGTACAAACGAATGGAACCTGAAACTATGATTTCAATACCTAATAATGTGTAAAACAATACCAAATTACACTAACACGTGCAGAATAATGCAATGCAAAATGAATTAAAACCTTGCAATTAAATGCCCCGTCCCACGGTACGAGTTCATTCCAAGAGCTCTCCCGAGTTTAAAAAAAAATCAAACTCGTGGTAAGCACGGAGAATGAACGTAGCGGGTACGTCGGAGCTCGGGAACGTCTCTTAAAGCGCTAACGGCAGGTACTCGGGAAGACTCGCTAATGGCAGGTAAGCACGGGAAGATTCATGAAGATTTTTCAACACGATGAAAAATGTCCACGAGAGTACCGACGAGTGGCCATTACCGTAAATCTCAGGGCAAACTCGGGAGAACTCTTGAAATGAACTCGTACAATGGGACAGGGCTTTTACTGCCATCACCTCACTTTCTTTTAGTTTAGTTTAGAGATACAGCACGGAAAGAGGCCTTTCGGCCTACCAGGACCACGCCAAACAGTGAATCCTGCATATTAATACTATCCTACACACACTAGGGACAATTTTAACATTTACCAAGCCAATTTACCTACATACCAGTACATCTTTGGAGTGTGGGAAGAAACTTAAGATCTCGGAGAAAACCCACGCAGTCACGGAGAGAGTGCACAAACTCCGTACAGACAGCACCCGTAGTTGGGATCGAACCTGGGCCTTCGCCGTCGCAAACGCCGTAAGGCAGCAACTCTACCACTGTGCCGCCCGTTATTTCCATGACATAGGAAGTGGCCATTTGGATCCCAGTCTTAATTAATTTTCCTTGAAATCCATGCACTCCAATCCAAATCTTCTAAAGGAATGGGCTGGGTCAGGTAGCTACCTTCCTCTACCTACTCAGATCTGAACTTACTAACCATGCTCTGCCACACAACGCCCACCATTAGATCCATGCAGGGTCTGCAAGGGGATTATGGGGCTACAAGGGAGAGTAGATTAAAAACAAGCTTTTTTTTTCGCCAGAAGCAAGCAATGTTACAGGAAAAGTAAACATTTTGAAATTAAAGCTTCAGATCATTTTCCCATTTTTGAATACTTCCAAAGGTCATATATATTCAAAACCTTTGGCAACCAGCAAAGCTAGGAGTAAGGCATTGGTGAGGATCTGCAGGGGGGAAATCAAAGATGACAACTATGATCTGGCCTATGCCAGTATTTATATGCAATCACCCAGTCACAGGCCGTGTTGCTCTATTCTGTATCCATAAGATTGGCTTTCCAGATCTGTAGAGCCATAGTGGTTGCAGGTCTCATACAGGAAAGTATGGGCCACACTGGTTAATTCATCACAGCATCATTGTTGTTTGGAGAGACGCTGTTGCCCCATTCCCAGAGACCCAAAATTGAATCATTAGGCTCACAACCATCACCTAACGTTGGGTCATTAGTAGAGCCAGGATTTTGCCATAAATGCCATGTGCCTTATCATGCTTTTGATTTCACCAGGATAATGCCTTTTTCTGATCGAGTGCCTAAATCAGCCTTTTCTTGCCCTTTTGCTAAAAGGTTGTGCTATTTTCTCTAGTTGTACCATGATCACAATGACGTTTTCTATGTTAACAAGTTAATATTAATGTCATTATTAACGTGTTCACATAGTATAACTTACAAAAAAATTTCCACCACCGGGGCGAAACCAGGGGCGCCACCGTTGGTCGATCATTTGTTCGTGCCGCTGTCCGCTGAGTCAGTCTTCTCCAAGATCTATTTAAGAAAGAACTGCAGATGCTGGAATAATCGAAGGTAGACAAAAAATGCTGGAAAACTCAGCAGGTGAGGCAGCATCTACGGAGAGAAGGAATAGTCGACGTTTCGGGAAACAAATCTCTGAGATTTTTTAGAGAAATAGACAGAGGAACATATACCAAATGAGTCATCATTACAGAAAAATTATGTTGACAGCAACTTCAACATTGTTGTGCAGAAAATTAGAGGTGAAGTTGCATGCAACAAAATATGAATCTCAATAGACGAGACAACCGATGCTGTGGGGAGATAAGTTGCCAATGTGATCAACGGTGCACGAGAAGCAGGTCAACCATCAAAGGAGTATTTGCTGACATCGTAAGTATTGGAGAAGTCAAAGAGCTCAACTATTGCTCAGTTGTTTACATCTTCACTTGCTGTAGTTTGACCAGAAGGTATAAAACACGAGAATTTTCTGTTTGTGCCTGATGCAGCTCCGTATATGAAAAAAGCTGCTCGTGCTCTTAGTTTTATTCCCCAAAATGTTGCATTTGACATTAGTTCAAGGTCTTTATAGAATTGCCAAGCACATACGTAGCTTGTTTCCAAATGTCGATCGCCTAGTTTCCAATGTCAACAAACTCTTTCTCAAAGCACCGTCATGTGTGCGGTTGTTCAAAAAAATGGCACCCGAGTTTCCGCTACCTCCTCAGCCCATTTTGACTAGGTGGGGTACATGGCTCTCTCCTGTACCCTACTATGCTGCAAATTTTGAAAAGATAAAATAAATCGTCAACAGTTTTGAAGAAGAATCTGCTGCAGTCAGGATCGTCAGTGAAATCATGAGAGAAAAAGTCCCTCCACCGCGATCTTGTGTTTATTGCTTCCAATTTTGCAAACCTCCCACAAGTTATCACTTCCCTTGAGAAATATGGCGAAACATTAGTGAATAACTTGCAGGTTTTCAACAACGTAACTGATGATATTTGTAATGTTCCTGGCGATGTAGGGAAAGACATAGTCATCGGGAGGCGCCGCACACGGCAGCCACGCCAGCAGTCTGTCCGTCCTTTCACCCTTTTTGTTATTTTTAGTCTGTTTAAAAGTATGTTCCTGGAGGTTACTTAGTCTTTTTTTATGTGGGGGAGATGGGGAGGGGGAAACTCTTTCCCAGTCACTTCTTGGTCGGATGCGTCTATTCTCCGAGTCGCATCTTCGCACCCCCCCCCCCCTCCCCCTCGCGGCCTACCATCTGGATTGGCGCGGCTTTTCCTGCCAAAGACAGGCCAGAGCTTCAGCGGCGGCGCAGCACTCAATTACCATCGCGGAGCGGGCGATGTCTTACTAAGGATCGCCGTGTGGAGCTCCGGAGTGTTGGGCCAGCTGACGTGGAGCTGTGGTTTGCAGAACTTCCAGCCGCGGGCGGCGCTGATTTTAACATCGCGGAGTCCTGGGACCCTTTGCCGAGGATCGCCAGTGGTGGAGCTCCGTCCAGCTCGGCCTGAGGACTTCGGGAGCTGCGGTCTCCAGTAGGAAGCGGCCGATTCAGAAACTCCAAGCTGCTGAGAGGGTTCTTCCGTTCCGACGTTGGAGTTCCATCATCCCGGCGAGAGGGCCTGAACATCGGGCTACCCGTAGCGGCTTTGCGGAGGGCTCAAAGGCCCCGACCACGCGTTGATTCCACTGTGTGGGGATGTTTATGTTAAACTCTATCGTGTATTTTATTGTATGGCTGTATGATAACTCAAATCTCACTGTACCAATTGGTGCATGTGACAATAAATGTAACTTGAACTTGACATACAAGTAAAATGTGAGAGAGTGAATTTAGGTAACAAAGATCTTGCAGAAATATAAAAACGTAGCTAAAGTTCTCAAAGGTGGTTGCAATGCACAAGATATTGACATGAATAGTCTGTAGCTTGTTTTGGGTATGCACCAGTGACCTCAGCTGAGGTAGAAAGAAGTTTTTCACAACTGAAGCATATTCTGTCTGACAGACGGCATAGTTTAACACCATCTGGAAAAAAATGCTAGTAATTATGTGCAACCAGGCAACTTTGGCCATTTAATGTAGTACACCTTTACATTATCATTTTTAACCATATTTTGGCAGTGAAAATACGTGCCTTTTTTTGTCAATAAATGCCTTTTTCGTGCCTTTTTGTAATTTTATTATCTTTTTGCCTGCCTATTTCAGAGTTTTTTAGTGCCTAAACATTCTGGGTCTAGTCATTAGCTTCTATTATCTGCAAGTTGAATTGCATCTCCCCCACCATGCTCCCTCATCTACAACAAACACAATGTTTAATATGCAAAATAATGGAATACACACAAAATACTCAAGGCAAAACAAATCTCAGCTATTTAGGTTTATTATCTTTTAGGGGTAATATCCATGTTTCAATATGGTTTCTGTATTTGGTCATTGCATCCTTAAAAGTGAGGTTTAAAATTAAAAGTCAAATTTTCAAATATGTAAAATACACTTAAAATGTGTGCATTCAACAATAGGCTGGGCATCCAGAGATCCTATATATTTTTTGCTAGCAGATGCAATGATGCAAGGTTCTTTCTTCCCAGGTTTCTTAGCCAATTCAAGTTAGAGCCCTTTACAATGCATGCAAAAATTAGTGTCTTACATATAACCACAACTACTCCAAACAAGCTAAGAGCTAACATTTGAAATCTACAAGTGCAAATGGACAAGAAGCATGTTTTATAATGAGTGTCCCAATTGCATAAAAGAAAACCTGCTTTCATTGGACACATTCAGTATAGTAAACAGGAACACGTTGATATTGCAGTTTTGTTTTAAACATAAAAATGACAGCTGAAGTCTTAAATTGCAGCAAGAATTCAAACTAAAACACCAGTTAACTGGATAGGAGGCAAGAGCAAAATGCAAAGCACAAGTGTTATCTTTTTTTAAAACATTTATCAATTGTTGATAAATTCCCTTGCCATGTTCAAAGACAAAAAATACCAGCTCCACTCAAAAGGCCAGACACAAGCACCCAGTCTCATAACTTAGTATAGGTAGCCCACACTTGAAATCCAAGTCCTATACAAAAGTTATTGAATTGGATTTTCTATCTTCTTATTAAAAAGTCCTAAACAAAACATGTAATTATAACTATGTACCAAACTTCATAACTTAGAAATATTTAAAAAAACGGAATTAAGTTTCAAACACCAAATCTCAAGATACAAAATGAGCAGTTACAAAAACAGATTTGCAAACCATGAAATTAAAGAAACTGCATTTTCAATATGGAGCTCTATACAGTTAAGAAAGTTCACTCTATGTTGAAATAGCCCCAGTTGCATGTGTATCTTCCATTTATAATAAAACAACTTAATTTGGTATAAAAGCTATTGACCTCCATAAAATTTGTATGCTTTTGCTGGGTTTTATTCCTTGGATTATTTTTATTTTTAAAATAAACAAAGTACCTACAGCACAAATTTATAAAAATCAAGTAGATAAAATTCAGAATGATTTAAGAGATTGGTTTCTGGCAACAATTCTAGTACAGTGCTGCATTTAAGTAATGGGATTTGGGTTTCTCCCAATTTACACAAATACCTTTTATTCTGCGGTAAAATATTGCTGTTACTTTAATAAATTCAGTTCATCCTATATTCAACTCATTCATATTATCACCATCTCAGGGCTAATCCAATCATTTATTTTAACTTACTCACCAGTGGTTAAGCAAATATTTTTAAATCAATTGCATTTTTGTAATCATGCATTGTGTTAATCATTCTTTCCAAACAACTCCCAAAAGCACTTTTACAACAGGTTCACATTTTGCTGACGGCTTTCCAGCTTACACACTGCAATTGGTATTTTTCTATGTGTTTTAGATTGGACCAGGTAAAACCAAATTTTCTGGATTAATGCAGAGTTAAATGGCATGATAAATTCTCTATTTAATACAGTTCTACATGTTTATGTAAATACACTCCAAATATATTACAAGCTTAAAAATGTTCCAGTTTACCCTAGCCCAGAACTGTACATTTCTTCAAATAGGAAAGGCAGAACAGTCTGACATTAACTCCATTTTATCATCACCACAAAGCATCTACATGGGGCAGAGTCTGATACCACACGATTAGAAGGATTTTTTTTTAATTTCTTCTGTGACTGCAATTTTATTTGGTGTTTTTTTTTTGTAAAGTTCTCAGCCCTTAATATAGTAATCACAGTGTTTTATATTGTTTATGCCTACAAACTCATTTATTCAGTTTGAAAAATTGAACCAAGCAACAATAGCCCAACACTAGTGCTTCAGCAACTAGAAATAGCGTGCATGGCCCCAACCACAAAACTTAAATCCCTGCTATGGCATCAACCAAAACAAATAAATAGTACTTGGTTCAAAGCGAATTGCTTCTTCCAAATAGAAGACATTTAAGTACCAATCCTATCAAAAGATCCTTACATGTGTACAATGTTACAAATGACACTGCTTTGTAATTTAGCTTAATGAAATCTGGTTACTAAAACTTTACTTTCTTTCCACCATCCACCCCTCTTCTTCCCAGATAACATTCACCTTCACTCTTATTGATTTCAAAAACTACAACAGTATTACTGTAGAAATAGTGTGAAGGTCAGAGTTGCAGAATAGCTTCTATATGGTAATATGAAAAGAATCCTGCATCCACTGGTCACGGGAATTGAGAGTTTTAGGCACTGCAAGGTTTGTCTCCAAGTTGTCAGCTTTCCCATTTTCCACACTTTCCTGGAAGTACTCTTCCTCTTCATCGAAGTATCCATTTTCCAATCCATAGGAACAATCCGAATTTGCTGCAGCTGATAGGTCTTGGCATGTTCCTTTATATTCCTGAATCGATTCATAAAGAGACCACAGCTGACACAGCAGCGACATATCTAACTGGCGCAGACCAACCTGTGATGTTTAGAGAGAGAGAGAGATTTTTAAAAAGTATTTGATACCACATCTTGCACTTAGATTACATTGTAAGTTAAATCTTGACACACCGAAAAGGAATTCAATGCATGCACAGAAAATTTACTGCAAAATACAATGTATCAGGATGGTGCACGAGCAACTTTGATGAATCATTTTTTCTGAAAGTTACAAGCAATGGTTACAAGTGTTAGAGCAAGGGGAAATGGTTGGAAAAATAAAATTCCACAACCTTTCAACTCAGAACAAGACCAAGCCCCAAAGCTTTCCCCACCAGTTTGCAAAAGATCTTTGAGGCACATTCTTCTATCAATTTTAAATATACTTCTGCCCCTTCCACCAATTCCATCCATGATGTGCTTTGGTTGGAGCAAATCTGGATGGAAAGAATTCCTTTGTTTCCACCTGGGGATCTTCGTAAACATGTGAAGGATACTTTGGTTTTCCAACCTGCATGTTGACCTACAGTCAGGAGTCTTGGTGCAATGATCATTTAAGACATGGTACCATTATCCTGGCTGGAACTTCTGGAATTGCTTAGGACACTAGCAATCAAAGATGGCTTTATGGGGGGGAGGGATAATTGTCTGGAAAAAGTTAAAGATCACTTTAGACTTTTTAAGCTTTCCTTGTATTATCCCAATTTTTTTGATCCCAACAAATCACCAAAATCTAGAATAGGCACGAAAAGCTGTAGTAACTCAGCAGGTCGGACAGCATCTCTGGAGAAACGGAATAGTTGACGTTTCGGGTCGAGACCCTTCGTCTGGTTTCTGTGCATTTTGGGATCACACAAGAAAGGAAATCTTGGCTGTGCAGGATTTTAAATAATTTAAATCAGATTTGAGCATATTTGTACACGACAGAATATAAAGGACAAATGGTAAAATCAAAAGAAATGAGTTGGCTATTTGAAAAGTTAAGAGAGATTAACTGTCAGCATGTATCCTGGGATGATAAAGAACATCAGTCAAATTGACATTCCCGATCGTAACTTATTGACCATTGAAGAAAATGTGCGATAGGCGAATAGACAAAGTAAAGCCTTGGTTGAAGGACGTCAGTGACAGCTTAACATTTTACTATTGACAGTCTTTCAGCTTTTAGTGGTCCAAGACTTTAACATTACACACTCAGCGATTTAGGTTTCAAGTAAGCTGATCTTTTGAATTTATTGAAATTGGAAATCTATTATCACAGGTTGTCTTTCACATATGCCCCTGCTTGGCTTTCTATTTATTTTTTTTCCTCCAAAGCTGAGCAAGCAAACATCCTGTCATTGATTTATTTCACTACGAATTAATAGAGCAACAGTAACGATCATTTATTTTTAATTACAAGAACTATGCAAAATTCAATTTACATCTATGCTACACACAAAAAACTCACATCCAGTCAGTGAACTAGCCGAAAGCTTTATAAAACAGACGTACCTCGAGTAAGACCAGATGAGAGTAATCAGAATGATACAAGTAGTACAATCTACATTAGCTGATTTTTAAGTTCATATGAATACTTTAACGTATGTTGAAATATCATTCAATTGAGAATATAACAAGCATGGGCTTTTTAATAAATAACCTGATATTTACAAAAAATAATTTATGAAGCATGGCAAAGGAAGAAAATTGAATACTGGTTGGAATGTAATAAAAAATATAAAATGATCCAGGTTAGGACATAGCAGCAATAGAACATCTTCCATGAGTAAAATAAATCACATAAAAATTAGGGCATTGGTTTAAGGTGAGAGGAAGGAGTTCAAAAGGGGATCTGAAGGGAATTTTTTTCTTTGAAAAAAAGGTTTATATTTCAGAAACTCACTTCCAGAATAGGTAGCAAAGTCAGACACAATCTCCAGAACAGTGGCGCAGCTGGTAGTGCCACTGCCTCACAATGCCAAAGAGCCGGGTTCGATCCTGACCTCGGGTGCTGTCTGTATGTAGTTTACACGGTTTCTTAAAGGGCGCTCCGGTTTCCTCCCACATCCCAAAGATGTGCGGGTTGTAGATTAATTGGCCTTTGTAAATTACCCCCACTGTTTAGGAAGTGGATGAGAAAGTGGGATAACATCGAACGAGTGTGAGATTGCTGTGGACTTGGTGAACCGAAGGGCCTGTTTCCATGCTGTATCGCTAAACTAAAAAACTCAACATTCAAGAGACATTTTAGACAGACTCAAATAGGCATGGCCTATAAAAATATAGATGCATGGTAGGAAAATGGGATGAATGCAGACGGGCAAAAAAAATTAGCATGGACATGGTGGGCTGAAAAGCCCACTTCTGTGCTGTACAAATCTGACTCAGTCTAGCACCATTTGAATTGTTAGTTCTGATCGTAATTGACCTCAGCAAGAAATATCAATAGCTTAAAATACACAAATTGGTGAATCACTGTTACAAACCTAGCCACTGGATTTGATTTGTATTCACTTAGTATTGCAACAATCTTATGGCCCACATTGTGTTACAATATTAAATAAAGCAAAGTATGCAAATTCCAAAGCTAGGAACAAGATTGTAATCAGTCTGGATAAGGTTGCCAATAAAAAGAGCTTACTATATTACATGAAGAGTTGGCAAAAATAAGCAATCAATGCAATTCAGTTGATTTGTCATCTTAAAGGGCCAGTCCCACTTACGTAACCTTTACAGGCGACTGCCGGCACCAGTGATAAGTCGCCGAAATTTTCAACATGTTGTAAATTCAGCGGTGACCAGAAAGACGCTACGACTCTTTGGAGACCCCTCACGACTATAGGAGACCTCTCACGACCATACAGGCATGTCGCCAGGGGTCGCCTGTATGGTCGTGAGAAGTCTCCAATAGTCGTGAGGGGTCTCCAAAGAGTCGTAGCGTCTTTCTGGTCGCCGCTGAATTTTCAACATGTTGAAAGTTTTGGCGACCTATCACGGGTGCCGGCTGTCGCATAAGTGGGTCAGGCACTTAAGGCTTCCATGAGCAGGAGAAGGGAAACATTTCCAAATGATGATAGATTCTAAGTTAACTGTAAATGTTAATACCGAAATTAGTTAGCAAAACTTCTATCAAATGAATTTAATGGATACAAGGAAAATAGACTATAAATATGAATCACAGGTCAGCCATAAACTTATTGATTGACGGAACAAGCTGAAGGGCCAAAATTGGCCTACTTCCATTTCCATGGCCTTAACTGCAATCAAAGCCATGACAAACAAAAGGGGCAGTTCCCAAATAGGTGAAAGGAACCATCTGGAAAATCAGGAGGGGAGAGCTGCATCATAAACATTAAACAGAAGCTGAAAGATTATGAAAGGTTTTTGTGAGATTCAAATAGAAGGACTGAACCCAGTACAGACTTCATCTTGAAATATGTAATGGATGATGGAAAAAAGCAAAGGAAACCTGAAATGTTCAGGAAGAAATAGAATTCAGAGAAAGAGTCAATGAGAGACTTGTAGACAATATAATATGTGAAGAGATATACGGCAAGATACTGTAATTATTCAGCTGTCATAGGCAAGTCTTCTCTCCATGTTAAAAGAAGTATAGTTTGCCCAGAGTATATTGTTCCATGTATTTAAGAAGGAACTGCAGATGCTGGAAAATCGAAGGTACACAAAAATGGTGGAGAAACTCAGCGGGTGCAGCAGCATTTATGGAGCGATGCTGCTGCACCCGCTGAGTTTCTCCAGCATTTTTGTATACCGTTCCATATCAGTTTAAACATTTGGTCACTCTGGCTCCGAGCCAAATTTATACCATGTATGGGAAACATACTGGTAAAGATCTCAAATGGAAATACAAGCCTGCACTTCTGTGTATCACCAAGATCAGTGGAAGAGAGTTCACTGATGTTTGACAAAATATCCATTTTGGGATAAAAGCAGGGAATGTTAGAGAAAATGGGAAGGAAGCCCATTAATGCAGACAGCCGGCAATGATCAGTCAATGGGGCGTTATTTAAATCCAAGTATAAAGTGCCTGCCATTCATCTAAAAGGAAATCTCATGCATAAACAATAAAGTATGTTTCCCTTTTATAAAAAGTGTTCCAAAATTGATTATACAAACTAAATGGAAGAAAATGTAAATGTTTACCTCAGCTATAGTAGCTGAGGTAAACTGAATAACATTTACTGAATGTTTTGAAGAGAAATGAACCCAAGTTAAATCTGTTATACAGTAGAAGCAAGTGAAATGTGGCCAGTTTTTCCTCTTTGCCTTTGGGTATTTGTATAGAGGCAGCTCTTGTGGTTCTGTAACTGAAAATTATCTAGAAACAGGTTTTTCCTTTTGAGAGAAACAAAATATTATGTATTTATTGCTTTCCCTTGTGTAGTTACAATGGTACAGAATCAGAATGTCATAAGTCTGTAACTAATTTTCCCATTTTTAAAAAATATTAAAAAATGTAAGATAGAACATGTAGATGGTCAGATTTCTCCAAGTCAGATCTTCCAAAACCCGAGGAGCCCCGTATGTTCATCACATTTGAAGTTCATTTAAACTATTAACAACCCAGTGTTAGCACACCATGTCCATCTGTGCATACCATTGTTGTCTTCATTTCTAGAAACTGGACGGAGATATGATTAATTTATTGGACATGATCAAATTGCACCATGACAATAGATACAATGGTAACTAAATATAATGAACTAAATGGAAGGATAGAGTACTCTACTCCTTATCTCTCATCCCCGCGAACTGTCGCACTGGACATATCATTCCCGGCATTTTCCGCCACCTTCAACTTCATCTCGCCACCAATCAATCTTCCCGTCCTCACCATTTATACATTCTGCAGAGACCACCCCCTCCTCAACTCCTTGGTTCATTCATCTCCTCCCCACCCAAACCACCCCATCCCAGGTATTTTCCCCTGCAACTAGAGATTAACATCCATCTCTACACCTTCTCCCTCATATCCATCCGGGGATCCCCACAGCCCTTTGAGGTGTGACTGAGGCTCACATGCACCACCTCTAATCATTGCTCCTAATGTGGGCTCCTTTACATTAGCAAGACCAAATGTAGACTGGGCAACAGTTTCACCGAACACTTGCTTTTGGCCTGCCACGGCCTGCAAAATTCCCTGGTTACCCTAGCATTAAACAAACTCAAGTGTGGTATGATATAATGCAACAGCACCGCATGATGCTCAGAAGTGTGGAACAGTGTAAACATCTGCTAACATGCCTCAATGAGCATTGGACAGGCTACTGGGGAAAATAGCAAGGGCAAGTATGGCCTGCTCCACACAGGCAAGGTATAAACTCCAGGGCAGGCACTATGCCAGTGCATCTCAACACTGATACTGGCACCATGTACTCTCAGGGTCAGCATAGAGTACATGGTATCTAAGGCACTATGTACTCTCCAGGGGCAGACAGTACTTCAGGGTATCCTGACACCATGAACTCCCCAGGGGCAGAATGTACAACTGTACTCACGTGACTCGTCAAGGACAGAGTACACTACAGTGCATCCTAGCATAACCTGCTCCACATGTTTAGGGTGAATTACAGGGCGTGCTGGCAAACTTTACTCTCCAGAGATCAATGCATGAAAGTTCATCACGCACACTTTACTCCCTAGGCTTAGGTTTCTATGAAAGTTCATCACGCACAATTTACTCCCTAAACACTACAGTACATCCTGGCACACTTTATCCCTGGGGTTGGGGTGCATTATGATGTAGACTGTCATAGTTTACCCCAAAGGCTTAACACTACAGTGCACATTGGGACAGATTATTACCTAAAACAAGGGCATCATTATACATCCTGACACAGTTTACTGCACAGTTATGGGTACGTTACAATCAACAGGGTTAGGGTGCACTGCAGTGTATCCTGGCACATTGTACTACCCAAGGGCAAGAAGACACATCACAGTGTATCCTGTACCGCTGAAGGTGTAACAGTGCACCCCGGTGCCATGTTCCCCCCGGCCGGCTGGGCCCCTACACTCACCATTTCCTTGCGGAGCAGGGCCAGGGCGGCGTCCAGGTTGGCCGGCTTGCTGGGCTGCTGGGCGCGGCGGCTGCCCGCACTGCGGGCCCGGCTCAGGTCCTCCTGGATCATGCAGCGCTTGGCGTACACACGCTCCACCTCTCGCCAGGAGCCGCCGCTCGAGTTGAGCAGGCCGCTCAGGCTCTTGGGCAGCGGCGGTAAACCCTGCAGGCACGTCGTGTTGGGCACCGAGCCGCCGCCGTCCGCCTGCCTCCCCGCCATGGACACCGCCGCTTCCCGTCGCAGCTGCGGCTGGTGAGGAGCGAGTGAGGGAGGGTCCATCACTGCTCTGCTCCGCCGTCTCTCCAGGGACTGGGCGGCTCTCACATCCTGCGCACACACGCGTAACACTCCGCCCCTCTACACTCACTCCGCCCCTCTACACTCACTCCGCCCCTCTACACTCCCTCCGCCCTCTACACTCCCTCACTCCGCCCTCTACACTCCCTCACTCCGCCCTCTACACTCCCTCACTCCGCCCTCTACACTCCCTCACTCCGCCCCTCTACACTCCCTCACTCCGCCCTCTACACTCCCTCACTCCGCCCCTCTACACTCCCTCACTCCGCCCCTCTACACTCCCTCACTCCGTCCCTCTACACTCCCTCACTCCGCCCCTCTACACTCACTCCGCCCCTCTACACTCACTCCGCCCCTCTACACTCACTCCGCCCCTCTACACTCCCTCACTCCGCCCCTCTACACTCCCTCACTCCGCCCCTCTACACTCACTCCGCCCCTCTACACTCCCTCACTCCGCCCCTCTACACTCACTCCGCCCCTCTACACTCACTCCACCCCTCTACACTCCCTCACTCCGCCCCTCTACACTCCCTCACTCCGCCCCTAGTCTACACCTCCTCACTCCGCCCCTAGTCTACACTCCTTCACTCCGCCCCTCTACTCCTTCACTCCGCCCCTCTACACTCCCTCACTCCGCCCCTCTACACTCACTCCGCCCCTCTACACTCACTCCGCCCCTCTACACTCCCTCACTCCGCCCTCTACACTCACTCCGCACCTCTACACTCACTCCGCCCTCTACACTCCCTCACTCCGCCCTCTACACTCCCTCACTCCGCCCCTCTACACTCCCTCACTCCGCCCCTCTACACTCACTCCACGCCTCTACACTCCCTCACTCCGCCCCTCTACACTCCCTCACTCCGCACCTCTACACTCCTTCACTCCGCCCCTCTACACTCCACTCCACCCCTCTACACTCCCTCACTCCGCCCTTCTACACTCCTTCACTCCGCCCCTCTACACTCCTTCACTCCGCCCCTCTACACTCCTTCACTCCGCCCCTCTACATTCCTTCACTCCGCCCCTCTACACTCCTTCACTCCGCCCCTCTACACTCCCTCACTCCGCCCCTCTACACTCCCTCACTCCGCCCCTCTACACTCCGCCCCTCTTTCTTCCCTCACTCCGCCCGTCTACACTCACTCCGCCCCTCTTCCCTCACTCCACCCCTCTACACTCCCTCACTCCGCCCCTATTTCTTCACTCATTCACTCCGCCCCTCCTTCTTTACTCACTCCGCCCCTTTTACCCAAAGATTATAGAGGAGCTCTGCTCTATAATCTTTGCTTTTACCCTCACTCACTCCGCCCCTTTCTTCCCTCACTCCGCACCTCTTTCTTCCCTCACTCACTCCGCCCTCCTCCTTCACTCCGCCCCTCTACACTTACTCCGCCCCTCTACACACACTCACTCCGCCCCTCTACACACACTCACTCCGCCCCTCTACACACACTCACTCCGCCCCTCTTCCTCCATTCACTACTCGCTCCGCCGAGTGGCCGTTAAACCCCCCCCCATGACGTCAGCCGCCCCCCATCCGACTCCGGGGAAAACGTCCCGCCCCCACCCTTCTCTGATTGGACGATGCTCTCCCCGTTTCTGCTCTGCTCCTGATTGCGATTGGTCACACCGTGTGCCAATCCATGACGAGACGGTTTGATTGGTCGAATGGTGCGCATCACAGGTGAATGGTTCAGACGTCATAGGCACTGGGTCTGTGGAGAGTTGTAGCAAAAATCGGTGCAGTATAGTCATTATATATATATATATGTAATTTTTAATACATGTGAAAGAAGGAACTGCAGATGCTGGTTTAAACCGAAGATAGACATTTAAACTTGTGGTGAGGAGCCCCCCCCCCTTAGGGTAACTGACAATTGGTGATGATAGATATACTTTATTAGCTTCAGGCAACTGAATCATCCTAACACAGCCAGAGAGCAGTGCTGGACTACTATATACCTCTTTGGTGACCCTCGGACAATCCTTGATCGGGCTTTGTGAAGGAAAGAACTGCAGATGCTGGTTTAAATCGAAGGTAGATACAAAACGCTGGAGTAACTCAGCGGGGCAGGCAGCATCTCTGGAGAGAAGGAATGGGGGACGTTTCGGGTAATCACTCTCTCCCCTCACAGATGCTGCCTGATTGCTGAATATTTGTAGCATCTTTGTTTATAGCATATTAGCATGTTTTAGAAGAGAGCACTACTGCACTCTCTTGCTAACTGGTTTCTGACTGAGTTCATTATTGCCAGCAGCTGCATATATAATCTCCAGAGGTTGTAAATTATGACCTGAGTATGTCTCTAAGGTGCTGAAATTGTTGAAAAATATGTCATCATCCCAGGGGAAAATGGCCTTCCATATTCAAGTTTAGCTCTCTGTATAAGGTAGAAGGCCCAGTGGGATACCAGCATACACGGATGTCTCTCAGCTTTTCTTTCTTTCAGCTTTTTTACCTCAGCTAATTGGCTCATCTTTTGAACCATGTATAAAAAGTACATTATTTAAAACATATTTTTCTTTTTTTTGACAAGTTGGCCACTTGGAGTGATGTACTGTGTAGAACCACGTCATTTGGCAACATCTAACGCACACTTAACAAAACTTGACTTTCTCATAAACTACACATTTGTAAACGCCTGGAATGGGACCACCCAAGATTTTTGTTTGTTCGCTCTTTCTGTGAAGATATTGCGCAGTTGTAAATCACAAAGATGCAAAACAAAATAAAGAATCGTCACCTAAGTATTTCTGTAATGTCAGCAAAGAAAAGGCTTCAGTAATCCTCGGGGAGCCTGGATGTGCAGAGTTCCACTCACGAATTAGAACCAGATGCAATGTGGGGAAGGCTCTTTTGCTGACAGTGTATAACCCTGCCTGAATTACCCATAGTTCTTAGCAACAGCTGCTTTTTTTCTGAGTTGGCTCTTTAAAGGCCCTTTGTCTACATTCCCTACAACTTCACATCATGTTTAACTTTCTATGGGACGCTGACACAGGAAGAAATCATCTGAAACACATTAGTATTTTCAATGACGACTTATGCTAGGAATTGTGTGGGTTTGAGAAGGATTTTCCAAGTCATAGCATAATTAAAAAATGTGGAATATAGCTGAAAGAAATGTATGACTATTTCAAGTCAAATCAAGTTTATTGTCAGATGCACAAGTGCAGTGAGGTATAGGTACAATGGAAAACCTGCTTGTAGCAGAATTCTCTGCCACGGAAGGTAGTTGAGGCCAGTTCATTGGCTATATTTAAGAGGGAGTTAGAAGTGGCCCTTGTGGCTAAAGGTATCGGGGGGTATGGAGAGAAGGCAGGTACAGGATACTGAGTTGGATGATCAGCCATGATCATATTGAATGGCGGTGCAGGCTCGAAGGGCCAAATGGCCTACTCCTGCACCTATTTTCTATGTTTCTGTTTCTATCACAGGCATATAGACTAAGCCAGCACACTGAACAAAGTTACACATAAATCATAGGTCAGTGAAAAGAAAAGGGCTGTGTAAAACAACACATTAGTGCAAAAACACCATTAGATATGGATCCATAGTAGTAAGGCATAGTCTGTAGTCTCCCATTGTTGATGTAAGATTAGGGCTGTGCACGTCAGTTCTAGAACCTGATGGTTGCAGGAAAATAGCTGTTCCTGAACTTGGTAGTATTGGACTTCAGACCTCTCTGTACCTTCTGCCCATCGGTAGCGGCAAGAAGAGTGCATGGCCACATGGTGGGAATTCTTGATTATAGAAGATAAACACAAAATGCTGGAGTAAATCAGCGGCATTTCATTGTCTTATCTGGGACACATGACAATAAACTCTCTTGACTCTTGACTCTTGGGTCAGACAACATCTCTGGAGAAAAGGAATAGGTGACGTTTTGGGTCAGCCTGAAGAAGATCTGAAGAAGGGTCTTGACCTGAAACGTCACTGATTCCATCTCCCCAGAGATACTGCCTGATCCGCTGAGTTACCCCAGTATTTTGTCTTCTTTTGTTAGTGTGCTAAAGTGCAATTATCAGGGAGCAAGGATACCTTAGTTAGTAATCTGGTGCCAAGTGTAACTAGAGGGAGGAAGTGGAACTCAAAGCAGGCAGTAGAAGAAGCACAAGCAGCTCTGAGGAATACAGACACTGTTGGTAGGGTGCAGCAAGGGAAAGGAGGCTTAGGGTTCAGCACAGGGATACCAGTGTGGAGTAAGGCAGGTCCAATAGAGAGGAGGAAATTGCTTGTAGAGCATATACGTCATCAGGAGGAAGCAGTGAGATGCACAAGGGCTGTAACTCGGGTTAAGCAGGGACAGTGGATGAATTGGGAAAGTGTAGAAAAGAGGCAGTTTTGCTGGTGGGAGATGCAGGTAGATTTAGGAGGAAAGCTTGTTGTTCCGCAGGAAATAATTACTACTAGTTTGAGGCCTGATATAGTATTATGGCCAGTTAGTCAGCGGATAGTGTATTTTATAGAACTAACGGTGTCTTGGGAGAACTTAGTGGATGAGGCTTATGAAAGGAAAAGGCTTAGTTATGTAGAGTTGGCAGCAGAAGTTGAGCAGAGAGGATGGAGAGCAAGAGTACGTCCGGTAGAGGTGGGTTGTAAAGGATTCATAGCGAGATCTACCACATCGCTATTCGGAGAGCTAGGAATTTGTGGACAGAGTTTGCGTCAGGCCGTAAAGCCAATAATATCCTCGTCCTCAACTCTAAGAAGACGAAGGAAATCATTGTTGACTTCAGGAAGACCAGAGGTGGCAGACATACCCCCATCCACATAAACGGGACTGAGGTGGAGCGCGTCTCCAACTACAAATTCCTCAGGGTACACATCTCAGAGGATCTGTCCTGGTCCCTCAATACCACCAAACTGATCAAAAAGGCGCAGCAGCGCCTTTACTTTCTGAGGAGGCTTAAGAAAGTTCACCTGTCCCAGCAGATCCTGCCCAACCTCTACCGCTGTACCATCGAAAGCATCCTGACCACCTGCTTCACGGTATGGTACAGCAGCTGCACCACAGCTGACAGGAAGGCACTGCAATGGGTGGTGAAAACCGCTCAGCACAACATCGGTGCCCCGCTCCCTGCCATGGATGCCCCTCACCGCAAACGGTGTCTGAGACGGGCCGGGAAAATCATCAAGGACCCCTCTCACCCTAACCATGGGCTATTTGCCCTCCTCCCATCAGGGAGGCGATACAGGAGCCTCAGGTCTCGCACAAGCAGACTGAGGAACAGCTTTTTCAATAACACCATTACACTGCTGAACTCACAGTCCCGTCGCTAGCTATCTTTAGACTCTCCCATTTGTATACATTTATTTGCCTAGGTACCAGTTTAATTCATCTACAGTCCACACATTGTTAACCAGTATTTTTATTTTTATTTCTACTATCTTGCACTATGACCAGACGCGAAACTGCATTTCGTTGTACCTGTACTCGTATTTGTGCAATGACAATAAAGTTGAATTGAATTGAATTGAATTGAAGATGCCAGAGGCAGCAGAGCAAGGTAGTAGGTGGATTTGGTGAAGAAATAATGTCAGCTGGGGGCAGAAAGGAAACATATGACATGCAGTATGTGTATTTCTTTGTAATTGTAGTCTGTCAGTGTATGCAAGGGTGATATTTGTGATGTTACAAGCTTAATGATGGGCTAGGATAAGTTGGTTTGTTCTGCAATGCCAAAACCAACTGTTGAGCAATCCCGAGGTGTTGTGGGCCTTATTCAATGAAACACCAGTGAAGGGAGGTTCCCACTTGATAACCCCAATGATATAATTGTATTTACAGGATTATTATTTTTTTAAAGAGCTAGTTAATATGTAGGTAGCTGTTTTTTTTGAGTACAGAGTTATTTATTGTAAGTTGGTATATTTAGTTAGATAATACAGTACTTTGGCGTTGGGCTTAGCTTTCTTAGTTGAGCACTTATCCTGGATTTATAGCACGTACTTTGTGTTTTAATTGTTACTAGACCAAGTGGGACCCGTTGGGTCCCGTCCCCTCAACGCATGGTTGTGGAGGTCGGCCTGCGGCATCACACACACACTAACCACCCCCCCCCCCCCCCCACACACACACCAACCACCCCACTTGATATTATATTAATATTATTCATTCGCTCCTTTTACCCCATCCTCTCCCTATCCACTCACGCATAGCCCCCAACTCACATGCGCGTCTAGAGAGGTAGAGGGAGGGGTGGTAGAGAGAGGGGGCAGAGACAGAGAGAGAGAGGGGCAGAGATAGAGAGACGGGGGGAGGACGGGGGGAGGAGGGGGGGAGAGAGAGGGGCAGAGAGAGAAGGGGAGGGGGAGGGGGGGAGAGAGGGGGAAGGGGAGGTGAGACGAGAGGGGGAGAGGAGGGGGGGAGAGGTGAAGAGGAGGGGCTTGGGAAAAGGTGGAAGGGAGAGAGGAGGAGGGGGAGGGGAGGAGGGGAACAGGGCGGGCAGCTGGGGAGCAGCGGGGAGTAGCAGGGATTGGGGGAGAGGGGGAGATGGGAGGGGGGAGGGGGGGGGAAGAAGGAGGAGAGGGGGTGGGAGAGTGGGGGGAGAGAGTGGGGGGAGACCGAGGGGGGGAGATGAGGGGGGAGGTAAATGGGGGAGGAGGGGGGAGAAGGGGGCGGGGAGAGGAGGGGGGTGAGGTGGAGGGGGAGAGGAGGGGCTTGGGAAGAGGTGGAGGGGGAGGGAGGGATGGGGGAGAGAAAGGGGGAAGTGAGGAGGGTGGAGAGAGGGTGGGAGAGTGGGGGGAGAGACCGGGGGAGGGGAGAAGGGGGAAGATGAGGGGAGGGAAGAGGAGGGGGCGGGTGAGTGGAGGGGGGGAGAGGTGGAGGGGGGAGAGGAGGGGCTTGGGAAGAGGTGGAGGGGGGGAGAGGAGGAGGAGGGGGGAGAGGAGGAGGAGGGGGTAGAGGAGGGGGGGAGGGGAGGAGAGGGGAGACGAGAGGGGGGAGAGGAGGAGGGGAGCGGGGTTGGTGGCTGGGGAGCAGCGGGGAGTGGCAGGCAGCGGCGGGGAGCAGCAGGTGTGACGTCACTCGCAGCACGAACAAGACGGCGCAGACCCATTGTGACGTCATCAGCGAAAGTCTTATTTTTTTCAAATTTTCATCCACTTTTTGAACATTTTGATTAATAACTCGAGAAATAAAGCATGAAATTTTCAGATAAGGCGATTTCGGACTCGACGGGAAAAATCTCTACCGGAATATGTAAAAATTTTACCGTTAGCACGTCGTTTTTTCGAGAAAATGTGATTATACACAAACACACACACAAGCACACAAATAAACATACAAGATCAGACTTTTAAGTATATAGATTGTCTATCTTCGGTGTCAACCAGCATCTGCAGTTCCTTCCTGCACTCCTTGATTACAGATGTCACCTTCTTGAGGCAATGCCTCATACCTTCAATAGTGTGGAGAGCTGTACCCATGATGAACTGGGCTGAGTCCACCACTCTGCGTCTTTTTGCATTTCTGTGCATTTTAATTGCCATAAACAGACCAAGTTACAAACAGTCAAGATACATTCTACAGTGATATTTCCCCCCTCCCTCCGATGCTACTCTGATCCTTGTCACTATCTGACAGGCTAAGAGAGGCCAATCCTCAAAATCATGTTGAACACTAAACTGTAGTTTATTTTTTATTTCCAAAAATAAACTTTATTCTGAATAAAAAATATATATAAAACAAGAAGAGTGGCAAAACTCTTCTGACATCTCAGCGTCTATACATTCATTAGTATCATGTTCAGTGGTGTTCAAAACTATCTTTAAACCAAGCAAGGTAGCCTCTGTTGTGGCCCTCAGGGATCCCTTCCCTTGTTTAATGGGTGCCCCCACTGGACTCCGCCCCTCAATGCCCCGCAGCGGAAGGACCCTAGGTTGTGATCCTCCCCCACAGAGACTTGCTGTTGGCCGCACCAAGCTATAATGAGACCCTCCGCACGTCCTCCTGTAGTCTGGAATAGGCTAGTCGGCAACATTCCCTAATGGACCTCATTGCGCTGGGAGGCTAGCAAACCAAAGAGCACCTTTCACTGAGCATCCAGCAGCACCTAATATCCATCACCGAGCTGTGAGTTGTAGTCGATGAATAGCAGCCTGACGTGTGTGTTTCTGTTACCCAGATGGTCCAGAGCAGTGTGGAGAGCCAGTAAAATAGCATCTGGTGTTGACCTGTTGTGGCATAAGGTAATTTAAATTGGATCCAGATCATTTCTGAGGCAGGAGTTGATTTGCACCATAAAGAACATCTCAATGCACTTCTTTAAGATGAACATAAATGATACCAGATGGTAGACATTGAGGCAGGTCACCATGCTCTTCTCAGGCACAGATGGGACAGAATGATGTGGAATTCTCTGTCTCAGAGGGCGGTGGAGGCAGGTTCTCTGGATGCTTTCAAGAGAGAGCTAGATAGGGCTCTTAAAAATAGCGGAGTCAGGGGATATGGAGAGAAGACAGGAACGGGGTACTGATTGGGGATGATCAGCCATGATCACATTGAATGGTGATGCTGGCTCGAAGGGCCAAATGACCTACTCCTGCACCTATAGTCCATTGTCTATTCAAGCAGATGGGAACCTCAGCCCACAGAAGCAAAATGTTGAAGATGTCCTTGACTACTCCCACCAGCGGGTCTGCACAGATCTTTAGTTCTTGGCCAGGTACACCATCTGGGTCATATACTTTTCATGGATTCACCCTCTAAAACGATGCTCTGGCAGCAGCCTTAGAAATTGACATCACAAGGTCATTATGTCGGGGCTCATGTAGGTGAGTCATTAGTCTCCCTTTCAAAGTGTGCATAAAAGACATTGAGCTCATGTGTAAGCGATGTGTTATTGTCACTTATACTTATCCTGTTCACCTTGTAGGAAATGATAGAATGCAAGCTGAGCCACAGTTGTCGAGTCCAGTTTAGAGAAATTAACAGTTCAGCAGTTAACTTTTTTTTCTGATGGCAGAAGATACATAAGCTTGAAAGCATGTACTACCGGGCTCAGTACCAGCTTCTTCTCCTCTGTTATTAGTCTACTGAATGGCTCTTCCATAAACTGGGCGGGTGTAGTCCCGATCTTTTCATCTACTTCATCGTGGACAATGGAATTTTTCTCTGGAGCTGTAACACTACAATGCGGTAAACTATATTCTGTATTTGGGTATTTTTCGATTTGCACTTCTATATGGCTCCTTACACACAAGTAGACTATGAGCTGATTTAATTGGATAGCAGGCAAACTAAATTTTTCACAGTATCCCAGTATATGTGACAATAATAAACCAAGTACTACACAGCACAGCGATGTTACTATTGATAATATGTAACTGTCCAGATTACAGCTGGCCTTACGGGTATATTGAATGCTGACCCATACAACGACACAATGATTTAGCCACCTCAAAAATCCAATTTTAATTGACAGAGCAGGAGCAGTAATATCGAAATTTCATACATAGATAATTAAGATTATTCCCCCACGGTGAATTCTTGATTAATGTGGGCATAATGTTGTTTCAACTTTGTGGCAACCAACTACTTTTAAAACTCGGCCCATATCTGGTGTAAAGTGACTTACTCGGTTAAACCTTACGGTCTGACTCCAGATTAAATTGCAAATTCGATTACTCTAAAGTGAGTGGCATCATAGATAGCGAAGATGGTAATCAAAAATTACAGCAGGATCTTGATTTGTTGGGTAAGTGGGCTGAGAAATGGTAAATGGAGTTTAATGCAGATAAGTGCATTTTGGGAACTCAAACTAGGGCAGGACCTTCACAGTGAATGGCAGGGCCCTGGGGAATGTCATGGTCTCATGACAAAGAGGAATCTAGGAGTACAGATACATAGTTCCTTGAAAGTGGTATCACAGGTAGATAGGATAGTCAAGAAGGCTTCTGTTACATTGGCCTTCACCAGTCAGGGTATTGAGTATAGAAGTTTGCATGGTATGTTACAGTTGTACAGGATATTGGTGAGGCTGCAATTCGTGTATTGGGTCCATTGTTGGTCATCCTGCTCTCAAAAGGATGTTGTTAAGCTGCAAGTTGTACAGTGAAGATTTACGATATTACTTAGGACTTGAGGGTCTCAATTAAAGGGAGAGGTTGGGCAGGCTAGAACTGTATACCTTAGAGTGCAGGAAGATGAGGGGGTGATCTTATAGAGGTGTATACGATTATAAGGGAAATAGATAGGGTAAATGCACAGAATCTTTTACACAGAGTAAGGACATAGATTTAAGGTGAGAGAGGAAAGATTTAATAGGAATCTGAGGGGCAACGTTTTCACACGGAGGGTGGTGGGTACACGGAATGAGTTGCCAGAGGTAGTTGAGGTAATAATAATAATAATAAATTTTATTTATGGGCGCCTTTCAAGAGTCTCAAGGACACCTTACAAAAATTGAGCATGTAGAGGAAAAACATGCAAGGGGAATGAAATAAATAGTAGAGACATGACTAGTACACAAAGTAAAGACAGAATTCAATACAAAACACAGTATGAGGCAATTAATGCACAGATGAAAAGGGACGTGGACGTGGGGCTAAGGATAGGCAGAGGTGAAGAGATGGGTCTTGAGGCGGGACTGGAAGATGGTGAGGGACACGGAATTGCGGATCAGTTGGGGGAGGGAGTTCCAGAGCCTGGGAGCTGCCCTGGAGAAGGCTCTGTCCCCAAAACTGCGGAGGTTGGACTTGTGGATGGAGAGGAGACCGGCTGATGTGGATCTGAGGGACCGTGAGGGTTGGTAGGGGGAGAGGAGGTCAGTGAGATATGGGGGGGCCAGATGGTGGAGGGCTTTGTAGGTGAGGACCAGGATTTTGTAGGTGATCCGGTGGGAGATGGGAAGCCAGTGAAGTTTTTTGAGGACTGGAGTGATGTGATGCCAGGATTTGGTGTGGGTGATGAGTCGGGCGGCTGCGTTATGGACCAGTTGGAGTCGGTTGATGTAGGTGGAGCTGATGCCAAGGAGAAGTGAGTTGCAATAGTCCAGTCGGGAGGAGATGAAGGCATGGATGAGTCTTTCAGCAGCAGGCGGTGTGAGAGAGGGTCTGAGTTTGGCGATGTTGCGGAGATGAAAGAAGGAGGTTTTAATGACATGGCGGATGTGAGGCTCAAGGGAGAGGGTGGAATCAAAGATCACGCCAAGGTTGCGGGCCTGGGGAGATGGGGAGACAGTGGTGCCGTCGATGGTGAGAGTGGGGTTATTGATTTTGCTGAGTGTGGCTTTGGAGCCTATGAGGAGGAATTCTGTCTTATCGCTGTTGAGTTTGAGGAAATTATGTTGCATCCAGGTTTTTATAGCTGACAAACAGGAGTTGATATGGGAGAGGGGGGGGTTGTGGGGGGATTTGATGCCAAGGTAAATCTGGGTGTCATCAGCGTAACAGTGGAAGTCCAGATTGAAGTGGCGGAGTATCTGACCAAGGGGGAGGATGTAGATGATGAAGAGGAGGGGGCCGAGTACGGAGCCTTGGGGAACGCCTTGAGTGACTGCGGCTGTAGCAGAGGTGTGGTTGTGGAGAGAGATGAAGTGGGATCTGTTGGAAAGGTAGGAACGGAGCCAGCTGAGTGCAGAGCCTTCAATGCCGAGGTCTTTGAGTCTGGTGAGTAGGTACCATAACTACATTAAAAAAAACATTTAAACAGATATATGCATAGGAAATGTTCAGAAGGTTGTGGGCCAAGCGCAGAAGGGTATCTAGATGTGAATCCATGGGCCACTTGGGCCGAAGTGCCCGTTTCCGGGTTATATGATTCAATGACTCTAAATACACACATCGCACCAGACTGCCCGGCCCAGATTCAACTCCTGCGGGGGTCGAACCGGTGTCGCGTGGTTGGTTGCTTCATTCTGAGGGGATATTTCTGCTAACACTCGCTAAACTGTCTACCACTTCTATGGTCACCAGACGCGTCCCCTCGGTGTAAAAACAGGAACGTATGTGATTATTAATACTAAAAGAAATCTGCCAACTGCGGAAACTTGTAAAAGCAAATGAGCGTGTATGGGTAGCGGGCAGTGAATTCTCCTTTTCTTGAATTGAGGCTAATATACAAGACTATAAATGGTGACTTCAGACGCAAAAATGAAACAACGCGCTGGTGGGTCTCAGTATGTCAGGCAGCATCTGAGGGAATGGATAGTCGGAAGAGGGATTCCCACCCAAAATGTTGTCTGTTCATTCCTTCCACTGATGATGCCTGACCCGCTGAGTTCCTCCAACACGTTGGAGCATCTGTGGAGGGAATGGACAGTCTGAAGAGGGGTCCCCGACCTGAAACGTTGCCTGTCCATTTCCTCCACAGATGCTGGCTGACGCACTCCGATACTTTGTGCCTTGCTCAAGATTGCAGCATCTGCAGTTCCTTGTGCGTCTCTTTTCCTCCAGCGCTTTGTGCCTTGCTCAAGATTGCAGCATCTGCAGTTCCTTGTGCGTCTCTTCTCCTCCAGCACGTTGTGCCTTGCTCAAGATTCCAGCACCTGCAGTTCCTTGTGCGTCTCTTCTCCTCCAGCACTTTGTGCCTTGCTCAAGATTGCAGCACCTGCAGTTCCTTGTGCGTCTCTTCTCCTCCAGCACTTTGTGCCTTGCTCAAGATTGCAGCACCCGCGGTTCCTTGTGCATCTCCTCTCCCCCGGCGGGCGCATCGTTGTTTGCAGAAAGGGACTACAAGTCCCGGAGAGCTGCGCGCGGGCCGCCCCCTGACGCGGCTGGAGTGCGCGCGTGCGCAGTGCGGGGCCGGTGGCGCTGTCCTCTCCGCGCGGTGCTGGTCGCGCGCCTGAAGCCGCAGGTTGCGCTCGGCCGCCGCCAACCGCCAACCGCCATCCTCCCCCCCTCCCCCCCTCCCGCCCGCTCACCGCGGACCAGACCACCGTCCTCCATCCGCCGCCGCCATCCTCCATCCCATCACGGCCGCCGCCATCCTCCCTCCTCCTTCCCACCGCGGCCCCGGCCGCCGCCGCATGGCTGACATGGAAGACGAGCTCAAGTGCCCAGTGTGCGGCGCCTTCTACCGCGACCCCATCATCCTGCCGTGCTCGCACAACGTGTGCCTGCCGTGTGCCCGCACTATCCTGGTGCAGACGCCCGAGGCCGAGCCCCCGTCGCCGCAGGGCCGCCCGCCCGCCTCGGCCTCCGCCTCCGACTACGACTACCTGGACTTGGACAAGATGAGCGTGTACAGCGAGGCGGACAGCGGCTACGGCTCCTACACCAGCTTCGCGCCGCCCATCCCCAGCCAGAAGTCGCCCAACGGGGTGAGGGTGTTCCCGCCGGCCCCGGCGCCGCCGCCTCTCCGCCACTCCAGCCTGACCTGCCCACAGTGCCACCGCAGCGCGCTGCTGGAGGAGCGCGGCCTCCGCGGCTTCGCCAGGAACCGCCTGCTGGAGGCCATCATCGGCCGCTACCAGCAGAGCCGCGCCGTGGCCGCCCGCTGCCAGCTGTGCGAGCGCAACCCGCAGGAGGCGGCCGTCATGTGCGAGCAGTGCGACGTCTTCTACTGCGAGCCCTGCCAGAGGCGCTGCCACCCGGCCCGCGGGCCGCTGGCCAAGCACCGGCTCCTGCCACCCGCCCAAGGCCGCGCCGCCGGCAAGCTAGCGCCTCGCAAGCACTCCACTTGCGCCGAGCACGAACTGGAGAATCACAGTATGTACTGTGCCAACTGCAAGATACCCGTCTGCTACCAGTGCCTGGAAGAGGGCAAACACAGCAAGCACGAAGTGAAGGCGCTCGGAGCCATGTGGAAACAGCATAAGGTAGGAGGTGGTGGGGGGATTTTTGTGAGAAGACCCCTTCAATATCCGGAGGGGTGAGTAGTGTTGGAAAGCTGGCTAGCGGCATTCACCAAGGAGAACAAAGGTTAGGAACAAATAAAAAGACCCTTTGCACTTAACAGATGGTTAGAACATGGATAATGGAGCAATTCAATAAATCTAATCCTATTCTCGGTTGGGAATCAGTCCTGTAATTATTATCTCTCAGCTGTTGGTTTTGAACAGAAGCTGGTTGGCTTAGCTTCTCAACTTTGACAGTTGAGCTTAACTGTGGGGAACATACTATTTGATGCCTGACTGCCTGAGACTGCAGTTTAAGTGGGGGCTCGGTTTATCAAAATCGGCTTTGCTTTCTCTGTGACATTTTGAGAACACGGTAAATGAATTAAAATGCATTTCTCTCCCAAACTCGTATCGATGCCTACTGCCCGCATTTTTTGATTAGACACATTGAAGCCGGATAATGACCAAACTGGTCAATCAACTGTAACCTTGCACCTGGAGGATCTATCTACTAGTCGTGGAATGAATTTATTCAATGAACTGTTGTGTGCATAGGCTCAGCTGGTCAGATATTATGTCGAAACTACGCGAATAATTTAGGTCTGGCTGCTGTATTCTCCCTGAAGGCAGGAACTCACTTGGAATCTCTTCACGGAGACACTAACAGGAGAAGAGATTCTCATCGGCTTCCTCGCAGCATTTGCCTTAAGTCTATCGGGGTAAAAAAAAATTCAAAAGTTTCACCCCGTTCAATATAAAGACATAGCCAGTGCCTTTGAAAACAAGCACCGATATGGGACATCAGTCCAATTAGCGCTGATGCTGAGAACTTATAGGATTCATTCTGATCTATCAAAGATGGATAAATGAGTAATAGTAACTGCCCAGCTCAGAAATGCAAATTATTTTCAATATATTGGGTGGATTGTGGTAAGCATCTTATCAATAAATTAAAATCATTGTCCTGCACTTTGAATATCATTTAAGTGATAGGGAGAAAAATCATTAATGAAGTAACTGGACATGTTCTGGGGATGGGGTGATTGGCTTGCAACAACCATACTGTCATCCATTCTTTCTCTCCAGAGATGCTGCCTGGCCCGGTGAGTTACTCCAGTTTTTTGTGTCTATCATCGGTTTGAACCAGCATCTGCAGTTCTTTCCCACACAACCATAACAGTCTTCCTTTGTATGATCCCAATCAGAAGAGCTTTCTCTCAGATCCCCATTAACATCGGTTTAACTAGGGCTCTTTGATGCTAAACTCTGTCAAATGCTGCCTTGATGTTGAGAGCAGTCACTCTCACCGTAGCACTGATATTCTGCTCTTTCATCCATGTTTGGATAATGGCTTTAATGAGATCCCGGGCTGAGTGATCCTGATGAAACCTAAACCGATCACTGGCACTTAGTTGCCACTGACATTCCTGCTGTTGATTGAAATTAGATTGATGGTGCAGTCATTGGTGAGATTGAATTAGTCCTACTTTCTGGATGATTTTCCATTTTTGGGAATTATTATTTTTTGGCATCTGGTGTCATTGGCAATAAATCTAAAGAAGGGTCCCGATTTGAAATGTCCCTCCAGAAATGCTGCTTGACCCGCTGAGTTCCTCCAGCACTTTTATTGCTCAAGAACCCTGCAGTTTCTTGTGTCTTCATTTTAATGCTCCACTGTAAAATCTCCTAAACGTATGGCTACTTTGAAGAAGTTCTCCTCCTCTCACTTACGGGATTTCAGTGACATCTCTTTAACTGCTTCCCCTCTGTGATATCAGCTGCTCTCCTGCTGTTCGGCCATGACGATCAATCTGAAGAAAGGTCCTGAACTGAAACGTCACCTGTCCATTCCCTCCATAGATGCTGCCGTATCCCACTGAGCTTCTCGAACACTTTGTGTTTTAGTCAGCATTTATTGCTAATAGTAAATTGTTCTTGAGAAGGTAATGGTGAGTGCCATCTTGAACTGCTAAACTTCTTCTGCTGCAGTTATTCTCATAATGCTCCTGGAAGAGAGTTTCAGGATTTTGACACAGAGATGGTGATGAAACAGTGGTATATTTCCAAATCAGACTGGTGTCTGGCTTGAAGCAGAATTTTCAGCTTGAAATGCTTCTTTGCACCTGCTACTCTTGTTTTTCTAGATAGTAGAAATTGCAAGATTATCTGGGAGATTATCTCAAAATAGCCTGGACAAATAAATGCGGTGGATTTTTGCAGATGACACACACTACAGCTACTATGTACTGATGGTGGAGGGAATTAATATTTCAGGTGGTTGATAAGGTACAATGGGCTGCTTTGCCTTGGGTGGGGTTGAGTTTATTTTTTTAGATCATTTTGAGAGTTGTTATTTTTGCACTTGTCCAGGCAAGTGAAGAGTATTCCATTGTGCTTCTGATAGCTTTGCAATAATAGAAAATGTTGGGGTGTCAGGGTGTGTCACTTGCAGCCTCTGACCTGCTCATACAGCTACAGAATTTATGCAGCAAGGTTCAATTGAATTTTCTCATCAATTCAGTTGATTGATTGATTCAAGGAAAGATGCAGCATGGAAACAGGCTCTTCAGCCCACAAGTCCACTGCAACCATCGATTAATAATTTGCACTAGTTCTATGTCATCCCACGTTTTGCATCCACTCCCTATGCACCAGGGGCAATTTACAGAGCCGATTAATTTACATACCTACACATCTTTGAGATGTGGGAGGAAACTGGAACACCCAGAGGAAACCCATGTAGTCACAAGGAGAATTTTCAGACTCCACACAGACAGTGCCCAAGGTCAGGATCAAACCCAGGCCTTTTGTGCAGGGAGGCAGTAGCTCCATCAGCTGCGTCACTGTGCTGCCAAAATGTCATTGAATATGAAGGGTAGATAGTGAGACTCCTGTTGGAGATGATCATTGCCCTCCACTCCTGTGGCGTGAATGTTGTTTATGTCTCGCTACATGTGGGTATGAGCTGTTTCAGTTACTGAGGATTTAGGATTGGAATTGAAAATAGCACAATCAATGAACCTCCATACGTCTTCCTTTCATAAAGTCAGCATACTGAAGCCGATGAAGATCATTGGGCCTAGATTACTGACCTTTGCATTCCTTGCAGTGATGTCCTGTAATTGGGCTACTTGAACTTTGATAACCATAGACATCCTCTTATGTATGAATTATAACCCCAACCACTGGAGTATTTCCCCTTTGATGCCCCGTGTTATCAGGACACCTAGATGCCCTTTTCAGTCAAGTGCATCTTCAATGTCAAGGCCAGTCACTCTCGCCTTGCCTCAGGCTGTTTGGTCAAAGGCTGTGATAATAAAGTCTGGAATGGAAAGGTCCTGGTGAAACCTGAGCTGGGCATCAGTGAATTGATTATCAATAACTGAGGGCTGCTTAATAGCATTGTCAATGATAGCACCATCACTTTGCTGATTGAGAACAGACCGTTGGATGTCAATAGCCTGATTGTATTGGCCTGATTATTTTAAATAGGATGTACTTGGGCAATTTTCTCAAATGTAAGGTTGTAACTATGTTGGAACAGCTTAACTTGACTCACAGCTTATTCCAGAGGACATGTCTTCTGTACCACAGCTCAGATGTGATTTGCCCTCTTGGCCTTTGCTGAATCCAGTGATTCCAATTGTTTTTTGATATCACTTTGAGCAAATCAATTTGGCTGGAGAGTGGCTTCTCTGTTCAGGATCCTAGAAAATCTATTCAGCACTTCTGGCAGAATATGCATGTGAATACTTCAGCATTTATTTGGTACTCATATGCTGGGTCCCTCCATTATTGAGGATGTGATTGCTTTTGGAATTTACTCCCATTATGTGTGTAATTGTCCATCACCATTCATGACCAGATGTGGATGACTGCAGTGCTTCAATCTGGCTCTCAGCTGGGAAGATGCTATTGTTGCAGCTCTGCTGAAGTAGCTCGGTTGGAAGCATGAATAGTTCTGGAACTCATCCTTGGCACTGATGCCTGAATGTTGTTGTCCTAGAGTCCCTGCTTTCAAGTGTAGCTTGATGAAATGTGGAACATATTGAATTGGCTGAAAGCTGATGTTTGTGTAGAGGGTCCTAGAGGATGCCAAGATGCTATGATCATTGAAAATCCTTAAATCTTGCCTTTGGCATTCATTCTGTGCTCTGCCATGATTGAGCATGGGGATATTGTCCTAGCCACTTCCTCCCATTACCCATTTGATTAACCACCACCATTCAAGATAGCATACGGAGCTTTGTCTGTCCTGTGGAATTAACTTTCTCTATCATTGACCCATGCTATAGAGGGACAATGCTGCTTTCCCTCTATAGCATGCATGTTGTCCCTTTTCCGGATTACTATCTCATTTCCAGGCAGTCTCTCTTGCTCCTGGCATATTATTGAAGGATTGGCTTGATGGCACTTGTTGAGTGAAGGGTGTGACAGGTTTATAACTTTTCTAAAGTCACGTTCAGCACAAATGTAATGGCCCACAACATGAATGGAGGAAGTTCTCAGAATGAAGATGGAACATTGTATATACACTGTGTGATGGCCATCCTACCAATACAATAGATATATTCACCTGCAACAGATAGATTGGTGCAGACTAAGTCTAAGTACGTTTATCAGTTGCCACAGACCTATCTGATATCTTTAAAAAAAAAAAAAGCTTGACCATTTTATTTTGACCCTACTTCACTATTAAACAGGATTGTGGATAACTCACTTAATGATGTGAAATCCATATCCATCTTAAATATACTCAAGGTCTCTGCCGCACATGCCTCCATGGAGTTCCAAAGACACTCAACACTTTAAAAGAAGAAATTCCTCTTAATCTCAGTCTTACATTGAAGCCACCTTATTCAGAGACCATAGCCTCTGGTTCTGAATTTGCCCACCAAAATGAAACATTCCTTTGCATTCATCCACTCCAACCTCTGAAAAATCTTGCATGTTTGAAAATAGGTACTTAAGGACGCACTCATGTCTTTTAGTGTTACCATGCCAGTCTCAGGATTGAAGCCATCCACCTACAATGTAATGTCTATGCCCTTGCTTCTTTCAAGTGCTGGAGGTACATTGATTCAGCAGCTGAAAGAGGACAGTGTGCCTTGTACAGGTTTCTTCGTGAATGTTTGATCCAATACCATCAGAATTCATTGGTCGTGAGTCCACATTGATAACTTCCTCAGTTTACACCACTGTTCTGCAATCTCTGGCAGACTGGCCCTTGTAGGAGGGCAGGACTAATTCTGGGATTGTTATGAAATGTTGGCTATATATATGAATATGAGGACTGTCAGATCTCCAAACATATCCTTATTATGTTTATAAATACAGGTTTGACATAAATATTAGGCCATTTTAGAAGGTAGTTAAGTGTCTAGAGTTATAGAGCCAGATGGGCTTTTAAAATAATCCGATAGTTTAATAATCTCAAACACTAGCTTTCTGAACAAAAACGAATTTAATGGAACTGAATTTAAATTCCTTAGCTGCTGAGATGGGATTTGGACAAGTATCTCTAGATTATTAATGTTTGGAATGCCAGTATAGTAATGTTCTATTATTTGTTAATTATTCAACTTAACATTTGTAACGCAATGGACAACTAATTGAAAAGCTTTTATTTTTATAAAGACAAAATCTGCTTTTAAAGTTATTTTTGCCAGCCAGCTACATTGTTTCCATGGATAAACCACTGTATCGCTCTGAAGCTAAAGTGGTTATAACCCATAGTTTGGTGTGAAACATTTTTGCTTTAATGCAAAGTAGCAGAACACTGGAAACTACAGAAATCAAAAATATGGGTCATTTATCATTATATAACCTTGGTATAAAAGATTAATTCTCTTATTCTTGACTGACATTTTAAATAAGAGAAATGACGAGAATCAGATGAATGGGCATTTGTATTGTTCTTATTGTACTTTTGGGATAGCACAATGCACTTGACAGCTATTGTATTCTTTTAAAAATGTAGCCACTGTTATCTAGAATGAATACAGCAGACAATTTGCACAGAATGTACATTGAAATATAAAATGTTACAACAAAGAAACCAGCAATTTTGTGCCTGTGTGTACCTTCCACATGACCAAATAGCTCTAATCACAATCCTACAGCATATTCTTATATCTGCTGAATCCCTTTTCCTTCATCCACCATCCAATCTAATCTTGAATGGTGACCTGGTTTCCTCCTCAATCATTAATCCCAAAAGTCAATTTCATGGTTTGTAACTCTGAGGCGCTTCCTCCCACTTTAAGATCTTTTATATTGGATCTAGCCCCTTGTAGATTTCACAAAGCTATAAGAAGCAGCAGGATTTGGCTACTTTATTGAGTTCTGCCGCAGTATTTGTAATCTTTACTTTACCCTGTAATTTGAATATTACCATAAAGACCCAAGCTTTAACTTTTTAGTTTAGTTTATTATTATTATTGTCACGTGAACCGAGGTACAGTGAAAACCTTTTATTGTGTGATAACCGGTCAAAGAAAAGAGTATACATGGTTACAATCAAGCCACCCACAGTGTACAGATAAAGGATAAAGGTGCAACATTTAGTGCAAGATAAAGTCCGATGAAGTCCAATTAAAGATAATTCAAAGGTCTCACACATAACATAACCTGATCCTTAAATCCATAATGTTATTTTTTCTTAACTATAGGCCCAACTATCTCAAGCATTAGGTGGTGTTTCTGACAAAGCAAAGGAAGCCAAAGAATTTTTGGTGCATTTGAAAAACATGGTACAACTAATTCAGGTAAGACATTTATGAGATGCATTGGCATTATCTGTGGAGTTGCTTTGTGATATTACAGTTTTAAGTAAGGAAGTAGTTAAAACATTTGTCTTGGATTGCTCATTTTCCATAGCTGGAAACTGATGCTTATTGTTTTTGCAAGATGTTGCAAATCAGAAATTTGGGTTATTGGGGTGGATTACAAATAATTGTCCCACGTTATTGACTTGAAGTTACATTGGCATGTTCCATTCTGTTGCCATTAGTTTGTAATTAGTTTGTAATTTCTGATCCTTATATCTAGGTTTCAATATTGAAAATTTCAATTAACATCTACCTACTTTTTTGATTTCTCCATTCTTCGCTTCCATTTTTCTTTACTTCCTATATCAGATGCCTGATCTCAGAGCTTTATTTCCATTTGTAATTTGAAGAATCTAGCTCTCTCTGCCTTAAAAACATCCATTGACTTGGCCTCCACAGCCTTCTGTGGCAAAGAATTCCTCGCCACCCTGACTAAAGAAATTCTTCCCCATCTCCTTCCTAAAGGAGCGTCCTTTAATTCCGAGGCTATGATCTCTGATCCTAGACTCTCCCACTAGTGGAAACAATCAGCTTTTAGCTTGCCAGTATTTTTTTTTTAATTGTTCTTTCTTTTCTGAACATATCTGTATCATGACCTAAGCATAGAATCGTAGAAATCTTTGCCATAGAAGGAGTTAATTCCATAAGACAAGAAAAAAATGTGACTATTTTGTTTAATCCACAGTAGCCTCGTACGTTATGATTCTTCAAGTGCTCTTGCAGGTGCTTTTTGTGAGAGCTTCTGCCTACACCACTCTTTTCTCTAACTTGTGGAGTGAAAAAAATGATCTGTAATACTTTTACAAAATAACTTGAAACTACAGTCCTTAGTTATTGTCCTTTGTGCTAAGGGAAATATGTCCTTCCTGTTCACATTGTAGATCTCTCATAATCTTATGTGTGGGAAGGAACTGCAGATGCTAGTCTGCACCGAAGATAGACATAAAATGCTGGAGTTACTTAGCAGGTCACACAGCGTCTCTGGAGAAAAGGAATAGGTGACATTTTGGCTCAAGACCCTTCATCAGACTGAACTACAGAACTCCTGGCTGAGAGAGAAGGAGAATCTCCTCAAAGTCGGCATACTTTGTGGAGATGTTGCAGTGGAGCGAACAAAATGTGTTGGAAGGAACTGCAACTGCTGGTCTACACCGAAGATAGACACAAAATACTGGAGTAACTCAGCGGGTCAGGCAGTATCTTTGGATGCAATCTGATGAAAGGTCTCGACCCAAAACGTCATCTATTCTTTTCTCCAATGATGCTGCCTGTCCTGCAGAGTTACTCCAGAATGTTGTGTCTATCTCATAACCCTAACCCTAACCCTAACCCTAACCCTAACCCTAACCCTAACCCTAACCCTAACCCTAACCCTAACACTAACACTAACACTAACACTAACCCTAATGCTCCTCATAAAATCTACAAAATACACTGCAGTTAAGCTTAGGCTGTTCCTGACAGCAACTGACAAACCCGTGACCAACAAGAAAGGCAAGGGCGATCGGTGCATGGGAACACCATTACCTACAGGTTCTCCTCAAGTTGCATTCCATCATGATATGGAAACACTACTGATTCTTCATCATTCTCGAGTTGAAATCCTGGAACTCCCCAACAATTCTCCGGAAGCAAAATCACCAGAAGAACTCCCATGTTCGGGCAGTTAGGGTGGGGAATATATGCTGGCCTTGCTACCAATACCCAAATCCACAAAAATGAATTAAATTAAATTAAAATCTCCCATCAGTCATAGTTATGTAGTCGCAAACCAGGTGAAGCAGGCCCTTTGGCCCACCAAGCCTGCATTGACCATCAAACACCCATTTATACCAATCTTGTTTTATTTTTCCTACATTCCCAGAAATACTAGGGGACCATGGATCTAGCGTGTTGGAGGAACTGAAGGAAATTCACATTAGTCAGGAAATGGTGTTGGGTAAACTGTTGGGACTGAGGGCAGCTAAATCCCCAGGGCCAGATGGTCTGCATCCCAGAGTACTTAAGGAATTGGCCCTAGAAATCGTGGATGCATTGGTGACCATTCTATAGACTCTGGATCAGTTCCTGTGGACTGGAGGGTAGCTAATGTGACCCCACTTTTTAAGAAAGGAGGGAGAGAGCCTGACATCAGTAGTGTGGAAGAGGCTTGAGTCGATTAATAAAGATGTCATAGCAGCACATTTAGAAAGCAGTGACAGGATCGGTCAAAGTCAGCATGAATTTATGAAGGGGAAATCATGCTTGACTAATTTTCTGGAATTTTTTGAGGATGTAACAAGTAGAATGGATAAGGGAGAACCAGTGGATGTGGTATCTGGACTTTCAAAAAACATTTGACAAGGTCCCACACAAGAGATTAATGTGCAAAATTAGAGCACATAATATTGGGGGTAGGATATTGATATGGATAGAGAACTGGTGGGCAGACAGGAAGCAAAGAGTAGAAATTAACGGGCCCTTTTCAGAATGGCAGGCAGTGACTAATGGGATGCTGCAAGGCTCGTTGCTGGGACCCCAGTTGCAATCTATATAAACGATTTAGACGAAGGAATTAAATGTAACATCTCCAAGTTTGCGGATGACACAAAACTGGGTGGCAGTGTGAGCTGCGAGGAGGCTGCAGGGTGACTTGGATAGGTCGGTGAGTGGGCAGATGCAGTATAATGTGGATAAATGTGAGGTTATCCACTTTGATGGCAAGAACAAGAAGGCAGATTATTATCTGAATGGTGTAAGAAGGAACTGCAGATGCTGGTTTAAACCAAAGATAGACACAAAAATCTGGAGTAACTCAGCGAGACAGGCAGCATCTCTGGAGAAAAGGAATGGATGATGTTTCGGGACGAGACTCTTCTGAATGGTATCAGGTTAGGAAAAGGGGAGGTGCAGAGACCTGGGTGACCTTGTACATCAGTCACTGAAAGTAAGCATGTAGGTACAGCAGGCAGTGAAGAAAGTGAATGGCATGTTGGCTTTCATAGCGAGATGATTTGAGTATAGGAGCAGGGAGGTCCTACTGCTGTTGTACAGGGCACTGGAGATTCCGCACCTGGAGTATTATGTGCAGTTTTGGTCTCCTAGTTTGAGGAACGACATTCTTGCTATTGAGGGAGTGCAGCATAGGTTCACCAGGTTAATTCCCAGAATGGCTGACATATGATGAAAGAATGGACCGACTGGACTTGTATTTACTGGAATTTAGAAGGATGAGAGGAGATCTTATAGAAACATAAAATTCTTAAGGGATTGGACAGGCTAAATGTACGAAAAATGTTCCCGATGTTGGGGGAATCCAGAACCAGGGGTCACAGTTTAAGAATAAGGGGTGGGCCATTTAGGACTGAGATGAGGAGAATCCTTTTCACCCAGAGAGTTGTGAATCTGTGGAATTCTCTGCCGCAGAAGGCATTGGAGGCCAATTCACTGGATGTTTTCAAGAGAGAGTTGGATAAAGCTCTTAGGACTAATGGAATCAAGGGATATGGGGAGAAAGCAGGAACGGGGTACATCTTTTGGCTGATCAGCCATGATCATATTAAATGACAGTGCTGGTTGAAGGGCTGAATGGCCTGCTCCTGCACCTATTTTCTATGTTTCTATGAACTCCTTCCAGATTCTATTACTCACCCACACAGGCAATAGACAGTGCCCATTTAATTTACCGTTCTGTATGTCTTTGAGAAGTAGGAGGAAACAGGAGAACCAGAACTCCAGTCTGAAGAAGGGCCTCGACCCGAAACGTCTCCCATTCCTACTCTCCAGAGATGCTGCCGGCCCCACTGAGTTACTCCAGCTTTTTGTGTCTATCTCCAGCTCTGGAAATATCCTTATGAATTTTCTCTATATCCTCCCCAGTGTTGTCACATTACTTCCTGTGATGTGAGGGCTGAACTTGTTTATATTACTCTGTAATTTCTGCGATCTTTTATATAGTTCTAGCATCAGCTCCCCGCTTTTTTATTCTCCTGTTGTATTGTCTCTTCTATTGTCCTGTTTTCTTCAAGGCTTTATAAACATGCATTCCAAGAACCTTCCATTCTTTGGCACTTATTAGGATCATACCATTAGCACATATTTCCTTGTCTTGTTTGCTCTTCCAAAATTCATTACCTTATATTTCTCCCAATTACATTCCATTTGCCATTTTTTGTGTCTCAGCTGTCCACTGATATCTTCCTGCTGCCTGAAGGTTTCTTGCTGACAGTTATCCCTATGGCCAATTTTCATATCATTGGCAAATTCATAATTATGATCTTTAATTTAAGTCTATGCATTCTGTGCGAAGCAGGGAGTCTTCATTGAGATCTATAGACACTCCACTCACCAAAATTCTCTTCAAACAACATCCCAGGCTTTCTTTCACAGAGCCAGCTTTATCCTGGGCTTTTTACTTCAGCAATCTGTCACGTGTGTCACATGCCTTGTTCAATGTCATGTACTATATATCAAATTCACTACCCACATCAACATTTCTCACAAAGATAAATTAAGTTAGTCAGATGCAACCTTCTCATAATGAATCCACTCTGACTATCCTGGATTAAATTGTGCCTCTAGATCATAACATGCCATCCCTCCAGACGTTTTTATTCCCAATAATTTGGCTACTACTACTGATATTAGGATGATCAGCCTGTGGTTATTTGGTCTATGCCTGTCTCCCTTTTTAAACAATTATATCACATCAGTTATCTGCTGACCCTGGTCAGCACCAGTTGTCCAAAGAATATAGGACAATGATTGGAGAATATTTCCTCTCTTGGTCTTTTTTTATGAACAGGGATACATTTCACCCAAGCCTGGCATATGGAAATGGACAACATCATTCTTTGAATTGCAGCATTTGATATTTAATGATCTTTTGGAAATATTTGCTCATCCTAGTTTAAATTTGATTTCTTACATAAATGTTGCATAGTTTAAGAAATGTTCAAAAATATTGTCATAGTAAAATTTTTGTCTTTAATTGAGCTGTTTGCAACAATAGCATACTTTTCAGTATTATGAAAATTAATGCAGTGGCATTTATTTAATATGCTATTTCTTATCCTCAGAAGTTTGAATTATTCTTTTTGCAGGAGAATGGTGTGGAATTTGAAGCTTGTCTTGTGGCACAATGTGATGCACTTGTTGATGCCTTAAATCGTCAAAAAGCAAAATTGCTTACGAGAGTCACCAAGGAGCGTGAGTTTAAATTAAAGGTAGGTTCTGGTTAAAAATATAATTTGATATGTTTCCCTATCTGTTTAAGAGTTGTGGTCTTCAGTGGCAAGGCCAGTATTAATTGCCCAAACCTAGTTGTTCATGGGAATATTGTAGTGAGCTGTCTTCATGAAATATTATGTTCCATGTTCTTTCCTTGGTACCGTTTAAAAGGATTTAGCTTCTTCATCCAGTGATGTTGAAAGAACAGCGACATATTTTCGAGTTAGATGATATGAGACATTCAGAAGACCTTAATGTGTAGGAAAAAACTGGCAGATGCTGGTTTAAATCGAAGGTAAACACAAAATGCTGGAGTAACTCAGCGGGACAGGCAGCATCTCTGGAGAAAAGGTTTTCCTTCTCTGCAGAGATGCTACCTGTGCCGCTGAGTTATTCCAGCATTTTGTGTCTACATTCAGAAGAACTTGCTGTTCTCTTGGGCCTCCTGCTTTTGACCTTCTAGGTGGTAGAATTCATATGGTGGTTATGGCACAACTACAGAAAATGTTAGTCAGGCTGTAGCTGCAGTACCTGGGTATGTTACAAAACTTACCTTCAGCGGCGCTGCAGTTCTGCCGCTGCCCGTGTGCGAGACTTTGGCGCCTTTGAGAGGGGGGCGGGTTTAAAACGCGATTTTCTTTAGGCTGTTGAAATCGATATTGTTCAGCCTGCTTAGTTGCTGACGAAAAATCGCTGCAAGGTTCGTTCGCTGCAGGTATTTTTAAACTAAATTGGGTTATTTAATTGTTATAGTAGTTTAAAAATCACCCTCTAAAGCCGTGAACCCCGACAACGGGACGGATCTCATGTAGGGGACAAGGAAAGGTAGGTTGTTTATTTTTACATTAAAAAGGGCTTCTTAAGATCCCTTTATACAAAATGTTATGTTGCGAGTAGCTGACTTGGGGGCCCATTCAATCCCGCAGTGTCTTTCATGCCGACATGGGGTGCAAATTCACCGCAATGGCAGCGTTCTAAACCAGCGCGATCCACAGAATCCCACTGGCAAGCTGATTTAAATGGCCATTAATTTACACCAATTGAAGACTAAATCCCTTCCATTTGGCCTATAAATTAATGTCAATGAGATTTAAAAATCATGTTTTATTGTGAATTCCTGTGTGAATGTTCTTTGGACACTTAGGCGATTTTAAAATGTTAATCTTTCCTTAAGAAATGGATAGATGTTTAGATCTAGTAATTGAATTTTGGAATTAGCTATAATTGGGTAACTAACTAATTATATGCTTTAATTTCAGGTCATCCAAGTAAGATTGTTTAATATTTGTTTCAGAATGCTTCAATCTATAATAACTGAAAATGTATTTCAGTTCTCTTAATTTTTAAGAAAGTTATGGGCTTTAGACTGTCCTCGATCACAGCTTTTGAGTTAAATCAATGGAAAATCAATAGGGAACAAGATGCTAATTTCCGAGTATGAAAATGGCCATAACTATTTTAATACTGAAGATATGAAAGTGAATTAGGTATCAAATTAAACTTCTTTTTATGCTTTATCTGATGGGATAAATTGCAGACTTGATTTTTTAAATCTCAAAATTTTGTAACATTGCTACAGTACTATGTGCATTGTCACACCATAGGAAGAATATGATTACACTGGAGAGGGTACAAAAAAGATTCACCATGTTGTTGCTAGGATGGGGCATTTCACGTAAGATGAAATTAGATAAGGTGGGCTTGTTCTCCTTTGAGCAGAGAGGGATCTGATAAAAGTATACGAAATTGTGGGGATTAGATAGTGAGAACATTTTCTCCGTAGTAGAGATATTTAATACCAAGGGCAAAGGTTTACGGTGAGAGGGAGCGATTTTGGGAAGAAAATTTATAATTCTCTTTCAGCAAAAACATATCTTTTAAATTGACCAGGTACTTAATGAACCAAAAACATTAATGTGTTTGGTTCATTAAGTACCTGGTCAATTGGCCAATGATGACTGCCATCCTTGCATAACTACTCCCTCCCTCTCCCCTCCCCACCAGCATTTTGATTTCGGGGAACTTGAAAAATGTTATGGAGAGATGGTTAGACTCCCAATTTGGGTGTGCTCATGTCCTTGCATTTATAGTGTCATGATGGTACAACAGATATTCAACCCCTCTTGTCAGAGATGGCTCTTTGAGTATCCATCAGAGCCACTTCATGCTCTTTCCTTTTTTCTTTTAGTGATTATTCTCTTTTAAACATCTATCAATTTATCTTTTAAAAGGTGTAATTTAAAAAAAACTCTTCCAATCCTCCTTTGGTTCTTTTGCCAATTATTTATGTCCAAAAAACGGTTCCGATCCGAAACGTCACCTTTCTCCAGAGTTACTCTACCCGCTGAGTTACTCTAGCACTTTGTGTCTATCTTCGGTATAAACCAGCATCTGCAGTTCATTCCGACACATTTATCCAAGTTGTTCATCTTAAATAAAATGTTGGACGTCTGTGAGAAGGAAAGTAGTGTTAACTTTCCTTGTTGGTGAACTTTCATCAGAACTGGGAATAGAGATAACACACATTACAAAATGCAGAGCAAAGGGGAGAGCAGGAGAAGACAAAAGAAAGATCCAAGATTAAATGAGAAAAGGGATGATTGGTGTAAATAAAGGAAGGTGGTATAGGACAAATAAAGGAGCTGGGTATTGGTGAAAGTAAAATGAAGTCTGCAGTAAATGTTTGAATTGTGCATCTAGCAGTGTTTGCAAGTTAAATATTTGAGTATTAGATTGGTTAAAAAAACTATATTTAGAAACCATTTAAAATAAAAGCATGATGTGCAAATGTCTTGCTTCATTTTCATACAATTATGTTTTGAATCAGATTATATCCCTGCTTTGCAGGTTGTTCGGGACCAGATAAGCCACTGCACGCTAAAACTACGTCAGACAACTGGTCTCATAGAATACTGCCTGGAAGTATTAAAAGACAATGACACCAGTGGATTCCTGCAGGTATGCCGTGTACTCCTCTCAACAGCAATAACCATGGTGGTGCTGGCCTAACAGCAAATTAGCAAAATATTGCAGATATTGTATATCTGAAATAAAATATAAAGCATACATGAAATACAGCACAGATCAGAGGATATCTATGGAGAAAGGAACAGTTAATGTTTTGGGTCAATGTTCTCCACATATGCTGCCTGGCCTGCTGAGTATATTCGGCATTTTCTGAGATTTACTGAAATGCTACCTGAGGGATGGGGAGTGGGGGTGGGGGGGGGCAGGGATGAAAGCAAGAGAGGAGGAGGTGCGGCACAGTGGCAGGTAATAGATGAATACAGGCGGGGGGAGGCGGAGATGAAAAAGATAGGAATGAGACAAAAGGATTGAAGAGTTGCGAATTGTGAAGCCAGAGGAAGGAATGTAGGCGGAAGGAGAAGGGGGGTGGGAGATGTGAGTCTAGATGGGGAACTTAGTAGTTGTGCTGCATTGGTACGATGAGCCAAATTCAACTGGATGTTTAGAAGCAAATTGTTCTTCAATTGTAATCTAAATTGCTCCATATTGTACCTGTTTAAACGGTGAGCATTTCATTGAAGCAACTTTGGATCGGAAAGATTGACTACTAAAATTGAAATAAACAAAATGCCTTGTTGCAGATTTCCGATGCATTAATCAAGCGTGTGCATGTGTCCCAGGAGCAGTGGGTTAAAGGAGCTTTAGAACCCAAAATAAATCCAGAATTTGATCTGACGCTCGATAACAGCCCATTATTGCAGACAATTCACCAGCTGGATTTTATTCAGATGAAAAGTAAGTAATAGAAAGTAAGCAATGATATACTAGTATACTGGATTAATTTCTGCAAAAGGTATCTTTTGATTTGCATTTTTTAAATATTGTGATCATTTTGCATCATATAACAATTTGCAACAGTTTCCCTGTGTGGTATTAGGGAAAGTACGTTAGCATGGACTAAAGATTAGTTATCAAAGAAGACAGCAAAATGAAATCCATGAGTCTTTCTTTTCCAGGCTCGGATATCAATGGAATGCCCCAAGAATTGGTCCTTGGTCCCCAATTATTTATGATTTATATTAATGACCTGGAGGAGGGGCAGAATGTAAGGAGTTCAATTTTGCCAATTATATGAAAATAGGCGAAAACACATTGTGATTACGATATGAGGACTTGGCATCAGATTATGGATAGGTTGAGTGAAGGTGTAAAAACCTGGCAAACGGAGCTTAATGTGGAAAGATATGAGCTTTACACTTTGGTAAGAGGAATCTAAATGTAGACTATTATCTAAATGGCAAAAGATTACCGGGGTGGGGGAGCGGGGGGCAAAGAATAGGGTGGTGTATCTGTTCTTGTTCAAAATATTAGCAGACGGTGAAAGTGAATGGCATGTTGAACTTTCTACAAAAGGGTAGGAGTTTTAAAATAGGGAGCTGCTGAGACTATAACTGGAGTATCGCGCGCAAATTTAGAAGCCTCTTATTTCAGAAGGGATACACTGGTATTGGAGGCAGCTCGATAGAGATTTGCCAATTTAATTCCTGGAATGAGTCGATTGTCCCATCATTTCTTCTGCACTTGTATAGGGCTCTGGTAAGACCACATCTGGAGTATTGCGTACAGTTTTGGTCTCCTAATTTGAGGAAGAACATCCTTGTGATTGTTTGCGACTGTTTACCATATATATTAATGATTTGAAAAAGGGAATTATGAGCAACACTAGCAAGTTTGCGGATGACACAAAGCTGGGTAGCAGTGGGAACTGTGAAGAGGATGTTAGGAGGTTGCAGAGTGACCTGGACAGGTTGAGTGAGTGGGCAGATGCGTGGCAGATGCAGTATAATATAGATAAATGTGAGGTTATCCACTTTGGCGGCAAAAACAAGGGAGCAGATTATTATCTCAATGGGGTTAGGTTAGGTAAGGGGGAGGTGCATGGAGACCTGGGCGTCCTTGTACACTGGTCACTGAAAGTTGGCTTACAGGTACAGCAGGCAGTGAAGAAAGCTAATGGAATGTTGGCTTTTATAACAAGAGGATTTCAGTATAGGAGTAAAGAGGTTCTTCTGCAGTTGTACGGCTAGTATAAAGTTGTATAAAGACTAGGCTTGTATTCACTGGAGTTTAGACGGATGAGGGGGGATCTTATAGAAACATATACAATTATAAAAGGACTGGACAAGCTAGATGCAGGAAAAATGTTCCCAATGTGGGGCGAATCCAGAACCAGAGTCTTAGAATAAACGGGAGGCCATTTAAAACTGAGATGAGAAAAACTTTTCACCCAGAGAGTTGTGAATTTATAGAATTCCCTGCCACAGAGGGCAGTGGAGGCCAAGTCACTGGATGGATTTAAGAGAGAATTAGATAGAGCTCTAGGGGCTAGTGGAGTCTAGGGATATGGGGAGAAGGCAGGCACAGGTTATTGATAGGGGACGATCAGCCATGATCACAATGAATGGCGGTCATTGTGCTGGCTCGAAGGGCCGAATGGTCTCCTCCTGCACCTATTTTCTATGTTTCTATGAGCGGCTGAAGAAATTAGATCTATATTCTTTGAAGTTTAGAAGAAAAAGGAATGATCTTATAGAAATATATGGGGCACAACAGATGTTTCCACCAGTGAGAGAGGCTCAATTGTGGGAATATAGTTACAAACGATATTCCCACAATTTACTCATACTCATTTAAAATTCTTCATGCATGGGGAAGCCAATTTTCGGAATAGTAGTTATTGCAAAAGCAAAATTGAGATTTTGTGATTGTTATATTTTATGCGTGGCGTGATAAAGATAACGAGCAGGCACGCTTAGAATGTGAAGAGCAAGGAATGCTGATGAGACTGCATTAGATTCATTGTCTGAGACCAATCAATAGCATTATTCCTCTTCCATTTGTTTCAACCTTGTTTTAACCTAATTTTCTTGTGGGCTTGTGGGTATTTCTGAGAGGGGTGGAGGTACAGTCCGATCATGAATCGAGTGTTTAATTGTCATAAATACTGGCAACTGAACAATGAAATTCTGACTAGCTGTAGCCACTGTGCTCTGGTGTTAGAATGAAAGAATGTTAAGCCTAGTTGATGGGTGCCCATCATGTGAGATGCTTTGTCTTAAATTGTGTTGAGCTTCTTGAAAGTTGCTCTCATCTAGTCAAGTGGAGAGTACTCTCTCACACTTATGCCTTGAAAATGGTGGAAAGGCCTCAGGATATCAGGAGTGAGTCACTTATTGCAGGATACTCGAATTCTGATCTGGTGTTGTAGTCACAGTATTTATGTGGCTGGTCCAGTTGAGATTCTCTTTCATGGTAATCCCCAAGATATTGATGGTGGAGGACTTGACGACCTCTTGACGTAAGTCAAGGATGTCAAGGGTCCATGGTTAGACTTTATTTTGATTAAGATAGTCATTGCCCTCTTGAATACAGACGCGACTCGCTACAGTATTTATGCAGATTTTATGCAATGCAGACGTTACTTGCTACATGCTTGAATGTTGTCTAGGTCTGGCTGCACAAGGGCTGAAGAATTATGGATAGGACAGAATATTCTTCAAACATCAACAATCATTCCAACAGAAAGAAGTTCATTGATGGGGAGGCCTAGGTCACTGCCCTGAAGAACTCCTGAAGTGATCTGATCTGGGATGATTTTTACCACAATTGCCTTTTTCATTTAGAAATAAAAGTAGCCTTGTGATTATGTGAGACCTTGAAAGATTGTTTTTCAAATGAATGCCAATATGCTTGAATCTGAGTATAAATTATTTTCAACACTAAAGCCCTTCATTCCATTTCAAATCATGTTTTAGCAATCTATATGCGAAATGGGAAACAGATTCTAGGCTTGTTAATCCCTTTGTGCAAAGACAGAGTTAGACTGAGATGTGCTTAGTTCCTTCTGCAGTGCCACCGGTGCCAATTCTACAACTGGAGAAATGCTGCACCCATAACAACAATGCCACACTTGCATGGAAGGCACCTCCACTCAACCAGACTCAGATCGAAGGCTATATCCTAGAACTTGATGATGGAAATGGGGGACAATTTCAAGTAAGTATTTACTTTCCATGTTGTCAAGATGCATTTGTAGATAAAATGAAAAAAATAATTTTATGTATTTCTATAGATGTTGAATTTCTAAGATGCATTATTTTCTAAAGTTAGCAAAATAATCCAAATGTTTTTTCAAGAAACCACAAAAAGGTTATTCTTTCTCATTCAATTTCTTCCATATCCTTTGCCCCAGAAAGTGCTGGCTTCTTATTCTCAAGTTCCATGAGATTGTTATAGTTGGGTTTACATTAATAAATGTTCATCCTCCATACATACAGTATGTCTTGAGAGAAAGTGTGTTAATTGTCTAGTCCCTACACTTAGATTTGATTTTAGCTTCATGCATCATTTTGCACTCCATCCAGGGTCCCCGACAGTCCTATCAGGTGAGACAGAGTTTCACGTCTACCACCTCCAACCTCATCTACTGCATCCAGTGTCCCCGATGCGGCCTCCTGTACGCCTGCCCGACCAAACATTGACTCGCCGACTCTTTCATAGAACATGCACTTGGTCTGCCAAGGCCTGCTGGAACTCTCAGTTGCTAACCATTTCACCTCCCCTTCCCATTAACCTTTCTGACCTGAGCCTCCTCCATTGCCAGAGTGAGGCCATACGCAAACTGGAGGAACAGCACCTCATGTTCTGCTGGGTAGCTTACAACCCAACGGTATGAATATTGAATTTTCCAACTTTAGGTAACCTCTACTAAACAACCCCCCCCCACACTTTCTTATCCCCTGAGTCCCGGCAGACCTTGCACCTATCTCTCCCCTCCCGCTCCACTTACATTCCTTCCCCAAGGTAAATAATTCATACTTCGTCAATTCTTTAGCTTCACAATTTCCAACTCTCAAATCCTTTTGCTTTACACCTTGTGTGTATTCATTTCTGGCCTTTGTTGAGCCTGATAGGTGTAGCCAAACAAAACACCCCACTCGCCTGTGTTCATCTTTGACGTACCATACTTTGTCTTTCCCCTCAACTCTTTCCCTCCATCCTGGCAATCAGTCTGAAGAGGGATAAAATAATGACCCAAAATGTCACACATCCATGTTCTCCAGGGATGTTGCCTGATGCGCTGTTACTCCAGCATTTTGTGTCTAAGCCTAAAAAGCTATGCTGTATTTCAGGAATATGGACCACTGGCTTGATGTTAATAAATTATTCTTACTGTTTAACAGCATTATGAAAACATGTATTACAGTCTAGAAATACACTCTGACCTCTGTAATGTTCCACAAGTAAGAACATGTTGCCAGCCATTGATCATGAATGGAAATTCATCCTTCCATTTATTATTTCCAATAATCAGCCATGAATGCCACAGCTATTAACCTTTCAACGCAGATTTCCTACATATTAAACATGTTGTCTGCAGCTACCATGATATACTCTACTTATCAAAGATAAAATAAACCCCATTCACTATTGATGTTTCACTAGTTAGAATATTTCATTTAGTTTGATGTATTAATTTCCAGAATATGCTGCGTTGTGTTTAATTTAATTTTCAGTATGGAATGAGAGCTCTGTATGGCAGTGAAAAAAGTTACGTGTTGTCTAGAGCATACCTCATTGAATTGATGACTACATTTTAATGAAATATGAAATAAACTTATCCTGTCATTTTTCTAGTGTAAATACAATACTAGTCTTCCATTGTCATTGTGAGGTTTTATTGTTCATCCATACCAGAGGGAATAATGGCCTTTGTTTCTTCAATATGGCCAACTGATATCACCATTGAATCCCTTTAAATATCTAATCTCTAAGCTTTGTGTAATTTGAGACCTTCCAGCACCTTCCTTCAAGCTCGGATCACGGTCTCCTGTTTTACCAGAGCCCAACCTCACTTGGGTATGATGGGAAGGAAAGTTTTTAGGTTTACTTTTGCTTGATAGGAGTTGCAGCAAATCCTCCAGCATTGTCACCCAATTGCCAGGGTGTACTCGCTCCCTCTCCAACAACACCCTCTTCTACATGGCATGCTTGCTGTCAACAAAAAGCAATCCAAGATTCAGTCTGCAGGCGACCCATCATCATTAAATTGATTCCCAGGGTCCAATTTCAAGTGAGCCTCAGAGTTGTAGTCTAAGAATGGGTACAACTACATTTTCAAAGCAATTTATAAACTACACCTTCCTCTCATTGAACAAAGTATCATAAGAACATGGTGAGCCCCCACAAACAGAGAAATTATCAAAATTGTTAACATTGTTTGTTTCCGATTGAAGTGGGTGGATGAATCTTCCCCTTCCCACCTCATTCCGCCTTCCGCAGAGACCGTCTCTCTGCAACTCCTTGGTTCCCTCAACCCTTCCCACCCAAATCACCCCCTCTCCAAGTACTTACCCTAGCAAATGAGTGAATACCTGATGTAACACCTATGCCTCCTCCCTTGCATCCATCCAGGGATCCCAGCAGTCCTTCCAGGTGAGACAGAGGTTCACAAACACCTCCAACCTGATCTACTGATATGGCCTCCTTTACGTCAGTAAGACCAAGTGTAGACTAGGCAACTGTTCAGCCAAACACTTGTACTCGGTCCACCAAGGCCTGGCGGATCTCCTTGTTGCAAATCATTTTAACTCCTCTTTCCACACTGACCTTTCTGTCCTGGGCCTCCTCCATTGCCAGAGTGAGGCCACACGCAAGCTGGAGGAACGGCACCTTATATTCTAGTTGGGTACCTTACGACCTAATGGCATAAACATAAAATGATCTAATTTTAGGTAACCTAAAAACCATACCCCTCTTATTTTTTTTCTCATTTCTTCCCTATGGATTTGCACCCATTTCTTTGTCAAGTTGGTGAGTGTGATTCTTGGTGCTGAATCACTTATGCAAAAACCTAAACATTAGAATTATTTTAGATCGGATCATGCATTCACATTTTAACTTCTGGTATACTTTCAGGAGGTGTATGTTGGAAAAGAAACTGTGTGCACAGTGGATGGACTTCAATTCAACAGTGCTTACAATGCAAGAGTAAAAGCCTTTAATTCAGCGGGTGTTGGACCTTACAGTAAAACTGTTGTTTTGCAGACATCTGAGGGTGAGTGATGAATAAAACAAACTCAATATTACAAAATCAATATAATTTTAGTTTTTACACATATTTGCTGCAACAGTCTGAAGAAGAGTTCCTACATCTATCCATTCCCTCCACTGATGCTGCCTGACCCGAGAAATACTTATGCACGGGTGTGTTTTTCTCAAGACTCCAGCATCTGCAGTTCCATGAATCTCGAGCTGATGTATAGTATATTTTAGCTTTGTCCACTACCTCTCTGCCTTAATCATCCTCGCCCTCTCTTACTACTAACTATTTACATGTCTATGAATGACTTCATTAATTGTAACTCCAGTCTTAGATTCTCTCTGTGTTTACTTTATTTTCCCCCCTCTACTCTCAGCTTAGTTCTCACTTGAAATATTCATGTGACATGCATCATTCACTCTCATGCTCCAAATAATATACTCTACATTAGATGGAGATACAAGGAACTGCAGTTGCTGAGTCTTGAGACATTTCTAGTCAGGCAGCATCTGTGGAGGGAATGGATAGATGTAGGAACCCTTCAGACTGTTGGGAGTGGGGGGGGGGGGGGGGGGGGGGGGGGGTAGTAGAATTGAAAAAGAGATGCAGGTGGTACAAAGCCTAGCATGTGAAAAGTGAGTACAGGGGAGTGGCGTTTGATTGGCAGATGGAAGGAGTAAGTGGCAAAGGCGAGAGATGAAAAGGACCAAGGGTGTCAGACAAGGAGAGAAGAGGAGAGCCATGTAATGCTAGAGGGAAGAATTATAGGTGGAAGAGGATGGGGGCTGCAGGAAAGATTGGGGATAAAAGGGAAATGAAGGATTCGGGGATGGGAGATAAGTATATGAAGGAGGGGGAAGGAGCAGAGTGACTGGGGTGAGAAAGTGGGAGAAATGTTTGCGCATGGGTGGGGGCACAGAAAAGAGAGAGGGGTTAGGGGGGCATTTACCATTTGGTGGCTTCTTTAACCAAATGATTTTGTACTCGAATCCTCTCTCTCCAGAACTAAATATCTTCTTTAGATTTGCCATTCCATCTTCTATTATTTTTTCTGTCTTTTCTGAATACCTAATATCCAGGAAAATTAAGGGCACAACACACATTAGGTTTAGTGTGACGTAACTCAACCACAGCTCAAACTTTGCGTGAGCTTTAGTTGAGTTACATCACACTACAACATATTCCTGTGCTGATATTTATGTCAATTGCTCACCAATATTCATCATGCTTCACTCAAACACTTTCTGTAGGTCTTTGCTTTCCTGTAATCTTTCTTAGTTGTTCCTGACATGTCTGGTTCTAACATTTTCTCCTTTATTCAATTGGCCTTTCTTCTGCTATTATATGCTATGCTTAGGGTCATTTTTTAAATACCTGCTAATGTAAGCTGGGAAGACATTTGATGTTGCACTTGTCATCAGTCAGTCAGAGAAGAGATCCCTTATTGGGAAGTCTGTATCCATATCCCAAATTCATTCAGGTTGGATATGGTGACCATTGCAAAATTCTCTCTTGCCCCCAAAGTCCCAATAGATTAAGCTACTAACATTCACCAGCTAGGTTCCCAAGGAGACGACCTGCTTGTTGATGAAGAGCTTTCACACCCTGCACAAGAGAGGACTTTAAGAGATGACGGTTGTTATCGGTATTGTTTTATTATTATTGTCACATGTACTGAAATATGGTGAAAAACGCTGTTCTGCATGATATCCAGGCAAATTGAACTATACATAAGGTCAATACATAGTGCAAAAAGAGAAAGGGAAACAAAAATTGAAAAGGAAACAGTGTAGAATAAAGTATAACACCTTTAACAACCGAGAAAGTGAAAATTAAAAAAGTGCAAGAGCTGTAACGGGCAGATTGGGAGATCAGACTAGAAGCTTAGTTTATGAGGGGTTGGTGTAAGGCAATAGACAATAGGTGCAGGAGTAGGCCATTCGGTCCTTCGAGCCTGCACCGCCATTCACTGTGATCATGGCTGATCATCCCCAATCAGTACCCCGTTCCTGCCTTCTCACCATATCCCCCGACCATAACTTTAAGAGCTCGATCTAACTCTCTTGAAAGCATCCAGAGAATTGGCAAATCAAGCCATGATGCATCCTGATAGGATGCCTTTTTTTAAGCTAGATCTAGGTCTGTCAGAAATGTTTCTCATTTGAAATGACTGTGCTCTTCTTCCATTTGCAGTGGCTTGGTTTACCTTTGATCCGAATTCTGCTCATCCAGATATTCTTCTATCCAACGATAATCTGACCATTACATGTAATAGCTACGATGACCGGGTTGTGCTGGGATCTGTTGCACTCTCCAAAGGAATCCACTACTGGGAATTATCTATTGATCGTTATGACAACCACCCCGATCCTGCCTTTGGAGTGGCAAGAGTTAATTTACTGAAGGATATAATGTTGGGCAAGGATGATAAAGCCTGGGCCATGTACGTTGACAACAATCGCAGTTGGTTTATGCATAGCAATTCCCATACAAATAGGTAATCCATTCATTTTATTACTGACTTTTCAAAAACCTCTAGCAACTAAGTCACTTCTGTTAAATCCCATTTTCACATTGGATATACAAGACACTGAACTGTTGTAGTAATTTGTAATGCAAAACAATGTCATTTGAAGAATAGAAGAACCATATCCTGTGCATAATTAATATTTTTGGTTATAGCAAGTTTTAGAAAATATTACCAGAATATTACATTAGAAATGTTAAACTTTGTATAAATGAATCAAAATGGTTGTGTGAGTTTGGACTAGGGTTTTGTTTTTCTGATTACAGGACTGAAGGTGGGATTTGTAAAGGTACAACAATAGGTGTCCTGTTGGACCTAAACAAGCGCAACCTCTCGTTTTATATCAACAATGTGCAGCAAGGCCCGGTAGCCTTTGAAAATTTGGAAGGCATCTTTGTTCCTGCTGTCAGCATTAATAGGAATGTACAGGTAAAAGCGATGTCTGGGACTGTTGGTAGAAACACCATGAATTGTGCATTCCTTATGCCCACAGCTTGCTGGACTGCCCCAAAATGGACGATGAGAGGTATAGTGACATATTCAGCAGCAGATACATGTTTCTGGAGGAGCGCCAAAGAATTGTAGCTGGAAGGTTGGGGTGGGTGAGGGTACTTTGAGTATTGTAAAGGTGGCCTCTGGTCTGTCAGAAAATGTTTCTCATTGTTCGAAAGTACTGTACTTTGGGGATCACCCTTAACCTGATCTCTTTAATAAAGGAAGACCCTGGGTCATAAATCAAGAGTGGTTCTGCAGCAAGAATGGGGCTACTCAGAGGAATGAGTAAACTTACACAAGGCTTCCTATTCCCCACCACCCAGCTGCTATATTTGCTCTTGGTAAAAGTCCTCCGATTAAACCATTTTCTCATCCCAATTAGCCCGGTGTAGTTGCATGTCGCCTTTTATGAAGACAGAGGCTTCCCACCTGCATTACAACACACCAACTGTGTTACAACAGGGAACATATCAGGCATCAGCATGCATTGGAGCCATTCAAGCATTTCTATTCAGACTTGTATGGCTGCAGAGTGGAATATAAAGCTGACAATTAGATAGTTTGTACAACGTAAGAGATTAGTGAGTCATTTTTTCTTTGCGATATCTTCTGAGATTTGGTAATGATCGGCTTCTTTCAAATGGCAGTGTGGTTACTAGAAATGTAATATTGCATGTAATTTGTTTATGCACATTGGAAATAAAGAGCAAGATATGGATAGAAGGTAATCATGCTTAATAGTTCTAAAATATGACACTGAACCTTTTCTTTAACATTCTAAAGAAAATAAATTTGCAACAAAGAGATTTCATTCAGTGACAGTGTCTAAACCTTTGCAGATCCCTTAGATCTCCAATTCATTCTGATGGGAGACTGTGGACCCCATATAACCCAATCGCACTAAACCCTTAATTTTATGAGCTAGGATGAGAGGTGTTAGACAGTCTCCACTAATATCACACTGAAGTTCCCATTAGCTTTACATAATTTCTAATTCACTCCAACTGCTTATCTAACCAACAAATAGTGTTTTAAAATGTTCGTATTAGCAGAGAATTTGGGATTTTGTTTGAGAATTTCTTTTTGAAAGCTGTCTATTGATTGTTCCCTGTTTATTTCAATTACAAGATTAAGAAAGGAATATTTGACCTACTGTATAGAGGGCTCTCTTAGGATCACTGTAGCATGAATGGCTGGAATCACAAAAGGCTATAATAAATGTTGAGGACAGGTTAAAGTTAAAGACACGATTCATTTTAGCAAATGCATGCATGCATGCATACTTATTGTAAGTGTGTTTTTTCTTTCCTCTGTTAAAGAAGGAAAGTATTGGATTATGTAAAACAATGATTTACTTTAACCTTACTGACAGTACATCCTTGTAACTGGACCAATCTGTAGGATAATTGACAGAGAATGTACCTAATGTATACATCTCTTCATTCAGTGTGAAAATACGAAATCTATTTCCTTTGGTACTATGCAGAAATACAAAGATGTAAGCAGATCAGACCTGCGTTAGGAAGACTGACCTTGAAATTGTCTCCCCTCAATGTCTTATGAAAGTACGGTGGCTTGCTTTACAGCTCACTTAAGCCTCGACTCCAAACTTAATGCACATTATTCATTATTAGCAATGTGTATCCCAAAGTCTCCATGAGGGTTTCATGAATGGTTCTTTTAATTGTGGCACATGAGGCTTTTTCAAGTAAACTGGTTTGCCTTTTGAAATACCCCTTTGCAGCATTGCCCTGGTTCAAACCTACTACTTCGCTCAAGCTCTCATTCTTTCTTGCTCGTGCACGTTCACTCCTCATGCACCGTCCCTCTGTTGCTTCACCCATTTCCCACTCCAAGATTTATTTTTGGAAATTATCAGTATTGCAGCTGCATTTCATACACTTTGAATCTTGAAATGATTGGGGCAATTTGTTTTTGCAATTGTACATCTGACTGTTGTTTTCAAAGCAGATCATAACACAATGCTGCTGTACTTAAAGTAATGAACATTGTCATTTTATCATACTCCTGTCAAACTTTTGTGTTTTACTCTCAACAGGTGACTCTTTATACAGGACTGGAAGTTCCGAATCATATCAAACAAGCCAAATCCTCATTATCCTACAGCCCCAAAAGCAAGACCAAGTACTGACACTTCAGCAACCAGCAAAATTAGTCAGTTCAGGTATAAAACGTTTCAAAATTCCCAATACCAAATACAGAAAATACACCTGAAAAATTATTAAAACCGTAGCTCCTGTCATTCTCAGTAAACCTCGGTGGTGCCTCGCTGGTAGGAATTGGCACTCAAGAATTACTGGCAGTCATATAGCATTGGGATCAGTTCTCACTCGTAACAAGTTTTAGTTACAACCTGTTGTGTTAGAAAACATAAGACAATTAGAAACATAGAAAATAGGTGCAGGAGGAGGCCATTCGGCCCTTCGAGCCAGCACCGCCATTCATTGTGATCATGGCTGATCGTCCCCAATCAATAACCCGTGCCTGCCTTCTCCCCATATCCCTTGACTCCACTAGCCCCTAGAGCTCTATCTAACTCTCTCTTAAATTGAGATCTGTTGTTCCATAGCATACAGACTTATGCCTAGCATTCTGTTACTTTATTTGTAAAAGAAAGTACCTCAGATTATAGGTTTCAAAAAATAATTTCGGTAAAGATCATAAAAACAGTTTTAACACGTTTTGATTTTTTTTCTTTCAAAAGCAAGTACCCTCCTTTTGATCAACATGAAACAATTATAATGGGGACCTTCATATATACCAAGGTAAAATCTTTTACTTCCACAAAGCCAACACTGACAAATATTAACCAATTAAAGGAAGTGTATTTAGATGGGAGGAAGGTATGACACTATAACGTTTAAATTGATTAGAAACAGTGAAGAGAATCTTTCAGCAAATCCCAGCATTCTGTAAAATTGCAATCTTGAAATGATTGGGCAATTTGTTTGCCCACGTCATCTGGCACGCAGATGGGTGTCAATAAAGAAAGAAAACAACTAACTAGCTTGCTTGAGCAGCCAGTACTTCTGTTACTTGCTGAATGCTTCAGTGCACTCCTGATTGGGCAATGCTGGGGATGTTCCCATCAGCAACCTAGGAATCCAGGTGACAGGTCGAGTGGTGTTTTCTCAGCAGCGATAATCAGCTTGCCTTCTCTCTGCTACTTGCTTTTCACTCCAAGTCAGACAGGGAAACCATTTCTGTGTCTCTTTAGAATGGAGCAACAGATAAAGAGAAGTCCCACAGAATTGTATCTCCGAGTCAAGGAAACCATTGGCCTAGAAACAAAGGGGTGAGCTCTCCTGGGGGGAATTGTATTACTTTCTCCTAAAATCTGACCCCTGGAGGGCTTGATGGTACTGTTGAGTCCTTAACATCAAGCATAGGTAGCAGTTAACTTTTATTTGGGGGAACTCTGTAGAGTTTCTTAATATAAAATATGAGGAAGTTATTTATTACAGGTATATAGGGGTTAAAATCCAATTCCACCAAGCACCCCTGCTGATTTTCCTGATTAGTGTCTTTAATAATGTTCTCTTAGATAGTAAGTAAGTATTTACGTAAAAAAGATTCAATTTGAATTGCCAGAATGACTGCATTAGATAACTGGCCTGCACTTTTACAATGTAAACTGTGAAATTGCTGTTTCAGCATTCACCAAGATAAATGTGAAACCAATTATTACGGTTTTATTGACATTGTGCCATTGATTCATTTTTCTGATTGCTGAGGTCTCGTCATCAAGTTTACCCTTAATATTTGCTGGCTATATATACTCTCAGTAATGGGAGATATCCTTGACCACGTTCCTCTCGATCTTGAACTTGGTTGAGATTCTCCAGAGAGCGAAAGGTATGTGAAATGCCAAACCTACTACTTCTGCTCCTGAGCATCATCTAGTGGCTGACTGGAGACTTTGGACAGATCTAAAGGACCAATGTTAAATTAGAAACACATGCTGACATATTTCAGAAGCAAAATCAATGCATTTGTTTCCATTTACTTCCCTACATTATCCATAAAGTATTAACACTATGAGACTATAGTTTCCTGTAAGCAATGTGGAAGGAAACAGGACAGAAATAAGCTAAATACTGAAAGTTTGTATAAATATAATAGAGGTGTTTGTGATTGTTATTACAAGTGTACGTTTTGCTAATGTTTGTCACTTTGTAATGGTTTCAAAGGTAAAGTGGTGTTTGTGGCAGACACCAGAAATGTGTAAAATATTGCAGATGAACGTTGCTTTGCATGGACAGTTGAACAGAATTTGCTGATGTTGTGGATACTATTTACCTGATTATGCACTTTGGTGATGCTACTTAATTTAGTGATGTGCAAAATTTAGAAACGATTTAGATAGGATGACTTTAAATATAAACTTTTAAAATTTTCAATATTCACCTGGATGATCTAACCTTTGTTTAAATAAAGACACAAGAGACTACAGATGCTGGAATCAGGAGCAAAAACAAACTGCTGGGGGAATTCAGCTGGTCAAGCTGCAGAGTTTGTTGTTTGCTGTTTAAATAATGATATTGATGATATCAGTCAATCACGGAACTAGCACTGCCGGCTTTAATATGCATATTTGAGGTTCAAAAAAGCAGATGATCTTCTGCTAAACTTTTGGAAGTGGTTAGCAGAAACTCTGGCAAAAGATTATCCAACACAACGGTCTACGCAGGAGATTGGATGAAATGTAAGAATATTCTTTCCTGTGGCTAACTTTCTACCAAAAAGGGCCCTTTTCACCCAAACAGGTCCTTGCTTTGTCAAGTACTGCAACTAAAACCTACAGACTTACAAGCATGGGAAATGTGAATCCTCAGAACTGCAGCTATTGAGCTGACCAGAATTAAATTTGTGTTCTGTGCAGACCCTATAACAGGGGATGTGATTTCAATTAACCTTTCATGTGAAACTTGCTTTTAGATGACCACATTAATTCTGGTGAAATTAATCTTCAGAATTCTGCAGACACGAGTTGATTGACTACTTTTGAGCCAGTCATTTGGAGATGATCAAAATAAATTGTCATTGCACTTAAATTTCTTCTTACTGTCAAAAGACTGCACCTTGTAAATCATATTATGCATAATCGTCTTGTTAAAATCTTAACTATATTCCCTATATCACAGCAGTTCTGTTTATATTAATGAGGAAGAATAAGTTAATCAGTGTATCAGCACAGACACAAAAAGCTGGAGTAACTCAGCGGGACAGGCAGCATCTCTGGAGAGAAGGAATGGGTGACATTTTGGGTCGAGACCCCTCTTCAGACTCAGACTGAAGAAGGATCTCGACCCAAAACGTCACCCATACCTTCTCTCCAGAGATGCTGCCTGTCCAGCTGAGTTACTCCAGCATTTTGTGTCTACCTTCGATTTAGACCAGCATCTGCAGTTCTCTCCTACACACAGTGTATCAGTGCATTTCTCTTATCTGTGAATAATAGCTGTGAGTTCAAACCACATGCCAAAGGGGTTAAATGGATAATCCAGACTCACGTTCTAGTTCAATACTGTTGGAGATGCCATACAATGGATGATATTAAATCCAGACCAGGGAGATAGCCTGTTCAACAATCTCCATTCAAACCGACACTGCTAAAAAAAAGGACTGACTGGTGATCGATTTTATTGTTATGTTCATTGTTATGTTTGAGATCTTGCTCTGTAGTTTGGCTGCTACTTACTATCTGAAAAAATTGTCATTTACAAAGTGCTTTGAATTGTGATAAAATGTGATATAAATACAAAGTTATCTTTGTTTACAAGAAACGTTGATCCCAAAGAGGAACAATGCATGCTCTGATAGTTCCATCGCATCAGCTAGTCAGATCACTTCCCTTTGCCAAAATAATCCATACTTTGTCTGTCTCCAGCAGTATGTGGATATTGAATGGAATTAAAATTGACCTTGCACAATCTGCATTGAATGAAAGAGCATTCTCAAACCAGAGCTCTAAATGACCTGAATTTCTCATGCTGTATGATCACGGCATACTTTGAAGTTTGTGAGTGGTCTGCAAATCCATCCCAGATTATGGCATAGTTCTGTTCTTGAGAACTGTTTGTAACCAGGATAGTTTGCAAATTGGGAACCTAATTGCAAATAGAATTCCTGCTTGGGAAAAGATGCCGGCAGCCCCAGAGCAACCGGCAAACCCAACCCATTGGTCTCCCAAATGCTCATTCATCGGTACGTAAATCAGGCATTCGTAACCAGGGGAGGACCTGCAATTAAATCATGTTCATAATATTATGGTGTTTTAAATTTAAAAAAATTCTCCACCACTGCTCTGTAAAAGAGGAAACATATCTGCACATTTCAGTGATATGTACAGGTATTTCATTTTTCAGAAATGTGACGATAAGGTAAAAAGAAAGGGTGACACAAGGAACTGCAAATGTTGGAATCTTGAACAAAACACCAAGTGCTGGAGGAATTCAGCAGGTCAGGCAGCATCTGGAGAGAATGGAGGGGGCAACAGTAACTGAACTGTTTTGCAGAAGGTCTCCACTCAGTCTGCAGAGGTGACCCCAAATTTCCAGTTGTCTGTTACTTTAATTCTCCTTCTCAATTCATGTCATGTGATAGGAGCAGAGTTAGGCCATTCAGCCTATCTATACTCTGCCATTCGATCATTGATCTATATCTCTCTCATAACCCCATTCTCCTGCCTTCTCCCCATAACCCCTGACACATGTACTAATCAAGAATCTACCTATCTCTGCATTAAAATTCCACTTAGACCGTTGTCTTACCATATAAACATATAACAATTACAGCATGGAAACAGGCCATCTCGGCCCTTCTAGTCCGTGCCGAACACGTATTCTCCCCTAGTCCCATCTACCTGCACTCAGACCATAACCCTCCATTCCTTTCCCGTCCATATAACTATCCAATTTATTTTTAAATGATAAAATCGAACCTGCCTCCACCACCTTCACTGGAAGCTCATTCCACACAGCTACCACTCTCTGAGTAAAGAAGTTCCCCCTCATGTTACCCCTAAACTTCTGTCCCTTAATTCTCGTCATGTCCTCTTGTTTGAATCTTCCCTACTCAATGGGAAAAGCTTGTCCACGTCAACTCTGTCTATCCCTCTCATCATTTTAAAGACCTCTATCAAGTCCCCCCTTAACCTTCTGCCCTCCAAAGAATAAAGACCTAACTTGTTCAACCTTTCTCTGTAACTTAGTTGCTGAAACCCAGGCAACATTCTAGTAAATCTCCTCTGTACTCTCTATTTTGTTGACATCCTTCCTATAATTAGGCGACCAAAATTGTACACCATACTCCAGAATTGGCCTCACCAATGCCTTGTACAGTTTTAACATTACATCCCAACTTCTATACTCAATGCTCTGATTTATAAAGGCCAGCACACCAAAAGCTTTCTTTACCACCCTATCTACATGAGATTCCACCTTCAGGGAACTGTGCACAGTTATTCCTAGATCCCTCTGTTCAACTGCATCCCTCAATTCCCTACCATGTATGTCCTATTTTGATTTGTCCTGCTAAGATGTAGCACCTCACACTTATCAGCATTAAACTCCATCTGCCATCTTTCAGCCCACTCTTCCAACAGTCTTTGATCTGATGATAGGTCACCATCCCAAAATATTAACTCTGCTTCTCTCTCATTGATGCTGCCTGCATGCTGCATATCTTCAGCAATTTATGTTCATATTTTGGCTTTTTAGGATCTGCAGTTTTCTTTTGCATTTAGTTGACTCATTTGCAATAGGTGATATGGTACGAAGGCTAAATGTTGACCAAGATAAATGTGAAAATCAAGATTAAAGTATTTTAATAATTGGGACTATGAAGTTAAAAAAAAAACAAGAATTGAGCAAATGCTATGAATTCCATTTTTAGCCCATAGCTATGCCAGCCCCTGGTTATTAGCAGAAGAAAGGGAAACATTATGAAAAATGTCTATAAACAGGGGTAGTTAAACTGAGCAATGTCTGACCAGAAATAATGGGTACAGAATACATACAAGCTTTTAAAGGAATATGCAAGGTGATATGATTAAATGTTTGCACAGTCATGTTGGGTGCTAATGAATGCTCTGATTCAAAATTGCTGTGATGGAGCAGCAATTGATAGCATCCCTTAGAAGAAGCCTTTATGACACTCTACAAATGCAGGTTAATGCTAAAATCACAAGATTTTTAAACCACATTCTCCATGGTGTGATTTCTGTAAACTCATTTTTTCTAAATGCAAATTCCTTAAAGCAAAATTGTTTAATTCCTTAAAGACAAGTAATTAAGATTAAATCTTGTTCTCATAAAAGGATAACATTGTCAAGTTTGTAATATCACAAGGTGTTTTATACTGAATCTCTTTTGAATGCATGGTTCTAAACTGTTATGAATGGACCATTTAACACATTTAGAAACTCTTTGTAATCAGTCTTAAATAAGGCACACTATGTCACAAAGACAGACAATATTAACAGATAGATTGGATGTGGTTTGCCAGCTAAAACACTGCCACCCGTTATAATGGTGAATAAAACATAGTCTTGTAGACAAATTTCCTATATAGCAATGTTTGCTAAATGAGTTATTAAATATAAATTATAAAGATTATAATGCAAATGATTTATATAAACACACCAATCTAATGTAATGAACCAAGAGTAAACAGATCTGGAATCTTCATTTCTTAAGTATTTTTTGTTAGTGTTGTTATGGTGTGTCTTACCCATTTCAGAGTATGGCACAAATATATCTGGAAAATAATTGAATATTATTGTAATGCACTGCCTTTGGAGTAAAGGGTTTGTAACTGTGAATAGTTTCATGTAGAATTTGCATCACCTGTGTTATGTAACTTTTTGATTTCTTACAATGTGTACCTTGCATTGTGTATTTTTTTAAATCTGTATTACATTTTATAGGGAACAAATTTAATATATTTATTTAGCCAATAGTTTTAATTCCTCATAAATATTAGAAAATATTGTCTAGTTACATGTATGAAAAGTTTTTGTGATCAGTTAATGATTAAAAAATGATCCTAAGTTAGTCAGCAACTGCAGCATTTTAATGCAAAAGTATCCATTTGTTGGCATACTTGTCACTACACCAGGTTTCGGGTGTGATTAAAAATTCCAGGAATTTGATTACCTTGTTATTATTGATCAAGTGAATCTGCCTCAGCGACTATTAAAACTACATGACACTGTGCTTATCTTTAAATTAGTAATATTGATCAGAAATCCTCCAGTGTTGTTCCATTCCTGCCATCCCCATACAGGTGTTTCCCATGCACATTATTTTAGCTGGAAGTCCAACCATATGCTCCAGGGACGGTGGGTTCAAACCTTTTGAGGAAATCCCAGTTTCCCTATTGAAGTAACGCGAGTAGAATATGATAGGAAATGGCCCTTTTTGACAATTAAAAAACGCTGACCATGATTTATCAAAATCTACTTGCTCCCTATTAATGGAGCGTGACGTTGGATCACACATTTGAATCACAGGTTTCTTTTGATGTTGATAAACATGTGCCTTTTTCAGTGGGCACATTTCTGCTATCTACTTCTCAGAATAACATTTGGTTTGGTGCAACTCAGCTTAGAGCATAACTTTATTCTTTGTCCTCGTACAATGGGACTGATAAAATATCAGGTCACACCTACCAACATGGAATTTATCTTTCAGCTAGGATGTGAATAAGCTACTCTCATTATATTCTCAATTACTCAGTAAGTTAACATCTTCACTATTTCGAGAAAGAAAATGTGGCTTTTCATTTTTCAAACAGTAATTAACTTTTTAAAAGATATGTGGCTTTGTACTACGTTAAATGTGAAGTCAATATCTTAGAAACTTGGGCAGTTGGCACTGCAGAATTATTTGCTCTCATTGCGAGCAGAAAACATTTGCCTGATTGTCTAAGATAACTAAAATGCTCATGGATTCCCCCTCCCCACATGTTTCTAAAACTTTTAGAGAGCACAATGCTTTTTATATTGAAAGTACAATTTAGTACTGTGCAGTTTGTACTTTACCAGCATTGACTTGGGGATGGTCTGGGCCACTGACGCTAGAAATGGATGTGCTTTGTCCACTTAGGGTTTCATTGTATTTTTAAAAAAACTCTTAAATGTTAATTCTGTCATCAGGAGCTTAAGCGGCTGGTCCGCTGATTCTTTTGTTGTAACTGGTTGGTATTACATTAGCACAAAACCTTTTTATGCATACTGGATAGTTTGCGTTTTATACTTAACATTCTGTTACTTTTGTCTACTCAGTGCACTCAAACCAGGTATTGCATAAACACAGTGAATATTTGTTCTGTAATTGGTGTATGTTTATAAATTGTGATGTGCCAAAATGTCTGGTGTACTTGTTTAATTGAATAAATCTGGCTATTACAATTCATAATTGCTTCTGGGTTTCATCATTCTGCAATTTCATATGAGATCATACGCTAAGGTTGCTGACATGTTTTGTAAAACGTCTCACAATGTACCATGCGAGGGAAAGGGAACTGAAAAAATATAGGATCGTCTTGTTCTACAATATTGTTGTGTGGTTCCCACACAGGGACATGACTGCAATAAAAAAATAACCCAATTGTCTGTGCTCCAGGCACAGATTATTACTATATTAGTGGGATTTGGTAAGAATTGTGATGGTCTGCATCCAGCAGGTATTTGACCACAATTGGGTCTATATAAACTACATTGTACCCTTAATTCTACACCATCATCATCCAAGTCTCTGACTCAGAGTAACATTTTCATCATGCTCAATATGAGGTTCATTGTGTGTATTTTCCCATATTTATGTTATATTATCACCACATTCATAATACCTACCCGCATTTGCTGTAACTAGGATGTCAGCTATTTATAGTACGAGGTAGAATGCCGTGGCATTTGTCAAATGTGCTCTCAATTGGACAACTGTTAATTAATCATTTTTATTTATTCCTATATCGTTCCCCAACTGTGATAATATTGAGTGTACCCCTTCTGGAATCACAACTTAAATTAAAACATTAAACCCTATCTATTATGTATCTAGTAGTACCCTCACTTTAGAGAGATTATACTGTATCAACCTGTAAAAACATATTTTCTTCACTCTCCTTGTCTCTTTTCTGAATGGGTTTAGCAGTCAATATTCTCTATTTCGAGTGGTGGGCTCCCCTTGCTAACCAAGGAGGAGATACTTCCAGGTAACGAAGCAGTTCACACAGTTATATTTTTAAATGACACGTGTTTAATTCTGAGGAATCATTTCTACAGAGGTTATAATTTATAAAGGATTTCTAATAAACAAGTGCAATATTTACAATACTAGAAAAAATATACCAATGAGTTGCAGACAAGCAAGTTGTCTGTCAAGCACAGATTCTGTCTCGTTTCTCTAACTCCTATCTGTATCCTAACATATATGGTCTATCCTTATTATGGGCCTCTTCATAATGGATGTCAGTTACAGTGGACAACACCACTAAATTATAAAGAATTATGTCTGCTTCCACTGTTTATATGAACCTCTTTCCAAATACAATGTAATCCATGATGGAATATGTGAAGTACTGCAGGATATGTGTTTAATTATCATGCTTTCAATATCTATTTTATCTTTAATATACCACCTGAGATATAACATTTAAAATATATGAACTAAGCTCCCTTTACTCGATTATGGCAACGGCAATATCCAGCCCCCCCCCCCCAAAAGCGGCCCATTATAACAAAGGATATCTGTATACTGTTATTCTACCAGTTGACAAGGTCTAGTATATGATAATCATATTGACCAGGAACTCTATGCAGTGCTTCAGCTGTAACCTAGCCAATGTTTTATGAATTAGTACAATGATCTCCTTGCTCTTATATTCTGCATGCTGGCAAATGAGGACCTATATACTCCATGCTTTTATCACTTTGTCTAATTCTACTTCCACCGTCATGGATCCTTGTACTTGCACAGCAAAGTCCCTTCATTCCTCAATACTACCAAGTACCATTCACTGTGCATGTTCTTATTCGACCTACCAAAGTGATATACCTTGTGCTTTGCAGGATTTAATTCCGTCTGCCATTGCTCTGCCCTTCGTACCAACTAATCAATATCATTCTGTAATCTATGACAATCAACAACAATTTTGGTGATATCTCAAATTACTGATCATACTCCTTTACAACTAACAGTAAGAATTCCTCACTCCTTTATAAGGACCAGTAAGGGATACATATCTGGCTACAGGCTTTTAATCAAGCCTCCACCATCATCCTCTGTCTACTGTTATCAAGCCAATTTTGGATCCAATTTGCCAACTTGTCCGGATCCATTGACATCTATCTTTTTGGACCAGTTTCCTATTTGGAATCTTAAAGGCTTTACTTAAGTTCACATTAACTACAATCAAGCTTTATCACCAGAGCCCCATTTCTTTTTTGATTAATCCTTGCCTTGAAACTTCTGCAGTTTTTTCCCCCATTACATTAATTATTGTTGTAATGTTGCTTCCTGCCCTAATACTGAACTGAAATTTACCTTCACACCATCATCTCCATCTCAATTGAAGGGTTGACCTCTAATCACACCGTCACAGCTATCTATATCACAACTCCTTCACCCTTGCACCCTGTCAGGGCTCCATCCCATTGTTCCAGTATCTGTCTCCATTGTAACTGCTTTGATCACAGTAGTGACTTAAGATGTCTTCCCCTTTTCCTTAAGTGGTTCTCAATTGGGTTTATTCCATTTCCGCACCTCTGTTCTTGCCTCCTTTCTTACCAGCCACAGCATATTTTCCTTTGTCCTGATCTTCTGACCCCAACATTCAATGGATCATCCTCCATCATTTCTGCCTCTTCCATCCCTCTATTGTCTCCACCTCCTCAGCCCCATCCCTTTGTGAACATAAAACACACTTGTTTTTTTCCTTCTTTTCGTGTCCATCTTGATACAAATGTTGACCTCGCTGCCATCGTCTGTCCTGAAAAGGACGCAAGCTTCTGGCGACACTCAGTGGAAGCCATCACTTGTCGCAATAGATGATGGTGGTAGCTGAATTAGCTCAGGATACTTCCAGTTTCCAGCCCCGCCACGTGGACGCTTCTGCTGTGGGGCCTTTCCCTTTCCCAGTCCCGAAGAAGGGTTCTTGAGCTGAAACAATGATTTTCTCTCCCCACCACTGCTGGTTGACCTGCTGAGGTCTTCCAACATTTTCTTAATTTGTGATAATCTACTGATATCTTCTTCCAAATCAGAACTTTCATCTAAGCAACCATCCTGTCAATTTGGTATCTTAGGCAAACATTTTAACTATAGCCCCTAAATTTAAGTCCAATCTGCTTGTACATACCGCAAGAACGATGGGGACTAGTATTCAATAGCTAACCTTCCATTGTATCCTATGTTATATCTTCTGTAGAAACAGTAGCATCGTCCCACATAAGTACAAAATCCAGATTTGATATACTTCAGCCGATGCTTAAAATGCTCATATGGAATAATCCATTTTATCCAGAACTCGGGCATGCTAGGGATATTAAACTCAGAAGCCTTTCCTTATTGATGACATTAGCAGGAATGTAGCTTCCAGCAATCATATCAATGTGTAAGCTGATGAATATGTATTGTGAATAACATTCACTCACTGGTATGTCATTTTTATGTACAGAAAACTTTTCCAATGATTTTGTTTAAATGTGTTTTCCAACTAAACCTGCCTTAGATTTTTTTTAATTGTGTTTAGCAGTCTCTGTTTACTGTACTGCAGAATTTTAGCTGTGATTTGTGATTTACGTATAATTTATGTTTTATGTGCCTATGATGTTGCTGCAAGATTTTCATTGCACCCGTAACTTGTCGTACTTGTGCATATGGCAATAAACTCGATTTGCCTTAAATTCTTTACCGTTAACCGTGGAAACAAATGAAGTAAAATTTAAATTCAATCTCAAGTGCAGCAGCTTTGAGAGTCAGAAATGTATTTAACCAAACATCGCAATAAAAGCAAAACCCCATCTGATTGCCATGTTGCACAATATTTATTTATAACAAAAACATGATATTTGCATACTTTAGGAACAGAACAAAATTAGCGATGTTTTGATTTTGAACTGACTTTGAGTCTCTTGATGTCATTGTCACTGAGGATCAGCGCTCCATTTTTAAATCGTCCCACCTGTCCAGATGGGGCTCTGCCAGACTTCTTGTGTCGCCTGTGGATACCAAATCCCAATAAATGTACATAGTTAAAGCTTGTACTTTACATGATACTTAATGCTAGCCAGGTTAATTGTAAATTGCATAATTTACTGGGGATTAATTGATAGACCATATGTCCATGGAATGGATGATCCCAATTGGTCCATGAATTCTGTATTCAACAATATGCACTTATAAAATAGTTTTAAAAGCAAAAATATTTAAGGTGTACAGAACAATAAAATGGTCTTTGAACTAAGAAGACAAATTTGGAGAGAAGCCAAAGTTTAGTCCAAGCAGTTAACTTTTAGGGAGGGAGTTTAAAAGCAGTGGAAGATTTGCAATGAATTACAAGCTCTGGGGTTAAGGAAGCTGAAGGAGGCAATTACACAGAGACCAGATCCAGTAGAAAGGACAAATAGGAGCTTTCGGAGACTGGTCTTTGGTGCAGACAAAAGGGCACTATTTGCGGCAATGGGAGGCCAGAAGTCACCATAGGCCTGTAAGAACAAAAACAATGGATAAACAGTACTTTGTGTGGGGACTTTCACGATGAATTCTCAAATATTAAGGGTAGAAATTGCAAGGCCAATTAACAGCATGGAAACATTAAGGCTGGTGTTCAAACATACTGATTAATGTTTCAGTAGCAAGAGAGAAGATTAAATGAATAAAAAAGTGGTTTATCATAGGAAAACAAATGGACATGGAGATTTACATACCTCAGGCCAATCTAAAACACTTAATAGTCAATCAGATTATTTTATCAAATGCTCCAGCAATGAGCAAACACCAATATCCCACAAGTCTGGCACTGGCCGATGACTAAATATTGATCTTGTAACTGGAAACTCCTGGTCTTCATTAAATAGTTCTATGATATATTTTATGCTTGAATAAGAAAGTAGGCTGGACTTCAATGTAAAGTCGTTTTAAAAAATGCTATCTAATGGGCCTGTCCCATCTAGGCGAAAAACCGGCAACTGGAACAGCGACTGTCAGAGTGGAACACACACACACACAAACACATTGCTTCCTTCACCAGCCCGTGTGAATTTTTTAGACAGCGCCCCTCCCCACCCGCCCTCCCTGTCTAAAAAATTCACACGGTGCAAAGCCAAGGTGATAGACACACCACGATGAACAGGAAGGTTGGCGCTGTAAAAAGATGGCTAAAGCACAGTGTAAGGTAAGTCCTTTAAAAGAGAGGGGGGAGGGGGGAGAAGGAGGAGGAGTGGAGACAACTTTTAAGAAGCCAGAGAAACACGGCTGCGAAGCTCGGTGGACATTTAACGTATCCTTGGTTCTGCTTACTGCTTGGTTCTGCTTACCTTTTTTTCCCCCAATGAACCAATGAAATTCACCGGTCAGCACCGGCTACAACCTACGAGATCCTCCGAGAACCTTCGACCTCCTGGCAACCCACTCGGACCTCCTGTCGACCCACCTACGGCGCAAGAATTCTCGCTACTCTCCATGGCGGCTTCAATTTAGTCGCCGCTAATTTTTCAACAAGTTGAAATGTTCACGGTGACCGCAATGAGGCCGCGACTGGTTCCCAGAATGCAGGAACTCCTCGCGACCATGAAGGCGACTCCCCGGCAACGACCAGCGAACATGTGGCGACTGCATAGTCTCCCGCAGTCGCCTAAAAAGTCGCTTAAGTGGGGCAAGCCCATAAGGCACATCAGATTGGACTGGATAATGAGTTCAAGTCCCTGGAGTCAGACTTCCAAAGACATGATTCATACCATCAAAACTATGTTAGCACCCGAGAACAGATATAATTACTGAAAGCTCAGCACACAAGTTTGAAATAGATACCAAGTCTGCAGACTAATTGACAGTAGCTGTGAAAGGGAATTTAAGGCCTCTTAATCATCTCATCTTTAACCTCTCAATACTCAATTCTGGAGGTCCCCACCTACTTCAAGAAGACCACTATCATCCAGCGTTAAAGAAAAGGTAGCGTGCTTTATGATCACCGTCCAATGGCTCCGACAACCACTATCATGAAGTGCTTTGTGAGACTGCTGATGGCGCACATTAACTCCAACCTACCGGCCAGCATTGATCCACTAGTTTGTTTACTACTGTCGCAACAGGTCCATAGCAGACCCCATCTCCCTGACCCTAAACTCATCTCTGGAACACCAGGACAAGAACTCCTATTTTAGACTCTTATTTATCAACTATAGCTCTATCCTCAACACCATAATCCCATCCAAACTCATCTCCAAACTCCATGACCTAGAATTCAGCACTCGCATCTGGCACTGGATTCTTGATTTTTGACGCCTAGACCACAATCAGTGAGGATAGGTGACACCACCTCCTCCACAATAATTCTCAACTCTGATGCACAGCAAGGATGTGTTCTCAGCCTCCTACTACACACCCGATACACTCATTACTGTACGGCCAAATTCACCACTAACTCCATCTACAAGTTTGCAGATGACACCATTGTCGTGGGCCGGATCACAAACAATGATGAGACCGGGTAGAGGAAGGAGATAAAGTACTGAGTTACATTGTGTGAGGACAATAACCTCTCGCTCAATGTCAGCAAATGAGCTAGTTATTGACTTCAGGAAGTATGGTGGAGTACATTTCCCAATCAGCATTAATGGCGTGAAGTGAAATGGTCTGGAGCTTCAAATTCAATGGTAATAATATTACCAATAATCTGTCATGGAGAACACATCAATGCAACAGCCCAGATAGCACACCAACATGTGAGGGGGGATCTTATAGAAACTTACACAATTCTTAAGGGGTTGGACTGGCTAGATGCAGCAAGATTGTTTCCGATGTTGAGGGAAGTCCAGAACAAGGGGTCACAGTTTAAGGATAAGGGGGAAATCTTTTAGGACTGAGATGAGAAAAACATTTTTCACACAGAGAGTGGTGAATCTCTGGAATTCTCTGCCACAGAAGGTAGTTGAGGCCAGTTCATTGGCTATATTTAAGAGGGAGTTAGATGTGGCCCTTATGGCTAAAGGGATCAGGGGGTATGGAGAGAAGGCAGGTACAGGATACTGAGTTGGATTATCAGCCATGATCATATTGAATGGCGGTGCAGGCTCGAAGGGCCGAATGGCCTACTCCTGCACCTATTTTTTTATGTTTCTATGTAACAACCCTAGTTCCTTGAGAGACTGAGGAAATTCGGCATTTCTCCAATAACTCTACAGGTGCACCATAGAAAGCATACTGTCGGGTTGCTTCACACCTCAGTTTGAGGACAGCTCTGCCCAAGACCTCAAGAAATTGGAGAGAGTTGTAGCTGTAGGCCAGTCCATCACACAGTCCAGATTTCCCACCATCGACTGCATCTACACTTTATATTTCCTCGGAAAAACCCCCCAACATAATCAAAGACTTGTCATACCCCGGTCATTCCTTCTCCCTGCTCCCAGCTGGCAGGAGATACAGAAGTGTGAAAGAGTGCACCACCAGACTCAGGAACAACTTCATCCCCTATGTTATCAGGCATCTGAATGGTCCTTCCATAAACCAGGGTACAGGCCAATTCACCTCTACCCCATTGTGGATATTGCACTTTGCCGATGGAACTGATGCACTACAATGTTGAGGACTATATTCTACACTATGTATCTTCTCTTTGGTGCTACCTCATGTACTCGAGTTTGACTTGATTGCCTTTATGTATAGTACTATCTGATCTGATTTTAAAACAAAGCATTTCACTGTATCTTGGTACACATGACAATAATAAACCTAGACTGAACTGCTTGGTAACAACAATACAATGTCTTTACTGATCAAAACCTTTTAGCTGGAGGAAATTGTTGCTCATCATTAAACATAATTCTTAAGGGGTTGGACAGGCTAGATGCAGGAAGATTGTTCCCGATGTTGGGGAAGTCCAGAACAAGGGGTCACAGTTTAAGGATAAGGGGGAAATCTTTTAGGACCGAGATGAGAAAAACATTTTTCACACAGAGTGTGGTGAATCTGTGGAATTGTCTGCCACAGAAGGTAGTTGAGGCCAGTTCATTGGCTATATTTAAGAGGGAGTTAGATGTGGCCCTTGTGGCTAAAGGGATCAGGGGGTATGGAGAGAAGGCAGGTACAGGATACTGAGTTGGATGATCAGCCATGATCATATTGAATGGCGGTGCAGGCTTGAAGGGCTGAATGGCCTACTCCTGCACCTATTTTCTATGTTTCTATAAGCAGTCTGACAATGCAGAAGGATTCGAGGAAGCTCAATTATGGAGAGCTCAACTGGTCTTGATGTACAAGATGGATAAGAGAGACAACATCATCAATGACAACGTCAACACGAGGGGATGAGGTAAGGAAAGTGTGGTCACGGAAACAAAGGTATAGATCACTTGACTTTTGGTATAAACTTTTGAGAAGGATAATATGGCACAAAGAGAGAGACACAGACATTTTCTCCCACTCCTCACCTGTCCTCGTCCTTCTTTTCCTTTGGCAGGGCCGATTTTGAGTTCTGAAATAAGAAAGGAAAAATCTAATAATGAAAATGAATGGTGACATAGTTTGACATCTCTTAGCCAATACACAAATTACAAATCAGCACGATCCTATGAGATATTATTCCAATATATTCTGACGTACACTTCACAAGGAAGGCAAGCAATGTCTTAAAGTTCAGGAATAAGATGCTCTGCTGAGAATAAGCCCAATGATAAAACAGCACTAACCATTTTCATTTGTTTCGCTGTTTCCTTATTTTTCACCATTTCCTGGTAAGTTTTGTAATTTACATATTCACGTTTTGGAGGCTGAAATAAAATCATCAGTACAAAGGATTGTAAAGTTTAATTAGGACCTTCAAATTCCTGACATTAGTTACAATGTGAGAATTTTCTACATGTGTGTGCATTGTGAATATTCCATATGAATGCATTATACCCAGGAACATTATGCATCATACAAGGCATCAAGTGCAATTATATTATTCCTCAAACATTGCCACGTGGGATCCAACCGTCAAGACATCATTTCCAGCAGTGCCTCGGCGCAGAGGGAGAACAAAGAGGGAAGAGACAGAGACTTTAAGATTTTGCCTTCCATCACAGTGAGGAGGTGTTTGGTGAACTCACTGTGGTGGATGTTAAATTTGCGTTGATTGTGTGTTTTTGTCATATTTTATTATATGTATGACTGCAGGGAAACAACATTTCGTTCAGACCGAAAGGTCTGAATGACAAATAAAAAAATTAAAATAAATTAAAAAAATTTAAAATTCAGTACTCCACAAGTACCATCATGGAAGCTTCGGCCCCTTTTTAAATTAAAAAAAATATATAAATGCTCATGCCTCCAGAGGAGGGCCACATAAACATAACCTTCTGACTTGAAGGCGAGGGTGGCAGCTACAGAGCCTCAGCCGACAATGAGAGGACAGGGTGTGCAGAGTGTCTGTGCTCTGGGTCACATGTACTACAGATCTGTGGTTATGATTGAGCGTCAACATGTTGAGTCCAAAACAATGTTACCGTATACGTACATTCCAAGTTGACTACTATTAATAGAGCAAAACGAGAGCAGCCGTGTAGATGGAAATATTCACTAGAAATCCATGATATACTTTTAGAACACACGCTCTTTATTACAAATTGCTCAACTTCGAAGACCAGGTCTGTCCAGGGACCGGTGTTCTTCTGTCCTAGGGCAGATGTTTCCAAATAAACAACAAATATCGCTTTTTATAGTACCCCCTTCTCTACACTTCCACTCCCCTGGAATCCGTGAAGTGGTTGCGGGGCAATATCCAGGTGTGGGCTCACTTAAGGTCACTTTATTTGCAACTGGTCACTGAGACTGGTGTAATCCAGTTTCAGTGAGGCCTGTCCCCCAAGCTTGAGAATCATCTTACATCTTGGCATTCCTGCCTCAGCCCACTGTCCGCTTTGACTGCCTTGACCCATTGTGTCCCCTTTACAAGCCAAATTAACTCAAGACCCAAAATGTTGCCTGTCAATTTCCCTCCACAGATGCTGTCTGACCTGCCGAGTGCCTATAACCTTTTTTTTTTTGCTGCAGCCACTTGCACCTAGTCTCTTGTGTCTTAATATTAATAAAGGTCCAGTTTGAGAATCATTCTCTAAAGCTCCTTCCAAACTTCCGTTGCCATAGAATTCAAGCCAATAAAATAGCAAACAGAAAATGGAAATAGCTTTGAGCTGCCTGAACCTAACTAGCTCAAGTGCCAGAGCAAAGGGTTGCACACCTCAGCATAACTTCTACCCTTGAAAATGAGTAAAGAACACAGAGCAGTACCTTGTGGAAACCATCAGTCTCAGGAGGAATGAAAGAGTCAGCATGAGGAACTGTAGCAGGTCACAAACAAATATGCGTACATACAGTGCAATCCATATGACATACCCTAGCGCCAAGCATTATAGCTCTCTCTTGTTCTAAAACCCTTTGCTGTTCTTTTCTGTATCCAGTGATACCAAATCTGTGCACTTCCAGACGGGCCTGTAAAGCAGAAGGCATCAACAGTGAGGCTCTTGGTTACGATTCACTGGTACACTGTTCAATTGCATTTTTTGGGTCCGTTAGATCATCCTGCATGAGTTTGGTCAGCGTGTCTCCACTAGGCCCCCCCAACCCACTGTCTTCATGCCTCCATATGTAGAGCAGGTGCAGTAAGTTGCAGTAAGTGGCAACAAACCAGCATGGACACCTATCGCACACCGCCGAGCCCAACCATCTGCAGCAAATGAGGGGGGACCTCATTGAAACTTACCGAATTGTGAAAGGCTTGGATAGAGTGGATGTGGAGAGGATGTTTCCACTAGTGGGACAATCTAGGACTAGAGGTCACAGCCTCGGAATTAAAGGAGGTTCCTTTAGGAAGGAGATGAGGAGGAATTTCTTTAATCAGAGGGTGGTGAATCTGTGGAATTCTTTGCCACAGAAGGTTGTGGAGGCCAAGTCAATGGATACTTTTACAGCACAGATAGATAGATTCTTGATTAGTACAAGTGTCAGGAGTTATGGGGAGAAGGCAGGAGAATGGGGTTAGGAGGGAGAGATAGATCAGCTATGATTGATTAGCAGAGTAGACTTGATGGGCCGAATGGCCTAATTCTGCTCATCACGTATGACCAAATCTCCCTGGTTGTAACCATCAAACTCTTTGCAGGGGCTTTAACAACTACCCATCCATAAGAAAGAACTGTAGATGCTGGATAGTGTGTCGCCTATTCTTTCTCTCTATAGATGCTGCCTCACCCGCTGAGTTCTTCCAGCATTTTTGTCTACCCATCCATAAGATGTGCAGTGTCTCTACTTCTCCCCCACTAACAGTCGCCTTCATAGCAGCTGAGGCTATGATGTTTGTGTTTATGCAATTAATCAGATACCCCATACCCCTATCTGCATACCCTTGTCAGTACCCCTGTTCAAGCATATCCAATTTCTATGGGTATTCCCCAATCTTTACAAGACCCCTTAAAGTTTGAAGAAATCCAAGAGATTCCCTCTGCCGCTGCACAGAAAAGTGAACAGATGACTCATGTAAAGGTAGCTCTGCTATAATGTGCGTTTCTGTAAAACTAATTGGATACACACGACTGACAACTTAGGGAATTATTTGCATTACTCGAGCCAAATTGCTTATAACGTGATTTCGATCAAGAATGAGAGATCCACTTACAAGTTACTTTAGAAATTGATAAGCAGAAAAAAGCTGCCTTTGGGTAAAAAAAAGCAGTCTCGGGGAAATAAAATGCTGTTTCCATGTAACCTCCACAGTTAGACACCAATAGACAATAGACAATAGGTGCAGGAGCAGGCCATTTGGCCCTTCGAGCCAGCGATCAGCCATTCAATGCGATCATGGCTGATCATCCCCAATCAGTACCCCGTTCCTGCCTTCTCCCCATATCCCCTGACTCCGCTATTTTTAAGAGCCCTATCTAGCTCTCTCTTGAAAGCATCCAGAGAACCTGCCTCCACTGACCTCTGAGGCAGAGAATTCCACAGACTCACCACTCTCTGTGAGAAAAAGTGTTTCCTTGTCTCCGTTCTAAATGGCTTACTCCTTATTCTTAAACTGTGGCCCCTGGTTCTGGACTCCAACATCGGGAACATGTTTCCTGCCTCAAGTGTGTCCAAACCCTTAACAATCTTATATGTTTCAATGAGACCCCTCTCATCCTTCGAAAATCCAGTGGACAAGCCCAGCTGCTCCATTCTCTCAGCATATGACAGTCCTACATCCTGGGAATTAACCTTGTAAACCTACGCTGCACTCCCTTAATAGCAAGAATGTCCTTCCTCAAATTAGGGGACCAAAACTGCACACAATACTCCAGGTATGGTCTCACTAGGGCTCTGTACAACTGCAGAAGGACCTCTTTGCTCCTATATTCGATTCCTCTTGTTATAAAGGCCAACATGCCATTCGCTTTCTTCACTGCCTGCTGTACCTGCATGCTTACTTTCATAGACTGATGTCAAGGACCCCCAGATCCCGTTGTACTTCCCCTTTTCCCAACTTGATGCCATTTAGATAGTAATCTGCCTTCCTGTTTTTCCTACCAAAGTGGATAACCTCACATTTATCCGCATTAAACTTCATCTGCCATGCATCTGCCCACTCCCCCAACCTGCCCAAGTCACCCTGCATTCTCATAGCATCCTCCTCACAGTTCACACTGCCACCCAGCTTTGTGTCATCTGCAAATTTGCTAATGTTACTTTGAATCCCTTCATCCAAATCATTGATGTATATTGTAAACAGCTGTTGTCCCAGCACCGAGCCTTGCGGTACCCCACTAGTCACTGCCTGCCATTCTGAAAGGGACCCGTTAATCCCTACTCTTTGTTTCCTATCTGCCAACCACTTCTCTATCCATGTCAGCACTCTACCCCCAATACCATGTGCCCTAATTGTCTCATTAGAACGCAGGCTGCTAGTTTCACTGTGGTGGCCACTGAAATTGACAAACGATCACTTCTGTTGACACTTGGACAATGATACTCTATATCACAATGTAACATACAGCCAAGTATTTTTAGCTTGCAGTAACAAAGGTAAACTTAAAGCTATTAAAAAAAACTTTAGTTTTGAACATCCTGTGGGCACAATCACTTTGTTATTACATCTGAATCTCTCTAGCCCCTAACCCCCTTTTTCCCACTGACACAAAAACAATGACGTGTTTTTCTATTACGCAAGGTTTTTAATGAACACAACTATCTGTACCAAAAAACAACAGGGCTGATACAAGACTTACCCTCTCCAAGTTCATCGCATTCTGGATCCTGTTGTCCTGCTCAGCAGTTTCTGTCACCTGCACATGTAAAAATTTAAAGTAATTGTTTCAACCATTAAATTCACTTAAAAGGCTGGAGAATGGTTCATTGCAATGGTAATTACTAAAGCTACAGCTTTCCGGGAGGAAAACCAGAGGCCCCAGCAGTTGCCAACAAGGCTGATGGACAGATAATTGATAATTGCCAAAATTATCCAAGAATCTTCTTCTCATATGGCAAGAAGATGGTGTTTACGTGTTTTATTGCAAATTTTTAGTCACCCTATGTGATTATGCAGGCAGCTGAATCAATTAACTAGGCAACACAAAAACCTGGGAATTTCCAACTTCGCAAAATGAGGCTAACGTTAGACCAAAAGACCAGACATCGTATCAACAAATAGGCTGGTCCCGTTGAAAATCCTTCCCTCCTTCACCTCCTTTCTGAAAACCGAGAGTGCGGTTTCAAGTCAGTGGATATTTTTAAGGCAGAGATAGACAAATTATTGATTAGAATCGGTTATGGGTAGAAGGCAGGAAAATGGGATTAGTAGGCAGTGGGCCGAGGTGCCAAAAGGGCTCTAGATTTTAACTTTTGTGACCCATGTCTGGTATCTACTTGAAATTTGGCACAGATTTAGATAAAACATAATTGACAAGGAATTCATAACTCGTCAGTGCAAAAAGTTGCACACTAAATTAATTAAGCTAATTAGAAAAAGTAACAGCGTCCTCTTGTGCTCAATAATATATAGCTGTACATGGGAACATTGAATACGGGACTGTAGCAGAGGTCCTGGATTTCACCGGCTCCTGAACCCGCCTAATTAATGGGTGAAGGCAGATCCTGTGCTTTCCCCAGTTTGCTGAACCCCACTGACTGCCAGTGTGCAGAGTGGGTGTCACAGGCATAGTGGGACTGGAGCAGTGCTAGGCTGGGAGAAGTAAATAAGTATTCACATACAAGGAATTTGCCTTGGCGCTCCGCCCACAAGTAACAACATGACATACAGTGACAGTTACGAATGACTCAGAAAACACTAAACATTAATAATAATAAAAAATTAAGGATAAAACATCATTGATCAAGCATGTGAACCAACAAAATACCAGATCAAAGGGAGGCTACAGATTTTTGGCTGTTGAGTAGAGCAACTACTCGTGGATAAAAACTGTTTTTATGTCTGGCTGAGGCAGCTTTGACAGTCCGGAGTCGCTTTCCAGAGGGAAGTGATTCAAAGAGTTTGTGCCCAGGGTCAGAGGGGTCAGAGATGATCTTGCCCGCTCGCTTCCTGGCCCTTGCAGTGTACAGTTCATCAATGGAGGGAAGGTTGCAGCCAATAATCTTTTCTGCTGATCGGATGATTCGCTGCAACCTCCAGGCGTCGTGCTTGGCGGCTGAGCTAAACCAGACCATGATGGAGTAGGTGAGAACAGACTCTACGATGGCCGTGTAGAATTGGACCATCATTGCCTGAGGCAGATTGTGCTTCCTCAGCTGCCGCAGGAAGTACATACTCTGTTGTGCCTTTTTGACTGTGGAGTCGATGGTAGCCCCCCACTTAAGGTCCTTGGAGATGATGGTTCCCATGAACTTAAAAGACTCCACAGATGTGACTGTGGTGTTGTTGATGGTGAGTGGGGTGAGGGGAGGGGGAGCTCTCCTAAAGTCTACAATCAATTAACAGAGCTACAATCTTAAGAGCATTGAGCTCTAGGTTGTTGCAATGGCACCAGGACGCCAGCTGTGACACTTCCTGTCTGTGCTAAGGCATCTTCCACTGAGAGGAAAATGCCTAACCCTAACCCGCTCCCCTTCCAGAGCTGCCCACGGCTGGAGCTGGTGCCACTTTGGGACCAGCTGCGGACTCTGTACGCGTGTGCTGTACGTGATGCTCAGCGCGTCCACCTCGGCCAGCATGCCCTTCTGGATCATCAGCAGCAGCCCACCCAACGCCACAATTACCCCATTGTGGGGAGCATCACTGCCCTGCACGCCAGCCGGGCCGCCTTCAGTACCCCCATAGCATTGGCTCCGTCAGCCGACAGCCCGACCGACCCCTCACTGCACCCACCGGCCGGCCGACAGCCCGACCGATTGACTGACCCCCTCTCTTCCCCCTGCTGCTCAGCTCGGCCCAGGGCCGCCTTCAGCATCCCCTTCGCGCCGGCTCTGTAACGGAAGTCCTCAAAAAAACAATACGCCCACGGGCCGGATATTTTCAGGTTACGGGCAGGATCTGACCCGTGGGCCGTAGGTTGTCGACCCCTGCCCTAACCCTCTTCGACTGAGAGGTAAATGCCTAACCGTAACCCTAAAATGCCTAACCCTGACCCTGACACTAACTACATTTTTATTTATCATTTTTATTTCACAGTTCACAACATCATAACTTTACAAAGATAAATCAGTTGTAAAACAAAAATTTCAGCAAGTGGTTAGCATTACCTTTCTTCCTTCAAAACCTTGCTATTGTTGTGATGTTATTAGGAGGCAGCCATGATCCCAGTGTGCTCGCTGCCTAGCTATCATGAAACAAAGTGCGTGATTGGTCAATTGGCGTCCAACAATGTCAAACGTGCTTTGATTGGACAATTACTACTGGGAAAATTGGAGGGTTTTCTCATATTTTTAAAATATGTGCAGGTTTTGTTCTTGACGAGTTTCATGTATGATTCCTATAATATTTTTACACAATATGTTATAAATACAGGCAGATACGTGATTTGGGTCACGAAATGAAACGAAAAAGCACCTCGGCCCACGGTCTATAAGAGGCAGACATGAGCCATGATTGAATGGTGGAGTGGACTCGATGGGTCAAATGGCCTAATTCTGCTCTTATTACTTGTGAACCTGTGAAGATGGGTTACAACTTGCCAGTACTGTGGTAGGCAGTGACTAAAATGCCAATTGGAGATCCATCAGATCTGGTTAACAGATGGCTTTGAGAGCTTCCAGTGGTGTTAAAAGGTTAGAGTGGAGTTTGAGTGCAGGTTGCAAATGTGCAATTTCAGGAATGCAGAAGTGGAATGAGAGAAACTATGAAACATACTTTACTGATCTCGGCTGTGACTGGTGGAAGCTTCCTTTTCTTGCGAGCACCGGTAAAGCTTACAACTTCAACTGGCTTCTTGTTGCTGACAGTTCCATTCTGATCATCTGGTTCTCTTCTTCCCTCTGCCTTTGTGCACACGATCTGCTCATTCTCAGGATCAAGAAGCTCTCTGCGCAGCCCTTCCAGACACTTTGAAATCTTAGCAGAAGGGATCGCTGTTGTCTTTGTATGCAAGTTACTTGTTCTGGGCGCTGCCTCAGTGCAAGGCACAGCCTGGGCCTCTGAGCAAACAATTTTTTTTTCTGTTTTGTCTCGTTTGCCTCTTCCCCCTTTTAGTTTTCGTTTCTCTCCCTTGTTCTTCTTTCCATCCACCTCAGATTCTTCTGTAATATCAATGTAAAAAGAAATCAAAGTCACTTGGAATAAAAGGTCTGTACAGTGATGGAACAAAAGACTACAAATGTGTAAGAAGGAACTGCAGATGCTGGTTTAAACTGAAGATAGACACAAAAAGCTGGAATAATTCAGCGGGACAGGCAGCATCTCTGGAGAGAAGGAAAGGGTAACGTTTCGGGTCGAAACTCTTCTTTAGATGGAAAAGACTATAAGCAATGGTCATGATGCATTTTTGGTTTTCCTGAGGCTGTGATCAAGATGCTACATAATTTGGCTCACCTGCTTTTCCGTTTCAGTTTTGCCCATACCATATATACAAGAAACTACAGTTGCCGGTGTCAGGCAAACAAACAACTGCTGGAGTAGGAATTACAGAAGGGGAGCAGTGAAAGAGGGTCTCACTAAGTTGCAAAGTTACTTGGGCGCTGTAAATTGACCTAGTGTAAGTAAGTGGTACAATTAGAGAGGAGTGCGGGATGCAGGAGGTGAGTTTGAGTAAGGAGAATGGGTAGAATGCAGGTTTCATTTATATTGATAAGAAATGATGACTCTGTTTCTCTTTTTATGTAGACATTGATACTGGTTTATTATTGTTATGTGCACCAAGATATGCACCCGGAACGGGGCCTTACATCGTCCGGCGCGGCTTTAACGGCCGCGGGACTTACCATCGCCCGCCGGGGGCTTTAACATTGGGAGAAGAATGGAAAACAGGGGAGTGACAATGACTTTGCCTTCATCACAGTGAGGAGGAGATTCACTGTGATGGATGTTTGTGTAATTGTGTGTCTTGTTAATTGTTTCTTCTTGTATGACTGCAGCACTCAAATTTCATTTGAACTTCATTTGAGGTTCAAATGACAATAAACGGTATTGTATTGTATTAGTGTTAATGAGTGGTTGGATGTGTGCACTGAGTGCCCAAAGGGCCCATCCCCGTACTGTATTTCTCTTCGGATATATCGAGGGGGTGCCGCACTGTCCGACGTGCCATCTTTCGTTTAAGGAATTATACTGAGACGTGTAGGAACGAACTGCAGATGTTGGTTGAAACCGAAAATAGGCAAGAAAAGCTGGAGTAACTCTAGGTTAGGCAACATCTCTGGGAAAAGCAATAGGTGACGTTTCATGTCGAGACCCTTCTTCAGACTGAGTCAGGGGAAAGGGAAATGAGAGATATAGTTCAAGTTCAAGTGAGTTTATTGTCATGTGTCCCTGTATAGGACAATGAAATTCTTGCTTTGCTGAAGCACACAGAAAAATAGTAGGCATGATGCAGAGTAGGCAGTAGGCAGAAAAATATAGACGATGATCTCGAGAGATATAGAACAAATGAATGAAAATTTGCAAAATGTAACAATGATAAAGGAAACGGTCCATTGTTGGCTGTGGGGAAGGTTATAACGAGTTATACAAACAATGAAACTCACCAGGACGATAGTGAAACTAGTACAACAATTGGAATGGGGGAGGGGCGGAGTGAGGGGGATGCAAGGGTTACTGGAAGTTAGAAAAATCAATATCCATACCGAAGATAGAAACAAAATGCTGGAGTAACTCAGCGGGTCAGACAACATCTCCGGAGAGAAGGAATAGGTGACGTTTCGGGTCGAGATCAGTCTGAAGATGGGGCTCGACCCGAAACGTCGCCAATTACTTCTCTCCGTAGATGCTTCCTCACCCGCTGAATTTCTCCAGCATTTTTTGTCTCCCTTCTTCAGACCGCTGGGTTGTAAGCTGCCCAAGTGAAATATGAGGTTATGTTCCTCCAATTAAACTGAGACCCCGCCCCGCCCCAAGTCGGCAACGAAATGCCGGTCGGTCGGTCGGTCGGTCGGCCGGCGCTTACCGCACTCGTACAGCAGCCCCAGGACCCGCTCCAGCAACCGCCGCTCGGCCTCGCCGCCGCTCTCGCCCATCACTACACCCGCTCCACGCTGTGTCTACGTCCGTGCGTCATCACGTCATCACGCTCGCGAAGCACGCCGATCGTCGGACCGTCCACGCTGAGCTCAGTGGTTCCTCTGACGTCATCACGGCGGCGCGGGCGCTGGTCGGCGAAGAACCTGGGGAGGGGCGGGGCCGATTGTAGTGGGTGGAGCTTGCGCTGGTCCGAGGAGAGCGCGTTACCGGGAGGGGGCATGGCTTCGGATGGTCCGGGGAGGGGCATGGCGGCGGGTGCAGGGGCGTGGCTCGCGCAAGCTCCGGGGATAAGGAAGGTGAGGGGGCGGGGCGGGGCTTGCGCTGGTCTGGGGGTGGGGCGAGGCTCGCACTGGCTGGCGCGGGCGCGGCCGTTGCTAGTGGGCGGGACTGCGCTGCTCTGGGAGGGGCGTGGAGTGGGAGGGGCAGGGGGAGGGGCAGGGGGAGGGGCAGACGGGCGAGGGGTGCGGCTCGCGGAAGGAGGAAGCGCGAGCGGCGGTTGGTTGGTAGCCCGGCCGGCCGCGAGGACGGTGGGCGGTGACGTGGCCTGGCGGGGCGGCTGTTGCTAACGGGCGTAGAGATTATGAGCCGCGGATGTCGCACATGGCCCCAAACAACATGGCGGGCACGACCGTGGACTCCCTGTACTCGGTGAGTGTTCCGTCGCCAGTGCGTTGATGCGTGATGGGCGCCGTGTCTGTGCCTTGAGCCGGCGTCGCTGATGCAAATCCCGGGCCCGACATTACCCGGACACGGAGGCCACTGAGTGGGAGGCCAGTGGTGACAGATCGGTTACCCTCCAAAGAGTGACGGGTCTGCCTGCGGATATACAGAGAGAAAGTGACAAGACGAAATGCATTTGTAGCCGCCAAGAGCAAACAACCTCAAGAAAACCAGTGCCATCTATCCCAAGAAACAAGAGAATAGATTTGGGAATTACCTACAGTCTTCATTAAGAATAGATCATGAAGCATTGTTGGATTGTGAACCAGCAAATCTGGTGTCAGTAGATATAAATCTAACTTTCTGTAGCTATAACCTAGATAGCTAAGGGTCAGTGGTCATACTCTCCTTCGAATTTAAGCATTATAGGTCGAAGTCTCTGGACCCAAATGTAAGAATCCAGTTGATTACATAGAAAAACATAGAAACATAGAAAATAGGTGCAGGAGTAGGCCATTCGGCCCTTCGAGCCTGCACCGCCATTCAATATGATCATGGCTGATCATCCAAATCAGTATCCTGTACCTGCCTTCTCTCCATACCCCCTGATCCCTTTAGCCACAAGGGCCACATCTAATTCCCTCTTAAATATAGCCAATGAACTGGCCTCAACTACCTTCTGTGGCAGAGAATTCCACAGATTCACCACTCTGTGTGAAAAATGTTTTCCTCATCTCGGTCCTAAAAGATTTCCCCCTTATCCTTAAACTGTGACCCCCTTGTTCTGGACTTCCCCAACATCGGGAACAATCTTCCTGCATCTAGCCTGTCCAACCCCTTAAGAATTTTGTAAGTTTCTATAAGATCCCCCCTCAATCTTCTACGAAAGAAACGATTCACTTGACGTGCTTAGCTCTGTGCGATATATTAAACTATGGCACCCTTGCATGTTCTTCAAAGGTCCATGATTGTTACTTCATTTATCATTCCACCAATAGTAATGAAAAAGGTTATCTGCCAATTATCACACTGCTGTCTGCATAAGTTTGCTCTGTGTAAAATGACAGGTGAATGGCTGAAGAAGGGTCTCGACCCGAAACGTCACCAAATCCTTCTCTCTGGAGATGCTGTCTGTCCTACTGAATTACTCCAGCATTTTGCATCTATCTTCGGTTTAAACCAGCATCTGCAGTTTCTTTCTGCACAAAACGACAGTTGTGTTGTATATTGGAATAGTGACAATGTTTCAAGCATGATTTGGTGAGGAAGTAGTTGGAGATATCTTGTGGCCATGAAGGGCAATCTATATGTAATACCTATATCTATATGTAATATGCAAAGAACAGTCTCTCAAGAGATTGGCAAAAAATTCAGATTTGGTATTAAAAAAAAAACTAATGGCATTCTTAGTTGTAATCTTGAATTCTGGCATGTCGTCGAGTTTACTGTTATATGCAGAAGTACAGTGAGAAAAGCACAGGCATATAGAACAAACAACACAAAAACATAAACTGTATATAAATTCATGTACATTCTACAAGACAGTGAAAATAAAAAGGCTGAACAAAACAATCATGAAAAACACAATTAGAAAACAAGTCGGTGGTAGTGCAAGAAATGTTTTATTTTGTTTTTTTGTTGTCAGGTTGTGTAGGTCAGTTCAAGAACTTGTAGGAAAGATGGTTGTAGGAACATTGCTGTTCCTGACCCTGGTGGTATGGGACCAGGTTTCTCAATGTTCTGCCTGATGGCTGCAGTGAAAAGTCAACATGACCCGGCTGGTGGGGATCCTAGATAGATGCTACCTTCTTTAGTCAGCGTGTCATGGAGACGCTTTAGATGGCGGGGTGGGGGCTGGCCTGTGATGGACTGGGCTGAGTCCACCACTCTGCAAACTTTTGCAATCCTATGCATTGGAATTGCCATAATGGACCCAGTCAGGATGCTTTCTACAGAAATTCCTTAGCGTATTTGATGACACTCTGAATCTCTAAACTTCTAAGAAAGTAATGTTGTTGACGTGGCATCTTTGTGATATGTCGGTGCTAGGCCTAAGACACGTCATTTGTGATGGTAACGTCCAGGAATTTGAAGTTATTTGTCTCCACTGCTGACCCACCAATCGGAACTGGCATGTAGTCGACTGACTTCCCCTTTCCGAAGTCCACATTTGGTTCCTTGCTTTTATTGATGCTGAGTGAGAGGTTGTAGTTGTGGCACCAGGTGTTCTGTCTCTTTCCTGTATGCTTTATCTTCACCATCCATAATTCAGCTAACAAAAGTGGCATTGTCGGCAAATTAGCAGACGTCATTGGATCTGTGCGTAGTCACAGTCATGGGTGTAAAGAGAGTAGAGCAGGGAGCTGAGCATGCAGTCTTGAGGCAAATTGAAGCAGACCAAGGTCATTTCTGAGGCAGGAGTTGATTTGCACCATAGCCAATTTCTCAAAGAACATAATTACAGTGGATGGAAGTGCTACCAGATGATAGTCATTAAGACTGAGCATCATGCACATCTTGGGTACTGGTACAATAGATGCCCTTTTAAAGCAGATGGAAACCTCAGACTGAGAAGCAAGAGGTTGAAGATGGCCTTGAATACTCTAAAGCCTCAAAATGCAGTGGATAGATTCACCTCAACCTTTCAAACTTGGATAAATACTTAAAAATTACAAAAAAAGAATTGCTGGACTGGGGGGAATGAATGGAGAATGGGATAACTGGTAACAAAGAATTTGCATCCACTAAGAGTTGCTCAATGTCCTCCTGTCCTGTAATAATTCTGATTCAGAATTTTATTGAATTTGTATGCTGGGGGCATTGATCTGCTGGGTTGATAAAAGTGAAGGAATTCTTACCTTGCGAAAACTTCAGCAGATTTTTATTTAATTGCTCCTTGTAAATGACTGTTCAATTCCAAACCCAGCTTTCCCAATAAGTGTTTTGAATTTAAGCTCCGTTAAAATATACTCCCAGAAAATCAGATTATTATTTTGTGTCATCACACAACTGTTTGCCAAAAACGAGCAAATTTTAGTGCCACGTCGTTGGCCTCTGCAAGGTCCTTTACAGTGCATGTGTCATGCAGCATGTCGCAGCTCAGGAGATGTTCCATAGTCTGGAGGCCCTGTACGCACTCGCAGTCTGCCGTATCTTCAGCATATCCCCACTTCAGCATGTTCAGCATTTGTTCCTTCCCATGCCTGTCCGTAGTCTGTTGAGACTGCACCAGGTTATCAACGGTTGATCAAAACCTGGTGGGAGTTTCTCGGAGGGATCGATTGCCATGTGAATGTCTTCCGGAGATTTCTCTAGTCTCTCTTCCCAGAGTTTGAGCCTTCTGGACGTTGCACTGCAGTCCAGGGTATGGACAGAAGAGATGAAATTTCTGTGTGATTTCAAATGCTGAGGTAGCAAAGGATGGTCATGTAGGGGGTGTCTTTCATCCTCTGATTGTCTGAGGCATTCTTTTTGACTAGCTACAGCTCTGATTTCGGGGGGTGCAATGACAGAGAGTAGGTAGATGATGTCAGTCTTGGTAGGTTTCATGCATCCACAGCTTGTGTTTAGCACAGGATCAATCTTCCTTACATGAGCTGAGCCCTCCCATACTGCACAGGCATACTCAGCTGCGGAGAAGCAGAGAGCCAGAGCTGTTGATCGAATGGTTGTAGAATTTGCTCCCCATTTTGAGGTACTCAGCTTACTAAGAAGAGCATTTCTGGAACTGACTTTTCCTTTAAGCTTGGTGATATGTGCTTTGTAGGTCAGATCGATCAAGTCACACCGAGATAGACTGGATTGTCACAGTGCTCCAATCTGACCATTCCATGTGATCCTAAACCTTCGATTTGCATACTTATTCTTCACGGGGAAGGCACAGACTTGGGTTTTAGATGGATTGGCTCGCAGGTGATTATCTTTGTAGTACGAGGACAGGTTGACTAAAGCCTCACATAGAGTAGCTTGTGCCTCGAGGAAGTCAGCACTTTGGGTTGTAATACATAGGTCATCTGCATAAATGAAACTCCTGGTGTTGGGATGGATAGGCTGGTCGTTAACATAGATATTAAACAAGGTGGGTGCCAGTACACTTCCTTGAATTTTTCTGCCTGAGCTAGCGACTTTTCTTTCCAGACAGCTCGACAAAGAAGCGTCTGTTTTCGACCAGAGTTAGCACCCAGTCTGTGTCTTTTGTGAGAAAGACATCCAATAAAGCTATGGAAAGGCCTAATGAACCACCGTGGCCTAAAAATCCATCAGGCGAGAATGAAGTGCTCGGAGAAGGAGAAAGAGGTGCTGGGCACAGGCCTTGAACCTGATGAGACACAGGAGGAGCCCGGCCAGGACTCACCCCACAGAGCCCAGTCCCTCCATGCACTAGAGTCTCCCAACCCCTGCAGAGTAGTTATTAAGATGGCTGATCCGAGGGCAGTTGCTGCTGGGACGCAAGTCGGGGCCTGATCAACACCGGCTGGATCGCCTGGGCGAGGGTGTCTAGTGTTGTGAGACCCGAAACACCTGATGACCCCAGGTCACATCACTGAGAAGATGTATATTTTTCACCAGGTTGGTTAGATGCAAGTTGTGTGTCAGATCAAGTACTTTGTGTAACAGTCAGCGATGGTTTACTGTATCATAAGCGGCTGAGAGGTCTACCAAAACCGCGCCTGTGATAACACCTTCCTGAAAGCTATCCTCTATGTGTTGGGTGAGATTGTGAAGCTGACCAGTGCAGGACTTCCCAGGCCGGAATCCCGCCTGCTCCTTTATTAGCGATGGCTCTATCACTGGGCTGAGGCGAGTCAAGATGAGTTGCTCAAACAGCTTATAGGTGTGGCAAAGAAGTGATATTGCCCTGTAGCTCTTTGTTGCTGAAGAATCTTTGCCTGGCTTCAGCAATGCTATGACACTTTGGGATGTGACATCTTTGGGATGTGACATCTCTCCATGCAGGTGTTAAACATGGCCAGCAACCACTGTTTTGTAGTTGGTCCAAGGTACTTGATCTGTTCAGTTAAGATGTTATCCAGACCTGCAGCTTTACCTATTTTTTGCTGTGCATAAAGCAGCATCTAGGTCTTTCATTGTGCTGACACTAAATTGGATGATGAGAAACAGGACAATGACCATAAGGTATGTTTTTAAAGGAAAACAGACAAACAATAATTAGTTATGAAAGGGTTGTTTGATAGCTCAAAATGGCACTGCTAGGAAACCTATTGACAGCTTCAAGGTTTAAAGGATATTTTACAATATTTAATGACTGCTACGTACTGTGCAGCAACAAACTATAATGTATCTGTTGAAGACAGAGTGCAGATGCTGGAATCTGAAGCAAAAAAACAACTGGTCGAGCAGCATCTATGGAGGCAAAAGGTATATTACAACATTTCGAGTTGTGACCCTGCATGAGAGAGAAAAGGAAAGATTGCCAGTGTCTTGGCAATCTGAGGAAGGGGTGAAACAGGTTGGTCGGAGGGGGAGGAGGAGGACTCAAGCAACGCCGATCACCATTAAGGGCACTGAGGTGGAGGTGGTTGCTAATCACAGGTACCTTGGGGTGCAGCTTGACAGTGAGCTGAACTGGAAGTGTCATATGGAGGCGGTGTACAGGAGGGGACAAAGCCGACTGTATTTTTTAAGGAGGCTGAGGTCTTTTAATATCTGCCAACCCCTACTGTGCAGTGTCTACCATTCAGTGGTGGCCAGTGCTCTGTTCTTTGCTGTGGCCTGTTGGGGAGATGGCGCCCGTATAGCGGATAAAAACAGATTGGACAAACTAATCAGGAAGGCCGGCTCAGTGGTCGGGGCTGAGCAACGAACGGTCCAGCAGGTGGCAGAGGCCAGAACTCTAAATAAATTAGGTTCCATAATGACAAACCCCACTCACCCACTCCATGCCCTGAAGGTGATCAAGAGCAGCATCTTCAGCCAGAGGCTGATTGCACCAATGTGCAAAACGGAGAGATACAGGAAGTCCTGTTTACCAGCTGCTATAAGACTTTATAATGAGCATAAATAACTGCACTTTTTTAAATTAATTGTATTTTAACTTGTATTTTAACGTATTTTAACTTGTTATGTATGAAAGCGTGGTGTTATGTTTGTCTTGAAGCTGTCGTGGCACTGTAATTTCCTGAAAAGGATTATTAAAGGAATAATCTAATCTAATCTAATTGAACGAGATAAGGTGGGGTTGGGGGAATGATGGGCAGGTCAGAGATCGGGAGGGAGGGGCTGGGGAGGGGCAGAAATGTGAACAAAGTGAGAAAAGATATAGAGTGCCCTCCATAATGTTTGGGACAAAGACCCATCTTTTATTAATTTGCCTCTGTAATCCACAATTTGAGATTTGCAATAGCAAAAATCGCATGTGGTTAAAGTGCACATTGTTAGATTTTAATAAAGGCCATTTTTATACATTTTGGTTTCACCATGTAGAAATTACAGCAGTGTTTATTCGTAGTCTCCCCATTTCAGGGCACCATAATGTTTGGGACACAGCAATGTCATGTAAATGAAAGTAGTCATGTTTAGTATTTTGTTGCATATCCTTTGCATGCAATGACTGCTTGAAGTCTGCGATTCATGGACATCACCAATCTTCTCTGTTGTCTTCTCTGGTGATGCTCTGCCAGGCCTGTATTGCAGCCATCTTTAGCTTATGCTTGTTTTGGGGGCAGTTTACTCTTCAGCATATAAAAGGCATGCTCAATTGAGTTCAGATCGAGTGATTGACTTGGCCACTCAAGAAGTGACCATTTTTTAGCTTTGAAAAACTCCTTTGTTGCTTTAGCAGTATGTTTGGAATCATTGTCTTGCTGTAGAATAAACCCCCGGCCAATGGGATTTGAGGCATTTGTTTGAACTTGAGCAGATAGGATGTGTCTATACACTTCAGAATTCATTATGCTACTACCATCTTCAGGAGTCAGGTGTGTATTTGTCAATGACCACTGTCCGCAGAAGATTCATGAACAGAAATACAGAGGCTACACTGCAAGATGCAAACCACTGGTTAACTGCAAAAATAAAATGGTCAATAAAATAAAATAGTATCATCAATGAATATAAGTGAGCCAGTACATTCAGCAGCCATACATGCCCAGGCCATAACACCCCCACCACCGTGTTTCACAAATGAAGTGGTATGCTTTGGATCTTGGGCAGTTCCTTCTCTCCTCCATACTTTACTCTTGCCATTATTCTGATATAAATTAATCTTCGTCTCATCTGTCCACAGGACTGTGAATGCTCTTTTAAGTACTTCTTGGCAAACTGTAACCTGACCATTTTATTTTTGCAGCTAACCAGTGGTTTGCATCTTGCAGTGTAGCCTCTGTATTTCTGTTCATGAATCTTCTGCGGACAGTGGTCATTGACAAATCCACACCTGACTCCTGAAGAGTGTTTCTGATCTGTTGGACAGGTGTTTAGGGATTTTTCTTTATTATAGAGAGAATTCTTCTGTCGTCAGCTGTGGAGGTCTTACTTGGCCTGCCAGTCCCTTTGCGATTAGTAAGCTCACTAGTGCTCTCTTTCTTCTTAATGATGTTCCAAACAGTTGATTTTGGTAAGCCTAATGGGCCTATCCCACTTAGGCATCTTTTTAGGCGACTGCAGAAGACTGTGTGGTCGCCACTTGTTCGCAGGTGGTTGCTGGGTAGTCGTCTTCATGGTCGAGAGGAGTTCCCGCATTCTGGGAACTAGTCACGGCCTCATTATGGTCGCCGCACATTTTTCAACATTTCAACAAATTAGCGGCGACCAGAATGAAGCCGCCATGGAGAGTAGCGAGAATTCTCGTGCCGTAGGTGGGTCGCCAGGAGATCCTAATGGGTTGCCAGGAGGTCGAAGATTCTCGTAGGTTGTATCCGGTGCTGACCGGTGAATTTCATTGGCTTATTGGGAAAAGAAAACGTAAGCAGTAGTTTTCAGAACCAAGGATAACCGACCGGTAATGTTAATGTCCACCGAGCTTCACAGCCATGTATCTCTGGCCTCTTAAAAGTTGTCTCCACTTCTTCTCCCCCCCTTATCCCCCTTCCCCCCCCCCCCCTCCCCCCTCTTTTAAAGGACTTACATCACCCTTCCCATACACTGTGCTTTCACTGTCTTAATTACAGCGCCAACCTTCCTGTTCATCATGGTGTGCGTCTGTATCACATTGGCTTTGCATCATGTGAATTTCACTCAGACAGCACATGCCCCGCTTGCCCTGTCCCCCGCCTGCATAACGGGCTGGTGAAGGAAGCGATGTGTGTGTGTTCCACTCTGACAGTCGCCGGTTTTTCGAGCGACTGCCGGTGACTTGACAGTCGCCTGAAAAATCACCTAAGTGGGACAGGCCATAAGGTTTGGCTGATGTCTCTAACAGTTTTATTCTTGTTTCTCAGTCTCAAAATAGCTTCTTTGACTTTCAATGGCATAACTTTGGTCCTCATGTTGATAAACAGCAATAAAAGTTTCCAGACTGGAGGAAAGACTAGGTGCTGAGAGCTCGCTTAAACCTGCATCAAGGAGGCAATTAAACACACCTGAGCAATACAAATGCCTATGAAGCCATGTGTCCAAAACATTAAGGTGGCCTAAAATAGGGGGACTATGTATAAACACAGCTGTAATTTCTACATGGTGAAACCAAAATGTATAAAAATGGCCTTTAATAAAATCTGACAATGTGCACTTTAACCACATGTGATTTTTTTTCTATTACAAATCTCAAATTGTGGAGTACAGAGGCAAATAAATAAATGATGGGTCTTTGTCCCAAACATTATGGAGGGTTCTGTAGGTGGACAGGTGTGTGTGGAGAACACTGGAGATGAGCAGAAAGCTTAAATGGGAGAGTGTATAGAGTAGTGGAAGGAGAAGGGCACCAGGAAGAGCTGACGGAAATGGTTAAGGATGATATGTTTAATACAAAGTCTAGCAGATTAAAGGCGAGGACCAAGGGAGTTGTATCGCTGTTCTGTCTGGGAGAAGGGGTATGAGAGCAAATGTGCAGGAAATGGAATGGAATGTGAAGTGATATTATCAAAACATAACATGTCCTTAGGAACGATAACGGATTAGATGTTTATGTTCAAGATTCTCCCATCGAAACGAGATGTAGTTAGAAATATGGAGTGATTATTTAAAATTGAGGTGCATAAGAACTTCTTGCCAAGGGTGACAAATCTTGGAATTCTCTATCCTGGAAGGTTATGGAGGCTTGATCATTGCTGGTGTTAAAGAGGAAGTAGGTAATCTTGTTTCAGAGATAAAGGAATTGAGCGTTCTGAAGAAGTGGCATAAAGGAGGAGTTGAAGCCATGATCAAATTCATTGTCAGGGCAGTTTGGGAGGCCGAATAGCCTATCACTATTTCCTTGTGTTCTTATAATGCAGTTGTTGAATGGAGATATGTTTCTGTGGACAAATACATTTTGAAAAAGATAACCTGCAGTCCCTCTCAATTGACATAGTCAAAGGCTTTGAGATTAATCATGTATTGTCTTTCCACTGACTGGTTAGCACGCAACAAAAGCTTTTCACTGTACCTCGGTACACGTGACAATAAACTAAACTAAACTAAAGAAGAGCTGGAATTATTGTTGATGTTATTTACTGCATTTCTCTTCGGGTGACACAGTTAAGAATGTGTTCAATGTGTCTCAAATGGGAAAACTCTTTGACTATCATCGACCAGATAGTCCATTTATACCTTTGTAACATCATCAAGTTCTGACCAGCTTTTTAAAAATCTATTGTAGTGATGTTTATCTGTGTGACTGACATTTATGGTCTAGAACTTTTTAACATACTCCTCGTTAGTGTATCTGCTTCACTCCCCGTAAAGTTGAAATTGTGGAAAACTGTACTGCTAATATTATCTAATAACCATAAAATTGTAGATAGAGATATAGCACAGGAATGGTAGATAGAGATGTAGTACATTTGACTCAACAGAACTCTGCTGAATTCTTTGTTGAGATATTTGAAGTACATATAATGGGTTTGTAGTACTATTAATGTAAGCTTTGTTTTTCCTTGTCATTAGCAAGATGTCAACAATATTAAGAAGCTCACGAGTAGTTATCAGGAAAGATGAGGATATGCAGCAGTACCATCTGACATCATAGCCAGTATTTTAGTTGAACTCATGCAATTTGTTGAAAAACATAATGTCCATTGAGCATCAGCCCAGAATAGTTTAAGTGTACCTTGATGCTGGAGTACTGATGTATTTTTAACCCTTCATTTCCTGATGACCCTGCAGTGTAACTAGTGCAGAATACCTACTTTACAAGTGTATGATATCTCAGAACTTGAAGCAGTAACTGGATTTGTAAATGTATTTTACTCGAATTGTAATTTTCTGTTTTTGAATCACAGCAGAAGGATACAACATTGAATAAAAGAGAGAGATTTGAAGATTTGATGGAAGAGCGCAGGCAGAGTAGTGATCTCAGATATGCCATGCGATGTTACACTCCAGTGGTTTACAAAGATCTTGTGCCCCGTACACCCAGTGCTCTCAGGAGTGTTGTGTTGAAATCTGATCCAGTGCAATATGTCATCAAACAGGTACGTGTAGATGTTAGGATTTGGGTTGATTAAAGTTGTTGAAGTTTAAATGAAATTGCTGCAGCATATTGTATTGGTCTTCTAACATCTTAATCTTTTGATTACTTGGCTTTAGACCTAATACTTAAGCAGGAGTTCATATAAGTATGAACCCCACTCAGCGGTGGTAAGAAAAGTAATAATAATTACACAGAAATGAACAAATATAGAAATACACCATTCGATCCCTCATACAAGCTTCTTGGGAAGACATGCAAATGTGTTTATTGGCTTAGAAATATTTATTTGAAAACTGTCCAAAATAAAAACGCGCACTGTTTGATACTGAGATACTGGTCATTTCAGCATCGACTAGCATTTCAGTGACAAGCCAGTACTCTGCCTGGTATCATAATAATCAGAAGAGGAAAATGTTCATTCCACAGTTTGTAATATTAAATCAGGAACAGGAGCTTGCTAAAATAAATGTAAGAAAAATAACCATAACGAAGAAAATAGTAGCATTAAATTGGGACAAATCCCCATGACTGGATGATATCAGGTTTGAAATAAATTAACTGTGACTGGATGCTATCGGGTTTTAAAGAAAAATGCAGATGCCCTAACTATAATTTGTTAAAAGTTCTCTAATTTTCTGAACAAATTTATTAGACATGGATAAATGTGTATATGGCTCCACTTTATGGAAGGTGAAAGAGAAATTATACAATTGTGGACTAGTTTGTTTAGTCTTTTACAAAAGCATATAGTGAGGAAGGTTGTCAAATTAATCAGTGGAGTATGGATCAGATAATTCCCCGTGTAAATTTGATGTTGTTTTATGTTTTACCTTTAGTTAGCAAAAGAAACTGGTGAGTCTCCAGATATCATCAGTGATGAAGCATCCGATATTTTGGAAAAGATGGGCCACAGCCTTCGCTTAAGTATTGTTCGATTCTTTGCATTCACTCTGAGCAAAATCTTTAAAACGCTATTTCACAAAGTCCACGTGAATGAGGAGGGAATTCAAAAGGTTAGTTTCATCTTTTGTAATATTTGGCCTGCAGTAATTTTTTGCAGATATTTCGACTGAAAAAGTATTCTGCAGATATTTACTGCAGATGCTTGAAAAATCGAAGGTAGATAAAAATGCTGGAGGAACTCAGCGGGCGAAGCAGCATCTTTCGAGAGAAGAAGTAGGCGACATTTCGGGTTGAGACCCTTCAGACTCAAGAAGGGTCTGAAGAAGGGTCTCAACCCGAAAGGTCGCCTATATCTTCTCACCATAGATGGTGCCTCATCCACTAAGTTCCTCCAGCATTTTTGTCTACCTGCAGATATTTAACATTGTAAAGAAATGTGACAAACTTGGAATTGCCAGAGGAAATAAGCTTTTAATATATTTTAAAAAGCTCACATTTCTTTTTCGCGTCATTACCTTCCTGAAAAATATAACTGTGCTAGTTATACTTTCATGAGTGATAGCAGTCTTGCTCATGGTAAAGATAGACATAAAATGCTGGAGTAACTCAGCAGGACAGGCAGCATCTCGAGAGAAGTAATGGGTGACGTTTCAGGTCGAGACCCTTCTTCAGACTGACATCAGGGGGGAGGGAGATAGATAAGGAATTGTGAAAACAGGGCAATGGGAATGGAGATCAAGGAAAATAGAATAGATCATTGTTAGCTGGGACAATGCAAACAGAGCAACAAAGCAAACAGAGAAATTGTAGTTGGAGACAATAAAACTGGTCGGAGAACTGGCAAGGGGGAGGGATGGAAAGACCGGGAAAGCAAGGGTTACTTGAGGTTAGAGAAGTCAATGTTCATACCACTGGGGTGTAAGCTGCCTAAGCGAAATATGAAGTGCTGTTCTTCCAATTTGTGCTGGGCATCACTCTGACAATGGAGGAGGCCCAGGAGAGAAAGGTCTGTGTGGGAATGGGAGGGGGAGTTATAAAGTGTCCAGCAACCGGAAGATCAGGTAGGTTCAGGCAGACTAAGCAGAGGTGTTCAGCGAAACAATTGTCGAACCTGTGCTTGGTCTCACTGATATTTAGGAGTCCACACCTGGAACAGTGGAGACAGTAGATGGGGTTGGAGGAGGTGCAAGTGAACCTCTGCCTCATGATAAATTTGCTCATGGTAAAACTGCATAGTAAAGGATCCCTTCAGAGTGAGTGATCGTAATAGAATTCAATTTCAGGGAGAAACCTTGATCCGAAACTATTGTCCTAAAGGCAATAACAAGGGACAAGACAGACAAGACAGGATTGATTACAATAGATTCCAAAAAAAGATTAGAAGGTAAGACAGCACCCACTAGCCTAAGAAATTATCCTCCCTCTGCAATAATTATTTCACAATCTCAAAATACTGCTTCTTAAAAGTGTGCAAATTTTCCAATATTATGTTAAATCATGTTTCACATTTTTCTTTAAAATGTGTCTTGCATGTATTAACTGAGCTTTCTGTTGCTCTTTTTCAGCTCCAACAGGCCATACAAGAATATCCAGTAGTTGTGCTGCCAAGTCATCGCAGTTACATAGACTTCCTCATGTTGTCATACATAATGTACACTTATGACCTCTCCTTACCCGTTATTGCTGCAGGAATGGGCAAGTATCAATTTTAATATAGAAGCTGTACATAAAGTTAATTGGTATATAAATAGTGGAATAAAGGGCCAGTCCCACATGGGCGACCTAATTGGCGAGTTTAGAAGAGTTTGAAAAAATGACATGTTGAAGACCTCCTTCAATTATGTAGAAGACCCCCTTCGACTATGTTGAAGACCAGCTTCGATTAGCTATGACTAACTTCGGGAAAATTGGACACCAAATAGTGGAGAGTGAAGACGGCTTCCTTCGATCTCCTTCGACCTCCTTTCCACTATGATGAAGACTATCTACGACTACCTTCGACTACCCTCGATTACCTACGACTAACATGCCAACCTACTACGACTAAACCTACGAGTAAAAAAAGTATCGATTTTTTTCCAGGGCGACCCTTTTTTACTCGCGGGCATTTTTTAACACATTGAAAAAAACGCCGCGACCTAGCTGAGGCCTCGAGTACGCAGAGACTACTCTCGAGCATGAAGGGGAGTTACAGAGCCCTCCTACGACCTCGTGTCGACCATGCTGCGAGTATGAGTTGAGGGCAAACTCGCCAGAACTCGCGGATTAGGTCGCCCAAGTGGGACAGGCCCTTAAGACTCAGCTTTACAAATCTACGTTAGTTAAAAATGATCTTTACATGAACAGTTCTTCTCCTTTTTAGATTTTATGGGAATGAAAATAGTCGGCGAGATGCTACGGATGTCGGGCGCTTTTTTCATTCGCCGTTCATTTGGAGGAGATAAACTTTACTGGGCAGTTTTCTCTGAATATGTGAAAACAATTCTCCGGGTTAGTATTGTGTTTACTATCAATACACCAGAGAGGTATTGGTATTCTTTTATCAATATTGAATTTCTATTACTTTTATGGCTATGATTCTGCTGGAGCTATGCAGGGTTGTCAAGAGAGAAAGTGGATAATCCTTCTCAAAATTGTCTCATCAGAGGTGTGTTATCATTCTACAATCTTCCTCATGATGACATACGAGCCCCGAGCAACTGGTGCAGATGGGTCAAGCAAGGCTGTGTCATTGCACAGGCTCTCAATCTTCTATGTAAAGCCACATCAGTTGATTGTCCATTTCCTGAGATGGAGACTGTGAAGTCAAGAAAGGGGAGGGAGGTGTCGGAGATGGTCCAAGCAAAATTGAGTGCAAGATGGAAATTGATGGTGAAGTTGATGAAGTCCATGCATGGGTTATGCATGGGTGCAGGAGGTAGCACCGATGCAGTCGTCAATGTAACGGAGATAGAGTCCGGGGATGGGGCCAGTGTACGTCTGGAACAGGGATTGTCCATCGTACCCTACAATGAGGCAGGCATAGCTGGGGCCTATGCGGATGCCCATAGCTACGCCTAGGACTTGGAGGAAGTGGGAGGAGTCGAAGGAGAAGTTGTTAAGAGTGAGGACCTGCTCCGCTGGGCAGAGTAGTGTTAGTAGAGGGAAATTGGATGGTTAACAAGCCTGAGTTCCCAATCAGAGGAAATTTACTTATTCAGCATATCAAAAATCTTTGGAATTTAAAACATTAAATCTCTCTTCATAGGAAACAAGAGGGGCAACAGGCAGAAAATTGATTTTTGAGATATCTTGAGGCTTTTGATACCAATGGGGGAAGTGCCAAGCTGGTGATGCTGGTGGAGGGGTTTCTAGATGTGATGCGTGAGCTACTTAAGCAAGCTGCCAGGAAAAATATAGGCCAGTTTGAGAGGAATAGCAATAACTCGTATGATTAGTGGCCTGTTTGAAAGTGGCGTGAGAATTGTAAGTTGATTCCCTGTACACAGCTACTGGACCTTGCCAAAAATCACTTGATTAGAAGTACAGATAAAGTGCAGAAGTGCAGTTGGAGCATTTTGTACTTAACTAAGCATTGTACTGGGAAATAGATGAAAATTGGAAGATGGTAGAGATCTGTGCTTGGCTTTTCAAAGGCAAAGGAAAACAATTGTTAGGAGGTGGGTGATGCTCTAAAAGATAGAGAATTGTGGTCCAGAGCGTGGTGACATGAGTCAAAAAGAGTATGAGTGTGAGCAGTACAGCATGATTCTGACATTAAACAAGTTTTGGCTCATTTAAATTTCAGCATGTCAGGACATGCACTTGGACGAAGTGCAGTAATGTAATGTTTTGTTTTATAGGGACAGTGCATATTAATGAACATTTGCATGTAAATATGCGAGATTGTAGCCAATCAGTAGCTAATTTCCGTCTCTAGTCCCAGGCAAAGGTAGGTGAAGTGTCTTGCCCAAGGACACAACGACAGTACACACTCCAAGCAGGATTCGAACCGGCCACCTTCAGGTTGCCAGCCGAACACTTAGCCCCTTGTGCCATCTGTCAGTAAACCTGAGTTCCTGATTCCTTGCTTCCAGGTTATACCACTGATAGATAGCTTGTGAGTAATCTATAGAGGGATCAAGAATAGAATTTAAGAAATGCCAGAGGTAATGGCAAGGATAGTCCTTGTGCTTATTATCCACAAGACAGATGTATTTCCCCACTGAGAAATACCAGCATGAATAAAATAATTGGTTCATGCTACCTAATATATATTTGCTCTTTGGTTGTAAAAGAACATTTTGAAAAAAAAGAATTTGCATAAAAATGATTTGTTTGATTCCAACTGATCTGTGTTTTCATTTAACTCAAAGCTTCTGTATTAACTTAAAACGCATTTTTCAGAACGGTGATGCTCCTGTTGAATTTTTTCTGGAGGGGACTAGAAGTCGTACTGGAAAGTCACTGATGCCCAAATTGGGTGAGTACGAAAATTTGTTTTTGTGAACATTGAAATGTTTTAATCATGTAATTTTGAATTGTGCAGGTCTAAAATAAGGTTACTTTCATATTTATTTTATCACCCGCTCCACACTTGCCTACAAGAAGGGCCCAAAGGCTGCAAGAAGGCCTACTTGCAGCCTTTCATTATTATCTACAAGAGCTCTGTCCCGATGTATGCATGCCACACATCACATTCCAGGATTGTGGTGATCACTGTTCACATGACAATTGAGCTACAAACCAATCTGAAACCTAGAAGTAATCTATTGCAGAAGAAAAATATACACCAAATTAGCACAAAACTAGCGAGAGAATCTGAAAAATGGGATGGAAATTTTAAACGTTGGAGATGGATCATGCGAGGGAGTTCCTATTTTCTTCACATTTAGACATAGACATAGAAAATAGGTACAGGTGGAGGCCATTCTGCCCTTCGAGCCAGCACCGCCATTCATTGTGATCATGGCTGATCGTCCCCAATCAATAACCCATGCCTGCCTTCTCCCCATATCCCTCGATTCCACTAGCCCCTAGAGCTCTATCTAACTCTTAAATCCATCCAGTGATTTGGCCTCCACTGCCCTCTGTGGCAGGGAATTCCATAAATTCACAACTCTCTGGGTTAAAAAGTTTTTTCTCACCTCAGTCTTAAATGGCCTCCCCTTTATTCTAAAATTGTGGCCCAACATTTGACTCGCCCAACATTGGGAACATTTTTCCTGCATCTAGCTTGTCCAGTCCTTTTATAATTTCATATGTTTCTATAAGATAGCCCCTCATCCTTCTAAACTCCAGTGAATACAAGCCTAGTCTTGTAGTAGTTTAGTAGTAGGGAAATGTCTCAAATATTGTTAAGGCCAGATTTCATGTGAAATGTTTGAAAGCAGCCATGGTCTGGTAGAAATATGTATTGATAAGCCTATTAGGTTTTTGTAATCTGATTGTACTAATCCATAAATCAGTTTCTCAGTTTGTTGTTGGCAGAATTTGAAGTTGTAACTTTTGAACTAGAGGCACGGCTTTACTATATTATTCTAACAACTTTGTTTACTAACAGACTCTCTGTTGCAGTATAAATACTTGCAAAAGATTGGAAGATACAAATAAGAGAAGACAAATGAAATTTCAAATTGCCAGAAAAAAAAATTGCTGAAAGAGATACATGACTGGAATATCTGATCATTTATTATTATTGAATTCTTTGAGCCTGGAAGGCTATAAAGTTCTTTTTTTGCGAGGTGAAGTGTTATTTTTTGAACTCCTGATGGATATCTTTGAAATGGTGCTGGAGTCCAAAGAATAGGTCAGAGAATTGGTGACAGACAATTGGAAGTTTTGGTTCAAGTTTGTGAACTGATCAGTGATGTTTTGAAATGTGGTCACCCAATTTGTTTGATTTTACCCAAGTCAGGATGCCAAATTGCAAGGGTCAAAGTAAATTGTCTCTTCACATGGAAAGAATGTTTGGGTGGAAGATTAGATAGGTGTTCTGTAGATATTTGTCGCTTCTCCTGTGGATTCATAGGAATGAGCCATGAAAGGTGGATGGCTGCTGGCGGAGCTGATGGTCCTTTCAGATCGCTGAAAGGAGAGGGAAGTGGGAAAGCTGACTGTTATTGATCTTGTGTTGGAGATGCTGGAATTTATAGAGGATAATCTGTTAAATGTGCAGGCTGGTGGGATGGAAAGGACAAATGCAGTTCAATCTTTGGGTTTAAGTGCACAATTGTGTGAAATGTAAGAGACAACAGCATTGAGAACCGTGGCAGCTATGGTAGGAGGAAACAGTGACTAAACATTGACATAAGCAACACGATATGGAGACACCACTAATTTAGCCAACTCCACCAATCAGTAAGATCATATCTGTCCTTCACCTCAAATCCATTTTCCTGTCTTCATCCTCTAACTTCTGATATTGCTTTAGTTCAAAAATCTTTCCTCTAAATCTTGAATTATTAAATGATGATCTCCACTGTGATCTTGGAGAGATTTCCAAAGATTCGTCCCCTCTGAGGGAAGAGAATTCTTCTTATTTCTATCTTAACGAGCGATCCTTATTCTGAAATCATAACCTATTTCTAGATTCCCCCAAAGAGGAAACATACACCAACCTTTCTTCTTCCCCCCCCCACCCCCACATCAGTCTGAAGAAGGGTCTCGACCCGAAACGTCACCTATTCCTTCACTCCATAGATGCTGCCTCACCCGCTGAGTTTCTCCAGGATTTTTGTCTACCTTCGATTTTTTTTCAGAATCTGCAGTTCTTTCTTAAACAATACTCCAAGCACCCACTGTATTAAGCCTCTTCAAAATCATGTTTTAATGCGATCTGCTCTCATTCATTCAAATGATTGAGTATCGGCTCAATCAATTGATTTGCTATGGAACTGAACACATTGTAGATGAGGTTTAACAGTGGATTTGCAATAAATAAAGAGCCAAACTTGATTATTGTGGCACTGCATCCTCCAGATTTGCACAGTTTAGAATTGCCTGAATGTGAACATTGCTGAACTTGTATGTTAGACTAGTGTGAATGCAGAACCAGTATTTGGATGATATCGGACATCACCCTGTGACCAAGCAAGCTATCTACTCCACAATAGATCTAATTTTATGCACCGCTTTAAAATGAAAGGCTGAAAATAATGTTTAATAATAATTTTTTATGTACATACAATTGACCAAAGCGAAATAAAGATCTCGATAGAATTGATTTCACTTTATTCAAAATGCAGAAAATTAGCCTGCATTTAATAAGCGGTGGCACAATTACCAGTGATAAATGATTAATTTTCACACAAATTATATTATCTCAATCATTTATTGGTAATGAAACGCTCTTTATTTCCAGTTGCTTTGATATAAAAGTAACTTACTTGTGTTCCTATAAAGCTCATGCTTATACGTCTTTTATAACTACAGGTTTGACAGCTTTTACATGTTTCTTACTTTGTATTCTCACACACTCTCTCTCTTCACCGTGTTAGGATGCCCAAATGTAAAATAAGTACTTTTCAAATTAATTCACTGATGTAATGTGAGCAACATGCCTATTAATTTGCACACGGCTAACTAGTGGAAACGGCAAAGATAATCTCCATATCTTCTAGGGTTTTTTAAGTGATGGTAAGGAATCAGAATACTCACTTGCTCCTCTTTAGCACCTTGCCATGGAATCTACCACGTTAAAATGAGAGAGCTGATAGTATAATATTTTGTAAAAATTTCAGCAATAAGTATTCTGTCATGATGCAGGGTAAACATTTTGCTTATGTCTTTAGATTGGACAGGATTTGAGACTGCTGCCACTGAGCTATGATTGACACATGTACAAAGGTTCACACAAACATTTTAAATACATGGTTGTAAAATAATTTAAATTTGTCTCACAAATATTCGCAGAACAGTCTGTGATTTCTTGAGGTGCTGCATGAGAATGGGGCAATTACATTTCACATCAATGCAATATCATGTTATCATTGTAATAGGGATAACACTTTGTTGGTAATTTGATTTTTAGGGAGCAATATTTGATCTGTGGGCAACAGACAATCTTTTCAACCTTATAAATTTACCACCATTGTGCTTCTGATGCTGGGAGTTCCCTTGCAATTCAGAGCATGGCAAACATCTGGTTTAAGGCTAATAGTTACAGTATCAAGTTGCTGTCAAGTAAGTTGATTACATTTTACAGTACATTAGTATTCTAGAACTTGAACTTTCACCGTAAATGTGAATATTCCGTCATGTCTAGAAATATTTGTGGGCAATTGCTCTTTATTTCACTTTACGTTTTTAAAATGTTCTCTCTTCTAGGACTGTTAAACATAGCAATGGAACCTTTTCTGATGGGGGAGGTTTTTGACATGTACTTAGTTCCCATAAGTATAAGCTACGAGCGAATCCTGGAGGAGTCCCTGTATGCACACGAACTTTTAGGCGTTCCGAAGCCAAAGGAATCAACGTCGGTGTGTTCAGGTTTCTTCCTGTGGATGTCCTTCTTTTAACCATTTTCTGGAAATGTTAATGCAAGCTGGTGACCAAGCTGGTTTTCTTTTGTAGGGTTTACTGAAGGCTAGGAAGATTCTAAGTGAAAACTTTGGAAGCATACATGTTTACTTCGGGCAGCCTGTGTCAGTGCGATCCCTAGCCACAGGAATCGTTAGGCGATCTCATTATAACTTGTTACCCAGGTTAGTTGTCAACATCTAAAAGAGCATATAAATAAAATGATGTATTAGAGATCAGCTTTGTAAAAAATAAAGTTTTTATTTGTAATTAATTGTTAGCCTTTTTGTCAGGCTAGACCTGTGCCTGGAAAAGTGGAAATAATTGGCTTGATGTCAGAAATGGAGAAATGTTTGAAGGTGCTGCAAGGGAGGTCATCAATTCTCATTAAAAAGCGAAGAGGCAGTATTAGAAAACAGTATGATCAAAAGTAATTGATCACCCCCTGGTGTACACATTAATGAAAAGCACTTCTGCATCTTTGTAGCATGGCCAATGACATTCTCCTCCCAAGTCCTTGTTCAAGACTTGTATTACACCACAAATGAATTTGACTGGTTCAGTACGATAATAGGATCTCATTTAAAATGATTTATGACCCTCAAAGTGAGACAAAAGTGTCCAATGTGTCTCTGCTTTTGTGTGTTTATGCTTCTGCCAGTTCTAGTTGATTAAAATATTAGACAAAGAAAAATCTTTTTAACGTGTTATTTTTTGTTATTTTAAACAGGCATATTCCACGAAAGCCCTCTGAGGATGTGCACAGGTTTCTTGATGCTGTAGGCCATAAATTAGTATTGTTGCAGCAGAAAAACATGGTCATCAGTCCCTGGGTACTGATGGCTACAGTGATCATCCAAAATCTGCCTGGCCTAACTCTGACAGAACTTACTAGGCAGACATTGTGGCTCAGGACAATTGCAGAAGTATTTGGAGCTTCCATCGACTGGCCAGGTAAGAAAAAGTTTAGTTTTATAAAATGAATCTCTTTTGATCCTAATGACCCTAGCTATTGCCAACCTATAGCTGTTCTACCAAGTGACAAAGCGCCTTACTTGTAGTATGTCAAAGCTCAAAATGAAAAATATACTACTTTACAACAGCATGGATATTTTTTTGCCTTCTAGAACTTTACCCAAATGATTATTCGGTTCCTAAGAGGTCAGAAAGTCTGGCACAACCCTGCCCGATTTACACATTTCCTTTCCAGTCATGCAGCTGATTGCAAGCAGAAGCAGAGACAGTAGTTGCTTACTTCACTGTCCCCCTGCACTGCTAACCTCTCCTTTTAAAAACAAAATAATAATTTGAAATGATTTTCTTTTTTTTAATTGGCGTGATACAGGTTTATTGTTAAGTGCACAAAACAAAAACATCTTTATCCAGATTTTCTGCTGCAGAGATATTTTGCCTTCAAAAACCACAGCCATTTAACCATATAACCATGTAACAATTACAGCACTGAAAACAGGCCATCTCAGCCCTTCAAGTCCATGCCGAACATTTGTCTTTGCACTGGGTAGGACTGCAGACACTGGAAATATTTTCGCTCACTGCCCAATGATTTTAAATATACCAGAAATCCTCAGTCAAATGCTACGTTGATGTCAAGAGCAGTCACTCCACTGCCTCTCTACAATCCAATCCAGTTGTAATGATGGCTGGAGATGAGCTGGCTTTATGGAAAACCAAAGGAGCATAAGTGAACAAATGATCAGTAAGTGCCAATTGAGGGCGCAATCAAACACATCTCCATCTGCGCCCAGGTGATTAAAGTAAATTGTGAGGGAGTAGAAGACTAATGGGGATGTTAATTGGCCAGATTAGATTGATATGGCTTGTGAACAATACACGTATGGACAGTTTTCCACATTGTGTTGCATGAAGCAAATTAATGTGCAGTGACAGTGCAGTACGGTACTAATATTGTAACATCTGCTATAGATTTGTGTATTTGATGAAGATCAAATACTGCATGTTTCTGCTCACATATCTTGGTGATAATAATCCTCTATTTTATCACGTGTGTTCTTGCGAGAGGACTGCTCATCCGCCTAGCTTACTTATGAGTAAAACTGCATCATGATGAATGGCCATCACAGCACCAAGGTTTCAGCCCAGCTTATACTGCATCAACTCTCTGGTCAGAGCTAGCATGCTAGCTGGGGACGGAAGAGAGTAGCAGGACATCATGATGCAGGTGGCACCACTCAACCCTGAGTTGGAGTGACTGCCATAGATGGATAGATTGATATATATATTCTTGGGATGGAAGAATCATGAATTTTGCAGTAGTAAAAAGTTGAAACTTTAAAAATAAATTCTATTTTATTTTCCCTTGTTCAAAACTATCAGGGGCTGCCTGTGGCAGATTAGATATTGTAAAGAAAAAGACTGCAAGAAAACCAACCCATCAGTGCAAAAAATACACAATTAGATTAATACGTCCATGGTAGAACAAGAGGTGGTCCTCAGAGTTCAGTTTGTGAGTTGGATAAAGAGCCTGTCCCACTGTACGAGGTAATTCAAGAGCTCTCCCGAGTTTAAAAAAAAATCAAACTTGTGGTAGGCACGTAGAATGTACGTAGCGGGTACGTCGGAGCTCGGGACGTCTCTTAACGGCTCGTAACGCTAACGGCAGGTACTCGGGAACGGGGTAAGCTCGTGAAGACTCGTTGAAAAATGTCCACGAGAGCCCCGAGTACCTACGAGCGGCTATTACCGTAATTCTCCGAATTCGAATCGGGGGAAACTTGGGAGAACTCTTGAATTAGCTCGTACAGTGGGACAGGCTCTTTAGAGTTGTGCAGGTTGGTTCAAGCTGGTGGTTGTACTAAAGTAGCTGATCCTGAATTTGGCGGTGTGGGACTTCAGGCTTATGTATTTTCTACCCAATGTCAGAAGAGGACATGTATGGTGGGAATCCTTGATAAATGCTGCCTTCTTGGGGCAGCTTTTGATGTGGGGGGGGAGCTGTGTCTGACGAACGGGCTGAATCCACAAGTTTTTGTTGCGTTTGAGGTACTGTGTGTCGGAATTGTCGTATCAGGCCTTGTTGCAACTAGTCAGGTTATTTTCCACATTGCACCTGCTTAATTTTAAGTATTCAGTAACGTGCCAAATCTCTTTAAACTTCAAAGAAATCAGTCATGCTGGCACGCCTTCTTTGTGATTATGTCGATGTACTGGGACCAGGAAAGGTTAAGTAAGCTGGGACTCTACTCTTTGGAGTTTAGAAGAATGAGAGGCGATCTCATTGAAACGTATAAGATCGTGAGGGGCCTTGATCGGGTGGATGCACCGAGGATGTTCCCAATGATCGGGGAGGCTAGAACTAGGGGACATAGTTGCAGAGTGAGGGGGGGCTCTTTTAAAACTGAGATGAGGAAGAACTTCTTCACCCAGAGGGTGGTTAGTTTGTGGAATTCACTGCCCCAGGGAGCAGTGGAAGCAGAAACGTTAAATATATTTAAGTCAAAAATAGATGGTTTTTTAGCTGCCAAGGGGATAAGGGGCTACGGGGAGAGGGCAGGGATATGGACCTAGGTATGGTTAGTATAGTAAGACCTGAGTGATCTCCTGGACAAGTGTCGATCGCCTGGATTGGGGTCGGAGAGGAATTTCCCGGATTTTTTTCCCGAATTGGACCTGGGTTTTTATCCGTTTTTTTGCCTCCCCCAGGAGATCACGCGGTTCTTGGGGTGGAGAGGGGTGATAGCGGTATAAAGGGGAGGGTAGTGTCTTGTGTTCTGTGTCTTGTGTCTACTGTTTGTGGGTAAGTGTGTCTGTTTAGTGTTCAGCCATGAGTGAATGGCGGTGCGGGCTCGACGGACCTGGTGGTCTACTCTCGCACCTACTTTCTATGATTCTATGATTCTAGGACAGGTCATCAGAGACGTTAACGCCCAGGAATCCGAAGCTGCCAACTCTCTCCACCAATGAAAATAGCACGTAAAATAGCATTCAAATAATAGACAATGTTAAAGAAAAACCAATAAAGCAATTTAGGATATTTTATTTTAATCACACTATTAATCATATGTTCACCATAATTTTTTGCTTCTATTCCGTGTGTGTACAATGAAGTAAATGCACTGATGATCTCTGATCTGTTCCAGAAAATGTAACACCTGACAAAGTGATTCGTTCTAGTCTTGCTCTACGCCACAATATAGTGAAAACAATCAAAAACCAGGTTGTGCTTTGCCAAGAAGACACTCCGGCAGAATTCACAGTGGAAATGATTTTCAAACACACTGTCTCGGTGCTAATGTGTGCTTCCTACAGAAATCAGATATTACATGTCTTTGTGCGTCCGGCCTTGGTAGCAATTGCATTTCAGAACACACAAAGTTGCAAAAGAGGTAAATATGCATATTTTTAAAATCCATTATATCTCTCACTCTGCTGGCTGTGGAGGTCATTGTTTAAATAAAACTAACCTGAGTTTCTATTGTAGTCAGTCACCACAGAAATAATGACATTGAAATCCGCAGCAAATGTAATAGGTCTGCTTGTCATATTATTTAGGTGCGTGCAAAGAGCCAAGAGAAACATAGACAAATAGGTGCAGGAGTAGGCTATTCGGACCTTCGAGCCAGCACCGGCATTCAATATGATCATGGCTGATCATCTAAAATCAGTACCCTGTACCGGCTTTTTCCCCATATACCTGATTACTTTAGCCCTGAGAGCTAAATCTCTTGAAAACATCCAGTCAATTAGCCCCCACTGCCTTCTAAGGCAGAGAATTCCACAGATTCACAACTCTCTTGGTGAAAAGGTTTTCCTCATCTCAGTCCTAAATGGCCTACCCCTTATTCTTAAACTGTGACCCCTGATTCTGGACTCCCCCAACATCGGGAACATTTTTCTTGCATCTAGCTTGTTCAATCCTTTAAGAAATTTTAATGTTTCTATAAGATTCCCTCTCATCCTTCTAAATACAAGCCCAGTCGATCCATTCTTTCATCATATGTCAGTCCCGCCATTCTGGGAATTAACCTGGGGAACCTACTCTGTATTCCCTCAATAGCAATAATGTCCTTCATCAAATTAGGAGACCAAAATGTGATCATGGTTGTGCTTGGTGTCGAGAGAATAATAATTTTCATAATTGTACTATATATACAATACAATACAATACAATTCAATTTATTGTCATTTGGACCTCTTGAGGTCCAAACGAAATGTCGTTTCTGCAGCCATACATTACAAACAAATAGACCCAAGACACAACATAATTTACATAAACATCCATCACATTGCTGTGATGGAAGGCCAAAAAAAACTTCTCTCTCCACTGCACTCTCCCCCCCGATGTCAGAGTCAAAGTCAAAGTCAAAGCCCCCGGCGGGCGATGGCGAATTGTCCCGTGGCCATTAAAACCACGCCGGGTGATGCAAGGTCGCGCACCGGGTCTTGGTGTTAGAGCCCCCGGCGCGCGCTCGCAGAGACCCGCCGCCATTCCAAGCCGCGCGGGGCGGTGCTGTAAGGCCCCGCTCCAGGAGCTCTTCAACCCCGCAACTCGGGCGGGAGAAGTCGCCGCTGCGGAAGCCCCGAAAAGCGGTCTCCCTCCAGGGACCCGCGGGCACCCGGTATTACCGTCCGCCAAACCCGCAGTTGCAGCCACCGAATCTCTGGGGGTCGGGTCGCAGCAGCGTCCACCACAGCTCCACCCGCTCTGGACTCGGCCAGCTCCGCGACGGTGAGGTGAGTAGTTGGCACCAGAGTCCCCGGTTTTCCTGTTGGAGGCCGCTCCTCGTTGCAGCCCCAACGACAACGGAGACCCGACAAAGAAAAGGTCTTTAGTATGTACAACAAATTCAAGTTTACATACCAAATATATATATATACAAAATAAATAAATAATTGTTTACACATTTGCCCACCATTATAATTTGTTTCCCAGGCTTTTAGAACTGTGGAACTCCAGCATCTCTCGAGTTCCTCCCTGTAACAAGGCTTTTAAAACATGTTTCGTGTCATCTGATTAAGAACTTTCTATTTTAACTTCTCATCACCCATTAATGCTGCTTTCAGTGCCTCCTTGACTGGGGTTACTGTCTGAGCCCGGGCGGTTTCTCAATTTGAAAAACAATCTTAAAAAGAAATTCAACAAAAAAATAATTTTAATTAGACTAGGCCTTAAAATACAACGGGATATGTCAAGTCTGCCTACCCCAACACTTTTTAAACTATTGCTATTCATCTTGTCATGTATCAGTGAACTTAGAAAGTGCCAACTGGCAATAAAATTTGGTTATAACCAAACAAGACACAAAGTGATGGAGAATCTCAGCGTGTCTGGAGAACATGGATGGATGATCTTTTGGGTCGGGACCCTTCTTCAGACTGATTGTGGTGGGGAGGGGGGCTGAGAGAGGTGGAGGGAGGACAAGTTGTGGCAAGTGATGGTTGGATACTAGTGAGGGGGATTTTGGACAGATAGTTAGACAAAGGCCAGAGAAGAAAAGACAAAAGGTATGAGATCAGGAGATCAGGATAGAAGAGGTACAAATTGTGAAGTCTGAGGAAGAAATATGCGGTGGAGGGTGGGGGGGGGAGATTGGGTACGAACCCAGAAGGGAAAAGAGGTAGGGGAAAAAGGAGGGGAAGAAGGGGAATTTGTTTGAAAATGCAATGTTCATACCATTAGGTTGTAAGCTCCAGCAATGGAGATGGCCCAGGACAGAAAGGTGGGTGCAGGAATGGGAAGGGGAATTAAAATAGTTTGCAACTGGGAGATCTAGCTGGCCTTGGCAGACGGAGCCTAAGTGTTCGGCGAAGCAACGCATGTGTTGAGCTTGGTCTTGTCAATGTAAAGGAAAGGAGTGGAGTAGTTCTTCCCCTCCTTTGAGAAAATCATTTTTTACACAGAGAGTGGTGAATCTGTGGAATTCTCTGCCACAGAAGGTAGTTGAGGCCAGTTCATTGGCTATATTTAAGAGGGAGTTAGATGTGGCCCTTGTGGCTAAAGGGATCAGGGGGTATGGAGAGGGATGGGATACTGAGTTGGATGATCAGCCATGATCATATCGAATGGCGGTGCAGGCTCGAAGGGCCGAATGGCCTACTCCTGCACCTATTTTCAATGTTTCTATGTTAGAGAAGGAGTAATTCCTTGTGTCTGTCTTATAACTAAACAGTTTGGTTGAATTTCTGTTCCTCATCTACTAAAGTATTGCCAGTAGCATTGTACCAAGATATGTAAGACATTTGCTGGAAACCCTCCATGCAGATTGAACAGCAGTGTCTGATAATGAGTTTCATGAAAATACTTCAACACCAAGACGTATGCTGTATAAAATGTACCAGGATTTGACATGAATAAACTGACTGTATGAGGTGATCAAAAACATGTAAAGAAACGTTTCAAGGTGTAAGCATATCTGGCTTGAAATTCTCTAATCACAAAAGCATGTTGCTCCTAATTATCTTTTCTAATTTCTTTCAGAGGACATCTTTGGGTGCTTCAGCTACTTGCGTGAAGTCCTCTCTGATGAGTTTGTTTTCTTGCCAGGAAATCTTGTCAAGGTAATGTAAAATAAAATGTGGCAAAACAGATACTTTAATTCCTGCATATGCATAACTCAAGGGGTTGGGTTAGGAATGGGTGTTTCTATTTTCATAATGACCTGACAGGAAAATTCACCTGTGTTATTAAGAAGGTGGTGGACTTAGTCAAGTCACTTACAACTGTTACGATCAGACAATTAAAATAATCATGTGATGAGTCTTTGTAATAACATTCCCATTCTAAGCTCTGCAAAGGCCTTGACAAATTGACAACTTCCTGATTCTAAAAATGCTAAATGTAAATATTATAAAGAACTTTATTTCTCCCCCCCCCTCCCCTCTTTCCCTCCTCTATTCCCCTCTCTCTGCTCCCTCTCTATCTTCCCCCTCTCTCTGCCCTCTGCCCCCTCTCTATCATCCCCTCTCTGCCCCCTCCTTCTCTATCTCCCGCATTCTCTCCCTCTTCCTCACTCTTTTTATCTCTCTCTGCAGGACTTTGATGAAGGCCTGTACTTGCTGATGAAGAGTGGTGCCATTCACATGTCTCAGGCAGATCTCCATATATCTGAGAAGGGAAATACAACCGTTTCATTTTTATCAGTGATGTTTGTGCCTTTTCTGGAAGGTTATCAGGTATGTTGTGAATTTTCTGTTTATATATTCTGTGTTCAAACTTTTTTTTCCTTCTAGCTGAAGGTAGATAATTTTCAATTGGAGATGGAAGCACTAAGAAATCAAACTGCAAAGGCAGTAATTGATGTGATCAGAAGCATCTTATATGCACTGGATAAATTGACATTTTCATATAAGATCTGAATTTACAGCGTATATATCAACACTTGTTTATGCAAGGAGATTAATTTGCAAATGTTAAAAGCCTCTGATCATAGATTACTAGCCACCAAAATTGGATTGTTCCACCATTAATTAAAATGTTATTTTCCTTAAGTCTAACCACTTTTACATCCCTTTTAGTAATAAGACTGATGTATTACTATATCCCTGTGTGGTTTTTAATAAATGATTAACCTGAGATTACATTTAAATTGCCATAAACCTCATACATAAATTCATGTTCTAGGAGCAGAATTAGGCCATTCAGCCAATCAAATCTATGCCATTCAATCACGTCTGATCTATCTTTCCCTCTCAACCCCATTCTCCTGCCTTCGCCCCATAACCCGTGCCACCCTTACTAATCAAGAACCTTGTCGATCTCCGCCTTAAAAATATCCATTGACTTGGCCTCCACAGCCGTCTGTGCCAATGAATTCCACAGATTCACCACCATCTGACTAAAAATTCATATTGTGTTGGACAGTGTGCATCATAAATTACACTTGGATGTAACAAATAACTAAGCTTTAGGCATTGGTGTTTTTGTGTAGGTCTATGCATGTGGTGTGCTATTTTCCATATATTCCATGCTTCACAAAGTTATTGTTACTTGTGAGTGCTTCTGTGCAAATATTTATTTGTTGTCGATTTATTAATTTTGGTTACAATCTAGTTAAATCATATTTTATTCCCTCCAAACATATAAAAACAATTGATAAAGTGATATTTTGATGTCTTAATTACTCTTATGTGCAAGCCTTTAAGATAAAGACAAATATTCCCAAGTTGAGAGTTTTTAGTATGTTTAAAGCACTAATTCTAAAATTTCTTAATTTACCTTTTTGTTTTTACCCTTTGACCCTTTTGAAAAGTGGGTTTTCCCTACAAAGATACATGGTTAAATACATGCTTTATTTTTTAAAGCATGTATTTTAAAGCTATGGCGATCTCTCTTAAATATAAATGTTTGCATTTGTAGGTTATTTTCAAATACCCGTTGCACCCGGAATTTGCAGACGATTTTACTGAGAAGAGCTTTATTGCTGCATTCCGAACCTATGCAGCTGAACTCATTCTAACAGGTATTTCAGCTGGTGCAAAATGTATTCATACCCGAATTTCTTCCTGAAGTATATTTGGCACTGAGGAATTTGGTTTGTAAATTGGTGAAGAACTGAGGAATTTGGTTTGTAAATTGGTAAATTAAGCAATTTATCAGTCAATATAAGCAAGGCTGCTCTAGGGGAGCGGCAGTGAGGGAGCGGCCTTGTGAGTAAAGTGTGAGTCTTTGGCTCGAGAGTCTTGTGAGTAAAGTGTGAGTCTTTGGCTCGAGAGTCTTCGGCGAGGAGGCTGGGGTAGGGGGTGACCTGTACAAAAGGGACGGGTTACACCTTAACTGGAGGGGGACCGACATTCTGGCAGGCAGGTTTGCTAGGGTTACACGTGTGGTTTTAAACTAAATAGTGGGGGGGCGGGCTTGACAAATTGGGAGTATAAAGATGGAGTTGAAAGGGAAGTGAGTACAGGAAAAATTACAAAAGATTCTCGAATTAATAGGAAGGAAAGTTCGAGAATGGACAACAGAGTAAAGGCAGGGCCAATTGTGAGCGGTGCGAGGGGGGACATGAATACGGAGGTCAAAATGTTGTATATGAATGCGCGATGTATAAGAAATAAAGTGGACGAGCTTGAGGCTCAGTTAGAAATTGGCAAGTATGATGTTGTGGGAATTACAGAGACATGGCTGCAAGAGGGCCAGGGCTGGGAACTGAATATCCAAGGGTGTACCTCCTATCGAAAAGACAGACAGGTGGGCAGAGGGGGTGGGGTAGCTCTGTTGGTGAGAAATGAAATTCGGACCCTTGCAAGGTGTGACATTGAAACAGGAGATGTGGAGTCAGTATGGATAGAACTGAGGAATTGTAAGGGTAAAAATACCCTAATGGGACTTATCTACAGGCCTCCAAACAGTAGCCTGGACATAGGGTGCAAGTTGAATCAGGAATTAAAATTTGCATGAAGCAACGGTAATGCTGTGGTTGTAATGGGAGATTTCAACATGCAGGTAGACTGGGAAAATGAGGTTGGTACTGGACCCCAAGAAAGGGACTTTGAAGTGCCTTTGTGATGGATTCTTAGAGCAGATTGTATTGGAGCCTACCAGGGAGAAAGCAATTCTGGATTTAGTGTTATGTAATGAACCGGATTTGATAAAGGAACGAGGTTAATGAGCCATTAGGAGGCAGTGACCATAACATGGTCAGGTTTAATCTACAATTGGAGAGGGAGAAGGGTAGATCGAAGGTGTCAGTGTTACAGTTGAATAAAGGGGACTATGGGGCCATGAGGGAGGAGCTGGCCAAAGTTGACTGGAAAGATGCCCTAGCAGGGATGACAGTGGAACAACAATGGCAGGTATTTCTAGGAATAATACAGAAGGTGCAGGATCAGTTCATTCCTCGGAGGAAGAAAGATTCCAAGGGGAGTAAGGGGAAACCTTGGCTGACAAGGGACAGCAGGGACAGTATAAAAATAAAAGAGAAGTACAAGGTAGCAAAGATGAGCGGGTAGCAAGAATATTGGGTAATGTTTAAAGAACGCCAGAAGATAACTAAAAAGACAATACGGGGAGAAAAGATGAGGTACGAAGGTAAGCTAGCCAAGAATATAAAGCAGGACAGTAAAAGCTTCTTTAGGTATGTGAAGAGGAAAACATTTATTAAGACCAAAGTTGGACCCTTGAAGACCGAAAAAGGTGAATTTATTATGGGGAACAAGGAAATGGCAGATGTGTTGAACAGGTACTTTGGATCCGTCTTTACTAAGGAGGACACAAACAATCTTCCTGAAATAGTAATGGCCAGAGGATCTGGTGTGACAGAGGAACTGAAGGAAATCCACATTAGGCAGGATAGACTGATGGGACTGAAGGCTGATAAATCCCCAGGGCCTGATGGTCTGCTTCCCAGGATGCTTAAGGAAGTGGCTCACGAAATCGTGGATGCATTGATGATAATTTTCCAATGTTCTATAGACTCTGGATCAGTTCCTGTGGATTGGAGGGTAGGTAATGTTATCCCACTTTTTAAGAAAGGCTGGAGAGAGAAAACAGGGAATTATAGACCAGTTAGCCTGACATCGGTGGTGGGGAAGATGCTGGAGTCAATTATAAAAGATGAAATAGCCGCACATTTGGATAGCAGTAACAGGATCGGTCCGAGTCAGCATTGATTTACGAGGGGGAAATCATGCTTGACTAATCTTCTGGACTTTTTTGAGGATGTAATTAGGAAAATGGACAAAGGAGAGCCAGTGGATGTAGTGTACCTGGACTTTCAGAAAGCATTTGATAAGGTCCCACATAGGAGATTAGTGGGCAAAATTAGGGCACATGGTATTGGGGGTAGAGTGCTGACATGGATAGAAAATTGGTTGGCAGACAGGAAACAGAGTAGGGAGTAACGGGATCCTTTCAGAATGGCAGGCAGTGACTAATGGGGTGCTGCAAGGCTCAGTGCTGGGACCGCAACTATTTACAATATACATCAATGATTTGGATGAAGGGATTCAAAGTAACATTAGCAAATTTGCAGATGGGTGGCAGTGTGAACTGTGAGGAGGATGCTATGAGAATGCAGCGTGACTTGGACAGGTTGGGGGAGTGGGCAGATGCATGGCAGATGAAGTTTAATGTGGATAAATGTGAGGTTATCCACTTTGGTATCAAAAACAGGAAGGCAGATTACTATCAAAATGGCGTCAAGTTGGGAAAAGGGGAAGTACAATGGGATCTGGGAGTCCTTGTTCATCAGTCTATGAAAGTAAGCATGCAGGTTCAGCAGGCAGTGAAGAAAGCGAATGGCATGTTGGCCTTTATAACAAGAGGAGTCGAGTATCGGAGCAAAGAGGTCCTTCTGCAGTTGTACAGGGCGCTAGTGAGACCATACCTGGAGTATTGTGTGCCGTTTTGGTCCCCTAATTTGAGGAAGGACATTCTTGCTATTGAGTGAGTGCAGCGTAGGTTTACAAGGTTAATTACCGGGATGGCAGGACTGTCATATGCTGAGAAAATGGAGCAGCTGGGCTTGTACACTCTGGAGTTTAGAAGGATGAGAGGGCACCTTATTGAAACATATAAGATTTTTAAGGGTTTGGACACGCTAGAGGCAGAAAACATGTTCCTGATGCGGGGGAAGTCCAGAACCAGGGGCCACAGTTTAAGAATAAGGGGTAAGCCATTTAGAACGGAGAAGTGGAAGTCTGTGGAATTCTCTGCCTCAGAGGGCGGTGGAGGCCAGTTCTCTGGACACTTTCAAGAGAGAGCTAGATAGGGCTCTTAAAGATAGTCAGGGGATATGGGGAGAAAGCAGGAACGGGATACTGATTGGGGATGATCAGCCATGATCACATTGAATGGCGGTGCTGGCTCGAAGGGCCGAATGGCCTACTCCTGCACCTATTGTCTGTTGTGATCAGAGGTGCCGAGAGGTGATGGGAGATTGTAACAACCAACAAGTGTCTTTCTCTTGCTGTGACTGATCCTTCATAGACTTGCAGGATAGTTATCTTTGAGTATCATTGCTAATCAGAGCCTCTTATGATCTACTGTAGAATAGTCTGTTGTTCAACATTATATCAATGGTTTATGACAGCATTATTTGGTTCATCTATTCCCAACAGAGTCTGATTCACAATTTCTTTTGAGTACAGGTGCCATAAAGTATAATGAGGTCCTTTCAACGGATATGCAAAAGAATGCATTGGCTGCTTTAATCCGGTTAGGTGCCGTGGAAAAGTTTAAGACGTATGTATCATTAAAACATATCTCAACAGTTCTGATCAAAGGTAGTATTGTTGCATTTGTATCTATTTTTGCGGATATGACCATGTTATTGACTTCTTGCTTTACAGAGCTGAAGGGATCATCTGCAAGGTGAATAAACAGACGCTTGGTAGGATGGTGGACATGTTGGGTAAGTCTTCATCATTATCATTTTAACCTTGCATAATAATTATATTTACACCTTGCATCTCCTTACCTGCCAAGTGGTTTTGCTTTTATCATATGTACAACATGGTCAAATATGCGTAATACTTTGTGTGTATCATATGCCAATGGCAGGCAGTGACTAGTGGGGTACCGCAAGGCTCAGTTCTGGGACCCCAGCTATTTACGATATATATTAATGATTTGGACGAGGGAATTGAATGCAACATCTCCAAGTTTGCGGATGACACAAAGCTGGGGGGCAGTGTTAGCTGTGAGGAGGATGCTAGGAGGCTGCAAGGTGACTTGGATAGGCTGGGTGAGTGGTCAAATGCATGGCAGATGCAGTATAATGTGGATAAATGTGAGGTTATCCACTTTGGTGGCAAAAACAGGAAAGTAGATTATTATCTGAATGGTGGCCGATTAGGAAAGGGGGAGATGCAACGAGACCTGGGTGTCATGGTACACCAGTCATTAAAAGTAGGCATGCAGGTGCAGCAGGCAGTGAAGAAGGCGAATGGTATGTTAGCATTGATAGCAAAAGGATTTGAGTATAGGAGCAGGGAGGTTCTACTGCAGTTGTACAGGGTCTTGGTGAGACCACACCTGGAGTATTGCATACAGTTTTGGTCTCCTAATCTGAGGAAAGACATTCTTGCCATAGAGGGAGTACAGAGAAGGTTCACCAGACTGATTCCTGGGATGTCAGGACTTTCATATGAAGAAAGACTGGATAGACTCGGTTTGTACTCGCTAGAATTTAGAAGATTGAGGGGGGATCTTATAGAAACTTACAAAATTCTTAAGGGGTTGGACAGGCTAGATGCAGGAAGATTGTTCCCGATGTTGGGGAAGTCCAGAACAAGGGGTCACAGTTTAAGGATAAGGGGGAAATCATTTAGGACCGAGATGAGGAAAACTTTTTTCACACAGAGAGTGGTGAATCTCTGGAATTCTCTCCCGCAGAAAGTAGTTGAGGCCAGTTCATTGGCTATATTTAAGAGGGAGTTAGATGTGGCCCTTGTGGCTAAAGGGATCAGGGGGTATGGAGAGAAGGCAGGTACAGGATACTGAGTTGGATGATCAGCCATGATCATATTGAATGACGGTGCAGGCTCGAAGGGCCGAATGGCCTACTCCTGCACCTATTTTCTATGTTTCTATACTACTGCACATGTGTCAATCCTTCACTAGATACTGTGGATGCCAAGCCACTCTGCAATGGAAGTGTGTTAAGCAGAACGTCTGCAAACCTGGTTGATAGTTAGCGAATAGCCCAAATGGAGACAGTTTTTACATTTTAAGCAAGAACAGATTAAGGGTTTGAATAAGTTATGTCTTGTAGCATTGTATTACGATTTTCTGATGTACTAGACCAGGTGCGGACCCGTTATGCCCGTCCCCCAAGGCAATATTCCACCACTCACCCATAGCCCCCAACTGCGCAGGCGCGGCTGAGGGGTTCCCGTTGTGACGCGAGTCACGGCAACCCGCTCCCAACTGCGCCTCGCCATCCCTCTTCCTACCCCTATCTTCCTCCATTCCCCCTCATCCCTAGCACTCCCTCTCCCTCTTCTTCACCCTCCCCCACTCCCTCCCTCTCCTTTCTCCTACCCTCAGTCACTCCCTCCCTGCCTCCATAATCCATCTCCCCTCCCTACCCCCCTCCTCTCTCTCTCTCTATCTCCCTGCTCCCCCACTCCTCACCTCCCCTATCCCACTCCCACTCTCCTTCCTCACCTCCACCACTGCCCTCCTCTCCCTCTATCCCCCACCTCCCTATCTCCCCCACTCCCCTCTTCCTCTCCCTCTATCCCCCCCCCCTCTCCTCCCCACTCTCTCTCCTCACCTCTCCCACTTTCCCCTCCCCATCAACCTCCTCTCATTCTATCCCCCTGTTCACCCACTCACCTCCCCCCTATCCCCCCCCACAATGAAAATCATGATTTTTTTAAATGAAACCTTCCCCCTATCCCACCCTCTCCTCACAAGAAAATCACAATTTACAAAAAAATTAATTCTCAATGAAAATCGCGTTACTGTTAACTGTTAATGAAAACGGAAGAATTTGATTAAAACTGAGTTTTTTTGAAAATCGCGATTTAAAAAAAAATGTAAATGAGAATCTGGATCCCATTGTGACGTGGAACTGGATCCCATTGTGACATCGAAAGCGGCTAACGGGCAGGGCAAGTGGAAAAGTGGTTTGAAAAGTGATTTTTGTAAAGTTTAAAATGTCAATAACTTGTAAAATATGCCATCAATCTGAACGAAACTTGTTTCATTTACATCCCAGGACAATGGTAAGTAAGGTGGGACAAAAATTGTAGCGCTATCGTATACCGTTTTGGCGGGATTTTGGGCTCTCACGCTCACACATGCATACAAACAAACAAGATGAGAGTTTAGGTAATATAATAATATAGATAACACAATATGAAGCAAATTGGAAATTGCAACTTGACAAACATATATTGTGTTGAAATTCAAAATGTAGCCACTTGGCATAACCATGCTATTGGTAGAACCTATGCTAACAGCATTGGTGAGACCAGGAGGTGAAATGAACTTGGCCTGTCACCATCACATGATGGTGAATTGTTTTGTTCCCCAAGGAAATTAATCTCCTCCTTATCACAGCTAATGCACAAATATTTTGAGTATTTTCGTATTTTTAAATACAGGTGCACAACCTTTTATCCGAAATTCCGGAAACCGAAAAGCTCCGAAAATCGGACATTTTCAGTCCTGGAAAAAAGGGAGGGTATATTGCCCGGGAGAGTAGGAATCCCTAGACCTAGTACAGTGAGCGTCCATCGAGGGTCGCCCGGAGAGGTTCCGCGGTCACCTCTCCGGGTGACCCTCGGTGGACGCTCACTGAACTAGGTCTAGGGATTCACAAAAATGCTGGAGAAACTCCGCGGGTGCAGCAGCATCTATGGAGTGAAGGAAATAGGTAACGCTTCGGGCCGAAACCCTTCCTCAGACTGCCCTATCAGTCCCCCCTATCAGTCTGAGGAAGGATTTCGGCAAAGGGAGGGGAGAGAAGGGAAAAGAGAGGAAGGATCTGCCGGACATGCTGTGTGTGTGTGTTTGTTTGGCGGAGTCTGAGGGGAGATGGAGAGAAGGGAGAGAAGAAGGGAAGGGAGGGAGGGAGAGGTCCAGCGGCGGGAACGGATGCCTGGGTCCGGGCGAGAGCTGAGTCCGAGGTTTGTAAACGTTGCTGCAACCCCCGGCCCGGCCCTCCGTGTATTGTTCACCGCGTGTTCCTGGAGAGAGGGGGGAGGGCGGGAGCCGGGGCTGTGTGCGTGAAGCACGGCGACTAGAGGGACGGGAGAGCTGCCCCGGGAGCGTGAGGGCACCTCCCCCTTCTCTATTCCCCCTCACACCCCCCTCCCCATCTACCCCTTTCTTCCCCCTCTACCTCTCTACTCTCTCTCGGCCCGCAGCGATCTGCCGGACATGCTGTGTGTGTGTGTGTGTGTGTGTGTTTGTTTGGCGGAGTCTGAGGGGAGAAACGCCGGCACTAAGAGCGAGCGAACGCGCGGACAGAACGGACAAAAGCAACGATCATAGGTCGGAATAGGTGACCAAAGATCTTTGTAGGTGACATTTCGGGTCGAGACCCCTCTTCTGACTGACTCAGGGGAAAGAGGAGCAAGAGCTATGGACGGTACTAAGGCCAAGTGAATGGAAGATATGCCGATAACTCCCGTTTCCCTTTCCCTTGACTATCAGTCTGAAGAAGGGTCTCGACCCGAAATGTCTACCAACGCCGCTCTATGAACGTTGCTTTCGTCCGTCTCTCCACGCTTTCGCTCGCTCTTGGTGCCGGTGCTTCTCCCCTCATGGCAGCTATTGAAAAAGTCAACCCGAAATATCACCTATTTCCTCCTATTATCACGTATTCCTCATCAGAGATGCAGCCTGATCCGCTGATTTACTCCAGCCTTTTGTGTCTGTCTTCGGTTTAATCAGCATCTGCAGTATGTGCCGTTTAAAAAGTACAAGGCATGTGCCGTTTAAAAAGGAAGTGATAAAAAAACATTTAAAACATTTAACAACACATAAACTGTTCCCCCGCAACGCTGCGAGAGGCATAACTGAAGTCGGGTCGGGGTTACTGAAATGACGGAGGTTACGCTGCGGTGCGGACTACGCGTCAGTTCATTGTATTTCGCAGGAATGGACCATCTTGCGCGCTATAAGATCTTTGCTCCAATTGATTTGATTACTCTAGCGCGGGGCCCAATTGGGAGAAATCGGTCCTATCGGCTAAAGGCCGGCCCTGACCGGGTAACTGCCGGGATCGAGGCGCAAACTCGAGACCTTGCGGCCACGAGCCGAGCACTCTACCACTGAGCCACATGTTAAAATCTACGCTAAAAACCTTCCGTTCGGAAAACCGAAAAATCCCGAAATCCGAGAAGTGTCTGGTCCCAAGGCTTTCGGATAAAAGGTTGTGCACCTGTAGTAAGTTATGTTGGCACAGTTATGACGGACAAAATAGTAATCTTTGGAGTGTAATCCAAAGATTGTGTTTTACAATTAACCGTTGTTTTTGTTTAACAGCGCCCAGGATACCAGTGAAAAATGCTGCTGTGGCCAGACTCTGAGCACAACATATTACTCATGATGGCTCACAGATCGGTGGAATTTGTCGTGTTTTTTAATCGATGAAAGTGGGAACCAAACCCAGCTGGAAAAGAAATGTTGCTGGAAACGGATACAGTGAGCTGATCGCTTACTTGAGCTTCCAAGGTTGCAAAAGCCAGACCTGCACTGATCAGGAGCAAGAAATCCCTATACTACTCATTTTATGCTTCAAGTTGCTGTAACCTCCCTGTGGTGTCTTTTGTTTTTTTTGATAAGTTATGTAAGTGCAGATTTTGTTCAGGTAAACATTAATATAACCACAATAGTATGTCGCAGTCACAACAACATTCAGCTAAAAGTGCAACAGGGTCGGTGGTGAAGTTTACAGTTTGATTTTTGTCTGTCTTAAACACCTGTTTTATCTGGGGATTCGTTGGAGCTATCTTTGAAATCTGTTTTATCCTCAGTCTTGAATGAGGGTCTTTCTGTTGTCACCACATCCAGAAAATTGCCAATGCGGAATAAGACCTGTTTCAGTGGAAGGATCCTGTTTGCATTTGCCTCAAAGTCATAAAATGAGTTTTCAGTTCATTTCCTTCGTTCATGTAGAGCCTTAAATGACATGGGTGTTGGTGTGCTCAGCAGCTGACAGTGGAGTTTCATGGCAGTTAACTATTCTTCAAAGGACCTTAACATTGGATAATTGAATTAATTCTTTTTTTTACTTTTATACTGCAATTAGGACAGCAAAACCAGAAACTTGTGTGAATGCATAAGCATTTAGGATAAAGGCACTTCAACTAATCCAGGGCACGGCTGTCTGGGGATTGTAATGATAGGAGAGGCAGCAAGAAAATGGCTGGAGTTTACATCCTTTCGCCTTCTATGTGGAAATTAATGAAATGGCCAAAACAATTAACATTTGTTTATTGCTGTGTGCTTCACAGCTTTAACGGAATATCTGTAAAAAAATTAGCTTTGCACGTGTCTAATTCTGTAGGTGGCTTCCTAACATTGCGGAGACTGTATATAAAAGGAAAAACTATTTAGGGGGAATGAAAACACCCAAGACATGCTGAAAACACCCAAGACATGCTGCGGGTGGTGATGAGGGGGAAGATAAAGGCATGTTCAATTGCACTATTTGGATCCAAGCAACCACTCCAGAAATGAAACCATGGGCACACTTCAAAATGGATGATAATGTGGTCAATCTGACAATTAGCTTCCTCGAGAAACAGGAATGTGTAGTTATCACAGAAGTGGAGAGTTTAAGGTCAGACTCTCAATTGGATCACCCTTGAAAGATGCCCACACTGATCACTCTGGCAGTTGGAATACTCCAGAAACAGGGGCAAGGGTCACTCCAGAAATGTGCTCGATCTGGCTGTTGGATCACTCCTGAAGTAGGAAATGTGGTAGCTGTGATATTTTGGGTCACTCCTGAAGTGGAGATTCTGGTTACTGATATTTAGATCACTCCTGAAGTGGGCATTGTGGCTACCCTGACACTTGAGTCACTCCTAAAGTGTTAAATGTGGTTACTGCGACACGTGGGTCACTCCTGAAGTGGGGATTCTGGTTATTGATTTTTAAATCACTCCTGAAGTGGCCATTGTGTTTACTGTGACATTTGGTTTACTCCTGAAAAAGGCTCATGTACCATTGTAGACATAAGATGAGGATGAAGTGCCACATAGCTCCATAAGGGTGATGGTTATTCAGATACATTAGTTTAGCAGTCCGCGTTCAGATGGTAATGGTACTGAACCATTAAACCCCTGTTCAAACCATTTTGTTAAAAGAACATTTAAAATATGGTTGAATATTTGCAATTTCCCTTAATAAATTAACAGTGCTAATCCAATTACAAGCTTGAATTTATTGATATTGTATTCTTAGTTTTTTCTTTTTTGTTGCTGTGTGGGTTACACCTCAAATGTGAGACCTTAAATCAAGTCAAGAGAACTTATTGTCATGTGTCCCAGATAGGACAATGAAATTCTTGCATTGCTGCAGCACAACAGAATATTGTAGTCATAAATACAGATCAGATCAGTGTGTCCATATACCATAATGCATAATATATATTTATATATATATATATATACATATATATATATATATATATATACACATCAGTAAACAGATAAAGTGTAATAGGCTGTTATAGTTCATAGTTTGTTTGAAGTTGTGTTTAATAGTCTGATGGCTGGGGGGAAGAAACTGTTCCTGAATCTGGATGTTGCAGATTTCAGGCTCCTGTACCTTCTACCTGAAGGCAGCGGAGAGATGAGTGTGTGGCCAGGATGGTGTGGGTCCTTGATGATGCTGGCAGCCTTTTTGAGGCAGCGACTGCAAGTGATCCCCTCAATGGTAGGGAGGTCAGATCTAATGATGGACAGAGCAGTGGTTACAATTTTTGCAGCCTTTTCTGCTCCTGGATGCCCAGGTTGCCGTACCAAGCCACGATGCAACCGGTCAGCATGCCCTCTACTGTGCACCTGTAGAAGTTCGAGAGAGTCCTCCTTGACATACCGACTCTCCGTAATCTTCGCAGGAAGTAGAGGCGTGATGTGCTTTCTTTATGATTGCATCAGTGTTCTGGGACCAGGAGAGATCTTCGGAAATATGCTTGCCCAGGACTTTGAAGTTCTTGACCCTTTCCACCATTGACCCGTTGATATAAACTGAACTATGGGACCCCATCCTATCCCTTCCGAAGTCCACAATCAGGCAACAATTGTTATTTCAGGTTAATTTTGAAGTTTTTGCTTGCCTGTATTGATTGGGGTTAAATAATTTTCTCGTTCACTTGAATGAAATTGTAGAAAGTTCAGAGATTGACCAGTCAATAGTTTTATTTACCACAGGTAATCCCCAAATGAATCTTGAGATCACAGAATCAGATCATTCTAATCTCTGCCAAAGGTGCATAGAGTCATAGTCATACTGCGTGGAAACAGGCCTACGCTGACCAGCATGTCCATCTACAATAGTCCCACCTGTCTGTGTTTGGGCTATATCCTTCTAAACCTATCCTTGTACCGGTTCAAATATCTTTTAAAATGTGTCAGTTCCTGCCTCAACTATCTTCTCTGACAGCTCATTCCATATACCTACCACCCTTTGTATTAAAAAAAAAGTTGCCTCTTAGGTTCCTATTAAATCTTTCCCCCTCACATTAAACCCATGTGCTGTGGATCTTGATTCCCCTACTTTGGGAAAGAGTGTGCAAGTAGCCTATCTAGGAGGACAAAGGGCTTAATTAGGAAAGGGAAAATAGATTATGAAAGAAAACTGGCAGGGAACATAAAAACTGACTGCAAAAGTTTTTATAGATATGTGAAGAGAAAGAGATTAGTTAAAACAAATGTAGGTCCCTTGCAGTCAGAAACAGGTGAATTGATCATGGGGAACAAGGACATGGCAGACCAATTGAATAACTACTTTGGTTCCGTCTTCACTAAGGAAGACATAAATAATCTGCCGGAAATAGCAGGGGACGGTCAAAGGAGATGGAGGAACTGAGTGAAATCCAGGTTAGTCGGGAAGTGGTGTTGGGTAAATTGAATGGATTAAAGGCCGATAAATCCCCAGGGCCAGATAGGCTGCATCCCAGAGTACTTAAGGAAGTAGCTCCAGAAATAGTGGATGCATTAGTGATAATTTTTCAAAACTCTTTAGATTCTGGAGTAGTTCCTGAGGATTGGAGGGTAGCTAACGTAACCCCACTTTTTAAGAAGGGAGGGAGAGAGAAAACGGGGAATTACAGACCAGTTAGTCTAACATCGGTAGTGGGGAAACTGCTAGAGTCAGTTATTAAAGATGGAATAGCAGCACATTTGGAAAGTGGTGAAATCATTGGGCAAAGTCAGCATGGATTTACGAAAGGTAAATCATGTCTGACGAATCTTATAGAATTTTTCGAGGATGTAACTAGTAGAGTGGATAGGGGAGAACCAGTGGATGTGTTGTATCTGGACTTTCAGAAGGCTTTCGACAAGGTCCCACATAAGAGATTAGTATACAAACTTAAAGCACATGGTATTGGGGGTTCAGTATTGATGTGGATAGAGAACTGGCTAGCAAACAGGAAGCAAAGAGTAGGAGTAAACGGGTCCTTTTCACAATGGCAGGCAGTGACTAGTGGGGTACCGCAAGGCTCAGTGCCGGGACCCCAGCTATTTACAATACAATACAACTATTTACAATACAACTTACAGGAGACTGCAAGGTGACTTGGATAGGCTGGGTGAGTGGGCAAATGTTTGGCAGATGCAGTATAATGTGGATAAATGTGAGGTTATCCACTTTGGTGGCAAAAACAGGAAAGCAGACTATTATCTAAATGGTGGCCGATTAGGAAAAAGGGAGATACAACGAGACCTGGGTGTCATGGTACACCAGTCATTGAAAGTAGGCATGCAGGTGCAGCAGGCAGTGAAGAAAGCGAATGGTATGTTAGCTTTCATAGCAAAAGGATTTGAGTATAGGAGCAGGGAGGTTCTACTGCAGTTGTACAGGGTCTTGGTGAGACCACACCTGGAGTATTGCGTACAGTTTTGGTCTCCAAATCTGAGGAAGGATATTATTGCCATAGAGGGAGTGCAGAGAAGGTTCACCAGACTGATTCCTGGGATGTCAGGACTTTCATATGAAGAAAGACTGGATAGACTCGGTTTGTACTCGCTAGAATTTGGAAGATTGAAGGGGGATCTTATAGAAACTTACAAAATTCTTAAGGGGTTGGACAGGCTAGATGCAGGAAGATTGTTCCCGATGTTGGGGAAGTCCAGAACAAGGGGTCACAGTATAAGGATAAGGGGGAAATCTTTTAGGACCGAGATGAGGAAAACTTTTTTCACACAGAGAGTGGGGAATCTCTGGAATTCTCTCCCGCAGAAGGTAGTTGAGGCCAGTTCATTGGCTATATTTAAGAGGGAGTTAGATGTGGCCCTTGTGGCTAAAGGGATCAGGGGGTATGGAGAGAAGGCAGGTACGGGATACTGAATTGGATGATCAGCCATGATCATATTGAATGGCGGTGCAGGCTCGAAGGGCCGAATGGCCTACTCCTACACCTATTTTCTATGTATCTATTTCTCTCATAATTTTGTACACCTCTACAAGATCACCCCTCATCCCCCTACTCTCCAAGGAATAAAGTTTAATAAAATATTTCCTATATCAGGATGGCCATAACTGAACACAATAACTGCCCTGTACAACTGTAGCCTAACCTATACTCAATTCTCTGAATGATAATGGCCAATGTGCTGAAAGCCTTCTTGCCCACCTTATCTACTTGTGACACCACTTTCAAGGAACTATGTATCTGTATTCCATGATCCATCTGCTCTCTCACACTCTCCAGAGCCCTGCCATTCACTGTGTAGGTCCTGCCCTGGTTTGACTTCCCAAAATGCAACACCTTGCACTTATTTATTAAACTCCAACTATTCCTCAGCTTACCTGTCCAACCAATCCTGCTGCAATTTTTGACAACCGTCTTTGCCATCTACAATACCACCCACTTTAGTGCCATCTGCAGTAATTTAACAACTCGAGGCCCAGTATATCCCTCAGTCTATTATTACAATCAAGCTGTTGCAATCTGGTTGATTATTGCCCAGACTACTCTGTCAAAGGGATCTTGTTGCTGGCAATGCTGTTAATTACTCCTGAGTATCCCGTTCACCAATTTACCCCCCAACATTTAACAGAGGGGTTTGGAGAGAGTGACTGTTCTTGACATCAAGGCAGTATTTGTACGTGGCTGGGCACACGTACAAATGGGCAATGGGAACCGAGAAGACACTCGAGAGGTTTAATCACAACTCACAAAACAATGGCTACACTTGGAGGTCCAACATCCCAGCATCAGACCTGTAAGTATCGCTCGTGGACAATCATTGGTTCAAACATCTTCAGCTGCTACATCAATGAACGCTATTTCATCATAAACAGAAGTAGGAATTTTTGCTGAACAGGGCATAATATTCAATATTTGTAATGTGGGCAGCACAGTGGCACAGTGGTAGAGTTGCTGTCTTACAGCACCAGAGATCTGGGTTTGATCCTGACTACTGGTGCTGCGTGCAGAGTTTGTATGTTCTCTCCATGACCGCGTGGGTTTTCTCCGGGTGCTCTAGTTTCCACCCACAATCCAAAGACATGCAGGTTTGTAGGTTAATTGGCTTCTGTAAATTGGTGTGTGTAGGATGGAACTAGCATACAGATGATCACTGGTCAGCACAAACTATGTGGGCAGAAGGGCCTGGTTCCATGCTGTATCTCTAAAACTAAATTCAGAAAATGAGACGGGCCATGCCTGCAATGGAGCAAGATCTTGACCAGTCGGGCATGGTCTGATTATTTTCTAAATGGGGAGAGAATCCATAAATCGGAGGTACAAAGGGACTTGGTAGTGCAAGATTCCCAAAAAGTGAATCTGCAAGTCGAAATGCAATTCAAAAGACATCAAGTTCGAAAGCAAATGCAATGCTAGCATTTATTTAGAGAGGGCTTGTATACAAAAACAGGGATGTAATTCTGAGGGTCTATAAGGCGCTGGTCAGGCTGCATCTGGAATATTGCGAGCAATTTTGGGCACCATATCTGAGGAAGGATGTGCTGGCTCTGGAGAAGGTCTAGAGGAGGTTTACAAGAATTATCCCAGTAATGAGTACATAGAAACATAGAAAATAGGTGCAGGAGTAGGCCATTCGGCCCTTCGAGCCTGCACCGCCATTCAATATGATCATGGCTGATCATCCAACTCAGTATCCTGTACCTGCCTTCGCTCCATATCCCCTGATCCCTTTAGCCATAAGGGCCACATCTAACTCACTCTTAAATATAGCCAATGAACTGGCCTCAACTACCTTCTGTGGCAGAGAATTCCAGAGATTCACCGTGAAAAATGTTTTTCTCATCTCGGTCCTAAAAGATTTCCCCCTTATCCTTAAACTGTGACCCCTTGTTCTGGACTTCCCCAACATCGGGAACAATCTTCCTGCATCAAGCCTGTCCAACCCCTTAAGAATTTTGTAAGTTTCTATAAGATCCCCCTCAATCTTCTAAATTCTAGCGAGTACAAGCCGAGTCTATCCAGTCTTTCTTCATATGAAAGTCCTGACATCCCAGGAATCAGTCTGGTGAACCTTCTCTGTACTCCCTCTATGGCAAGAATGTCTTTCCTCAGATTAGGAGACCAAAACTGTACGCAATACTCCAGGTGTGGTCTCACCAAGACCTTGTACAACTGCAGTAAAACCTCCCTGCTCCTATACTCAAATCCTTTTGCTATGAAAGGTTAACATATGATGAGCGTTTGATTGCACTCGGCCTATAATCTTTGGGAGTTTAGAAGAATGAGGGGGGACCTCATTGAAACTTACTGAATAGAGAAAGGCTTGGATAGGATGCTTCCACTGGTGAAAGTCTAGGCTTAGAGGTCATAGTCTCAGAATTAAAGAAAGTTCTTTTAAGAAGATGATGAGGAGGAATTTCTTTAGTCAGGGTGGTGAATCTGTGAGATTCTTTGCCACAGAGGCTGTGGAGGCAAAGGCAGTTGATATATTTAAGGGAGACGTAGATTCTTGATTAGTACGGGTGTCCGAGGTTGTGGGGAGAGGCAGGAGAATGGGGTTAAGAGGGAGAGATAGATCAGCCATGATTAAATGGAGTTGGCTTGATGGGCCGATTGGCCTAATTTTGCTCCTATCACTTATGATTAGTAGCAAGTAACATTTGTGGCTAATGTGCAGGCAGCGACTGTCTCCAACAATAGAAAGGGTCTATCATTGCCGCTCGCCCCGCCTTACCTCTCTGAGCTGCTCCACCCATACGCTCCTGCCCGGTCCCTCAGGTCAGCTGATCAGCTGCTCCTGGAGGTACCGAGGTCTAAGCGGAAGCTCAGAGGGGATAGAGCCTTCTCTGTTGCTGCTCCGGCACTCTGGAACGCTCTGCTGTTGCATGTCAGACAGGCCCCCTCACTGTCCATCTTCAAAGCTAGTGTTAAAACACATTTATACTCCCTGGCTTTTGACCATGCATGAGACTTTGCTCCTGTTTTTAGTGTTTTTAATATTTCTTTATTTTGAATATCTTTACTTACTCCATCTTTTAATTGTTATTATTGGTGTGTATTAACTTTTTTGTCAATGATTAGTGATGTACAGCACTTTGTTGCAACTATGATTGTTTTTAAAGTGCTCTATAAATAAATTATTATTATTATTATTATTATTACCTTCACCAAATTCTCCATCTTCAAAATACCAGTGAAGTTCCAGTGCCAGTGAAATGCCAAAATGATGTTCAATCTCAAGCAGACCAGCTACATAATCACGGTTATTAGAACAGACACAGGGACCTGACGATGCTGAAATCTTGTATAGAACTCAAAGTACTGGAGTATCTCTTTAAGTCAGGCAGCTTCTCTGGATGACATGGATAGGCAACGTTTCAGGTTGTGAACCTTCTTCAGATTGCTACAGCTCTTCAGGCTATGAGAGCAGGTCAGAGGCTGGGCATCCTCAATAAGCGACTCACTTCCTTTGCACCATTCAGAAGATGCAAGTTACCTGCCCTAATGAGAGCAGTGCTCATTGCCCAGGGCACATTACAAAGAAATACAGTAAGCTAGCTGGAATATACAGGTGATGGAGGAATCAAGTACAATCATGATGTTGATGAGATATTTCCTCAGACAGCTGATCAAGCAACATACAAGGATGTACGTAGATGGATAAAATGATTGGAAATAGATATGCTGCGAGCAGTTACTTGCCGGTTTCCTTCCTAGTTGTGCACCACCCTGACTCCGAAATATATCACTACATCCTGAAAATCCCGCCCAGACAATACAATGGTAATACTTTCATCAGAAGGATTGCAGTATTTCTGGCTTTGCTTGACTCCCAAGAATTGAAACCCAAACGTGGCTGAGACAGAATGATCAGATAAATAACAACTTCCACCTTTAACGCAGCAGATCATGGGAACATGAGTAAATGGCAACTCACACAGAATGGGGCAGATGACCAAAACTGGATCAGAAGTAGGCTTTAATGAACACCTGAAAGAAAAAGTCAACGGCAGGGACCTCTAGGAGAAAATTCTTGAGCCCAGGGCCCTGGCAACTGAAAGCAAAGCTGCCAAAGGCGAATCAAGAGGGATTTGAGGGTGAATAAGGAGATGCAAAATTGAAGAGTGCAACTAACAAGAGCAATAATCATTCATCTGCTGTTATTTAATCCTCTAAACCACAGCATACAATAAATCAAAAGGGAAAAAGTTCACTATAATCTTTATTAGAAAAATAAATTATTCAAACAATTATTCAGATCCAAAATTAAGTTTGCAATTATTGTACTGAAAAATCATTATTTGTTTTAATTGGCTGTAGAGTTAAGCATCACATAACAAATAACATAAACAAAGACATAAAACTATACACGATATATTTTAATCAAGGTTCCAAATATACGTTTTACTTTATAAAAGTCTTATAGAGACAAATAGCAGTGATCGAGTTAAATTACATAAAATCTGAGAATGACTAACCCCAAATTAACAACCACTCTCTCCTGAAGATTCTTACTGATCCTGACAATTCTGAAACAAAACTCACGATTTATATTTTCATAATAACTTCTCCATCAGTGAAGGCACAAATCTAAGTGTTGGTTAATTTCAGAAGCCAAGACAGTAGATTGACAGGCGGGACAGTTAACAGTGCCACTCACACCACTGCGGTCAGTCGGGTTACCCATCTGCGGAGGTGAGGTGGACGCACTCTTCTGGCCGTGCCAATTCTCAGTGTCAGCCGCACAGGAAGTGCTTGCGCCAGAGGACTGACCTTCTCGCCTCTCTGCTGTTGATTTACCAAACGCATACAAAATGGTCCCTCTGGGAAAGGATGAATCAGGCCACACCGTCTTCCTATCCCGTTGGAGAGGTGGTTGGTGCAATTCAGAAACGGGCCCCTTTGGAGAATTGTTTGGCACTTTCTTCTTTACAGAGTTCACGGGATTTGTGTTATTTGTCCGTACGGGCGACCCATCGATGCTGATAAAAGCCCTGCCGTTGGAAACAGACCTTTTTGTCGGCGTGAAATCTGAGTGGTCTCTGGGACGTTTTAGCAGCCGCCCTGAAGGGACAGAGGGTGTCCATGAATCCGAGGATGAACTTGATGTCCTTTGAGCAGCTTTTTGCCCATTGGAGTTGAAAGCTGGTTCTGAACCCCAGGAGACATGGTGGGAAGAAGGTGTGGGCAAGCTCACAGGAGTCCTCCCCAAGGACACACGTTGCAGGGCTGTGCTGGGGCTGCTGCCTCCCAGGACGTGACCTTTTCCACTGAACGGCAGGATTGTACGAATATCGACACCCACGGATTTATCTGACACAAGAACAGGACAGAAGTGATTACTATCTTTGGCTGATTACACACAAAGAAATAGTTCAGTAAATAAAACCAAAAAGGTATTAAAGATGTATTAAAAATTCACATCTACAAATTGTATACATTACATTTCACGGTGCGCATCAGGGAACAATCCAGTGATTCATTCACACTTGAGATCCAAATGACACTGGCAATGTTTGCATTAATTATTCATGCCTAATGCCATGACATGCTGCAGTCTGTGTGGTGAAGCCACTCCCACAGTTATATTACAGGGAAGTTCATATTCTTTCTGGTGTGTGACTTATGGACCTGTCCTACTTAGGCGATCTTTATAGGCGACTACAAGCGACTGCCGAAAAATTTTCAACATGTTGAAAAATTTTCAGTGACTGTGGCGACAATTTGGGCTGTCGTAGGTGCTGTCGTATGTTGTTGCCAGATTAACGTAGGTTGTCGCCGGTGCTGACTTCGGTGAATTCTATTGTCCGAGTCGCTTAAAAAAATTGCCTAAGTGGAACAGGCCCATAAACACAATGCCAATGCTACATCAATGCATTTGGTTCTTAACCACTACCTAAAATGGCTTAGTCACTGAGAAAGCAAACTAACTTCTAGATGGGAAACTGTCCGACGATATGGTGAAGCACATCTCATAGTATTGTCATTTTTGGACTACATACAAAGCAGTCTAGACACCGTCAGGCAAACCCCTTTGATTTTACTGGCTGATCTGTGCAAATCCTGATTCATAAAGCTTAACTCACAGCAAGACTGGGGCAGAAAAGTTTGTACGTTCTCCCCGTGGGTTTTCTCCGAGATCTTCAGTTTCCTCCCACACTCCAAAGACGTACAGGTTTGTAGGTTAATTGGCTTGGTAAATGTAAAATTGTCCCTAGTGGGTGTAGGATAGTGTTAATGTGCGGGGATCACTGGTCGGCGCGGACCCGGTGTGCTGAAGGGCCTGTTTCTGTGCTGTATCTCTAAACTAAACTAATGGTGTCTGTTAATTTCCAGATGATGAGGTTAAAGATGAAATTCAATGCTTATAACTATCCTAAACAGTTAATGGGGACACTTGGGAAATTAAGTTGTGAAACAAATGTCTCAGGAATACGCGTGAGTGGGCATGATTATAAAGTCTGAAGGACAATTAAATCATGTATTTGGAAAAGCTGACATCTAATCAGTCTCAGCTTCTGTTACGTGCTGAATTATAAACTGACAACTAGAATCTGAGACAGCTGCTTTTTATCACTGTTATGTCTTCATTCAAACTCAAGAATAAACAAATGTCCAGTGGTACAATGGTGTCAAGAAAAATATTTCATTACTTCCATTTCCCCCCCAAAAATATATATATTTTTGATCACACCCACCCATTCACCCAAGGAGATCCAGTACCTTTATCCTTTGTGGCTTTTGAGAGCTTTCCTGGTGCCCCTTCCGCTTTTGCCTTCTTCGTCTTGTAATTTTCAGGCTCTTTGACTTTGGTGTACGTCCCACCGCACGTTTGCTGATGCTCATGCCACCAGGGATCTTGAGCTGACGGCGCCCTGTTCATTGCCCGTTTAACGTACCCGTAGTACGGCCGCCTGTTTTGGCAGGGTCCATCACACCGCCACCAGTGCTGCCGGTATTCATCCACCTCGTCGTGGAATGAGTGATAAATCTGAAAGAAAAACAGGCTAGTAACAAACCACTCCAAATTCAGAAAGAAACTAGTTAGGAACTGGAGATAGCATTGCTGGTGCATTTTTAAAACTGTGCATTTCACTCTTTCCTGCCATTTCAATACATTCAAATGGCTTTTGATGATAGTTCCACACACAATTAGTTACATTAAATACGGTTTAAACTAACCAGATGATATGCACACACACACCCAAAACAAGGCTACAGACTATTTCAAACTAAACCTTACCTACAGACATATCAGTTACTACAATTTAAGAAAGGCATTCGTTATTCTTTAAGTCTATTTGAAAATTAATATTTTTATACACTTTAATGTACAACCTGCCTCTCTTGCAATTTGAATTTACTATATAATGCTCACAACATTTCACAGAGCCATTAACAGACAAAAAATGACAGCAAGCTATAAAATAAAGTGACTATAACCCAGGTTAAGGATAATTAAATGGGCAAAGACATTTAGCATCTGAAGAATAGTTCTGACACAAAATGTTGCCTATCCATGTGTTCCTGAGATGCTGCCTGACCCATTTAGTTACTTCAACACTGTTCTTTGCTCTAGAGACTTCAGCACATGGTAGCCAATGGTAAATAAAATTCAGGTTCCTCAGCAGGCCAGAATTGAAGCACAGCCATGGGCTCAAGGGATTACAGCGTCGGTGACATATGGAAGGATGAAGCTAAGGTGACAATAAACTCACTTGAACTTTAACTTGAACTAAGGAGAAATTTGAAGGAAGGAACTGCAGATGCTGGTTTATACCAAAGATAGACACAAAAGGCAGGAGTAACTCAGCGGGACAGGCAGCATCTCTGGAGAGAAGGAATGGGTGACGTTTCGGGTCCAGACCCTTCTTCAGACTTGAGTCTTCTTCAGAAGTGCGCCTGAAGAAGGGTCTCGACCCGAAATGTCACCTATTCCTTCTCTCCAGAGATGCTGCCTGTCCCACTGAGCTACTCCAGCTTTTTGTGTCTATGGAGACATTTGTTGGACATTAAAACTGGAAAGGCTGCATCATTCAACATTTATGTGATATGGTTGCAAAACAACCCCCTCCGCCCGTATACAGTGCCATCCATAATGTTTGGGACAAAGACCCATCATTTGCCTCTGTACTCCACAATTTGAGATTTGTAATAGAAAAAAAATCACATGTGGTTAAAGTACACATTATCAGATTTTAATAAAGGCCATTTTTATACATTTTGGTTTCACCACATAGAATTTACAACAATGTTTATACATAGTCCCCCCCACTTTAGGGCACCATAATGTTTGGGACGCAGCAATGTCATGTAAATGAAAGTAGTCATGTTTAGTATTTTGTTGCATATCCTTTACATGGAATGACCGCTTGGTCTGCAATTCATGGACATCACCAGTTGATGGGAGTCTTCTCTGGTGATGCCCTGCCAGGCCTGTATTGCAGCCATCTTTAGCTTATGCTTGTTTTGGGGGCTAGTACCCTTTCTCTTCAGTTTTCTCTTCAGCATATAAAAGGCATGCTCAATTGGGTTCAGATCGGGTGATTGACTTGACCACACAAGAATTTACAATTTTTTAACTTTGAAAAACTCCTTTGTTGTTTTAACAGTATGTTTGGAATCATTGTCTTGCTGTAGAATGAACTGCCGGCCAATGAGTTTTGAGGCATTTGTTTGAACGTGAGCAGATAGGATGTGTCTATACACTTCAGAATTCATTATGCTACTACCATCAGCAGTTGTATCATCAATGAAGATAAGTGAGCCAGTACCTTCAGCAGCCATACATGCCCAGACCATAACACCCCCACCACCGTGTTTCACAGATGAGGTGGTATGCTTTGGATCTTGGGAAGTTCCTTCTCTCATCCATATTTTGCTCTTGCCATAGTTCTGATGTAAGTTAATCTTGGTTTCATCTGTCCACAAGACCTTTTTCCAGAACTGTGGTTGCTCGTTTAAGTCCTTCTTGGAAAACTAACCCGGCCATCCTATTTTTGCAGCTAATCAGTGGTTTGCATCTTGCAGTGTTGCCTCTGTTCATGAAGTCTTCTGCGGACAGTGGTCATTGACAAATCCACACCTAACTCCTGAAGAGTGTTTCTGATCTGTCGGACAGGTGTTTGGGTTTTTTTTCTTTATTATAGAGAGAATTCTTCTGTCGTCAGCTGTGGAGGTCTTCCTTGGCCTGCCAGTCCTTTTGCGATTAGTAAGCTCACCAGTGCTCTTTATTCTTAATGATGTTCCAAACAGTTGATTTTGGTAAGCCTAAGGTTTGGCTGATGTCTCTAATAGTTTTATTCTTGTTTCTCAGTCTCATAATGGCTTCTTTGACTTTCATTGGCACAACGTTGGTCCTCATGTTGATAAACAGCAATAAAAGTTTCCAAATGTGATGGAAAGACTGGAGGAAAGACTAGGTGCTGAGAGCTCTCTTATACCTGCATGAAGAAGGCAATTAAACACACCTGAGCAATTACAAACACATGTGAAGCCATGTGTCCCAAACATTATGGAACCCTGAAATGCGGTGGAAATCCTTCAGAGGGGTGAACCCCCGAAAAGCACCTGATCCTGATGGTATACCCGGTCGTGTTCTAAAAACCTGTGCGGACCAACTGGCGGGAGTTTTAACGGACATTTTCAACCTCTCACTTCTGAGGTCTGAGGTCCCCACCTGCTTTAAAAGGGCATCAATTATACCGGTGCCCAAGAAGAGTAAGGTGACGTGCCTCAATGACTATCGACCAGTGGCACTAACGCCGGTGGTGATGAAGTGCTTTGAGAGGTTGATCATGGAGCAAATCAACTCCTACCTCGGCAAAAACCTGGACTAACTGCAGTTCGCGTACCGCCACAACAGATCAACGGTGGATGCGATCTCGCTGGCCCTCCACTCCGCACTGGACCACTTGGACAACAAAAACTCATGTCAGGCTGTTATTCATTGATTACAGGTCGGCATTTAACACAATCATCCCCTCCAAACTGGTTACCAAACTCGCAGAACTGGGTCTCTGCGCATCCCTCTGCAACTGGATCCTCGACTTCCTCATCCACAGACCACAGTCTGTTCGTATTGGTGGAAATGTGTCAGCCTCGATAACAATCAGCACGGGAGCACCTCAAGGCTGTGTGCTCAGCCCTCTGCTGTACTCATTCTATACCCATGACTGCGTAGCGAACCACACTGCGAACTCCATCATCAAGTTTGCTGACGACACCACTATTGTGGGGCGTATCACTGATGGGGATGAGTCAGAATATAGAAGAGAGATCGAGCAACTGTCCATGTGATGCCAGCGCAATAACCTGGCCCTCAACACCAGCAAAACCAAGGAACTGATTGTGGACTTTGGAAGAAGTAGGAGGGGGATCCACAGCCCCATTTATATCAACGGGTCGATGGTTGAAAGGGTCAAGAACTTCAAATTCCTGGGCATGCACATCTCTGAAGATCTTTCCTGGTCCGAGAACACTAAAGCAATTATCAAAAAAGTTCATCAGCACCTCTACTTCCTGAGAAGATTACAGAGAGTCGGATTGTCAAGGAAGACTCTCTCTAACTTCTACAGGTGCACAGTCGAGAGCATACTGACCGGTTGCATCATGGCTTGGTTCGGCAATTTGAGCGCCCTGGAGAGGAAAAGACTACAGAAAGTAGTAAACACTGCCCAGTCCATCATCGGCTCTGACCTTCCTTCCATCGAGAGGATTTATCGCAGTCGCTGCCTCAAAAAGGCTGGCAGTATCATCAAAGACCCACACCATCCTGGCCACAACTCATCTCCCTGCTACCTTCAGGTAGAAGGTACAGGAGCATGAAGACTGCAACAACCAGGTTCAGGAATAGCTACTTCCCCACAGCCATCAGGCTATTAAACCTGGCTCGGACAAAACTCTGATTATTAATAATAACCACTTTCTGTTATTTGCACTTTACCAGTTTATTTATTCATGTGTATATATATTTATATCATGGTATATGGACACATTTATCTGTTTTGTAGTAAATGCCTACAATTTTCTGTGTGCTTAAGCAAAGCAAGAATTTCATTGTCCTATACAGGGACACATGACAATAAACTCACTTGAACTTGAACTATGTATAAACACAGCTGTAATTTCTACATGGTGAAACCAAAATGTATAAAAATACCCTTTAATAAAATCTGACAATGTGCACTTTTGCCACATGTGATTTGTTTTCTATTACAAATCTCAAATTGTGGAGTACAGAGGCAAATGAATAAATGATGGGTCTTTATCACAAACATTATGGAGGGCACTGTATAACCACAGGAGCCGACCATATCTCAGATATATTGCAGCATGTCTTTTGTTCAAGAGCTGGGACAAAAGATTCCTTTGATTTAGAGCAGGGCACACAACAGCTCAATCCACTGCAAGGCATCAGTATTTCACTGGATTGTATTTAACATACAAATAAGCTTTTCAGCCCTTCAAGCCTGCTCCATCATTCATTATGATCATGGGTGATCTTCCACATATGATCCCCATAGTCATGGAACAATGAATGAGAGCATACAACCCTCGTGGGTGGCGCCTGCCTCAGTACTTACAGTGATCTTGGTTCCAGACACCCTGTTGATCCTTCTCATGTGTTTGCAGAATTCAGGTCCATGAGACTCGTGATCTCTATCGTTGTTTGTGACAAACAGCAAGGCGTGGATCATTTCATGCAATAGTGTCTATTGAGAAAGCAAAATAAAGTCATGATTACATTGAGATACAACAGGCCCACTCAGTCCAACGCCGACCATCGATCACCCTTTGACACGTTCTATTTTATCCTACTTTCTCATCCACTCCCTACATGCTACGGGCAATTGACATAGACCAGTTAATCTGCAAATCTACATGTCTTTGGGATGTGGGAGGAAACCGGAGCACCCAGAGGAAATCCACGTAGTTACAGGGAGAACGTGCAAAGGTACACAAACAGCACCTGAGGTCAAGATCAAACCTAGCTCTCCGGCATTGTGAGCCAGCAGCTCTCCCAGCTGTGCCACCCTAATTGTATTGTAAAGTGACAAATATAACACCCGACAGCTATATAACAACAAATATAACACCAGGGTTCCTAAAGAATCAAACACCAAAAAAAGGGTACTAGGACCTTACAGCACATACCTCAACCAAATCCCGTCTGGGTCGCAGTTTCATCAGAGGTTCACTAATACGTATTGAACATAGTCCCCCGCTCCCCTCATAGCTACATACACCGGCACATCTGCAAAAAGAAAACAGTGAGTCAGCAAGACAGATAATGAGTGGTATAAACCATTTCAAATGTAGCAACTGCAAACATTACATTGGTAAATCAGACATGTCTGAAGAACCATTATCTTCCATTGATCCTTTTAAAAGAAATCTACTAAAACAAGGCCACTGGCACCTGCCCCCATACACCAATCTGATGGACACTACATGGCTCATGTAACTGCCTGACTCCACCATCAGAAGTTGGGAGAGGGTGCAGAGAAACATTATAGAAGTAGGAATACGCCATTCGATATCTTTATACGTACTCCATCACTCTAAATTGTGGCTGATCTTATAATTCTGAGTCACTTTCTTGTGCAATACACATCCCTCACTTACTGCTCGGAATGAAGATGGGTTCTGACAGCACTTGTGGGAACCCAGCACGAACTGGGGTGGGGTGGGTGACGGTGCCAGGGGGAGGGGGGGTCTCTCGCTCTCCCTCCCTCCCTCCCTCACCCGGGTCGGGCTGACCCCAGGCCGTACTCACAGGGTCATCCGCGGGCTCCAGCGCACCTCCACCCCGGACAGCTGCCCCAAGAAGAACATGTCATTGAACTGCAGGAAGAGGGCGCGCAGGTCCGGGTTCGGATCCAGCAACTCCCACGACTGATCCACCACCGTGAGCGGGGCCTCGGGGTCGGGTGGCCTCTGGCGGCCGGCGGGCCCGGCCCGATCCTCGGCCTCCCAGGCCCCTTGTAGCTGCAGCGCCAGCAACAGATCGTCGTCCATCGCCCGCCTTCCACCCTCCACCGCCGGGCATGCGCGGTGGGGGCTCACATTACGTCACGTGAACGATTAGACAGAATGGACCAATGAGCGCCAGCGCTTTGAACGGACCAATCAGACAGCTGGTAAGAAGCGACCAATGAGGGGGCAGCCGGGTGATGATGGACAGCCCACTTAGCCAATAGTCTCTGGGGTTGGATACCACTGACCAATTGGGTCATGGGGAAGGGGAGGGACTAACTAGCTGCGACCAATCGGACAGCGGACAGCTGGAGAGGCGGGACCAAGGAGAAGGAAGCTGGTGGTGATGGACAACCGCTTCAGCCAATAGTCTCTGGGATTGGACACCAATGGGATTGGGACATGGGGAAGGGGCGGGACTAACTAGCACCGACCAATCGAACAGCAGACAGCTGGGGGGAGGCGGGACCAACGAGAAGGAAGCTGGTGCTGATGGACAACCGCTTCAGCCAATAGCCTCAGGTGTTGGATACCAGTGTCCAATTGTGTTGGGGCTAAGGGGCGGGACTAACCAGCAAGGACCAATCGGAGAGGTGGGAGGGCGGTCCGCTGGCGGGCGGGCGGGGGATCGGGCGTCAGTGGGAGGGGGAGGGGGAGCGGGAGCGGAAGCGGAAGTCCGGTCGGTCGGGGCCTATTCGCTGACACCAGGCCCCCGGGAACAGGCGGCTGAGAGACCGGGGCCCCGTCCACTTCCCCCGCCCGTGTCGGCAGCGAGGATGGCGGTGGCGGACGGCGGCTCCAGGCTGCGGCGCCAGCTGGAGGCCGTGCGCTTCGAGCCGGCGCTCTACGTGAAGCAGCTGTCGCAGCAGTCGGACGGCGACCGTGACCTGCAGGAGCACCGGCACAAGATCCAGAGCCTGGCCGACGAGACGGCGCAGAACCTGAAGAAGAACGTGTACAAGAACTACCGGCAGTTCATCGAGACGGCGCGGGAGATCTCCTACCTGGAGAGCGAGATGTACCAGCTGAGTCACATCCTCACCGAGCAGAAGGGCATCATGGACGGCCTCACCCAGATGCTGCTGGCAGCTGACAGGGAGCAGCAGCTGCAGGCCGGGCCTTCCTCCGCCTCCGCGGCCGACCGCGCCTCCACCAAGTCCGAGGCCTTCCTGCTGCCGCGGGAGGCCGAGGAGCACAAGCAGCGCACACTGACGCCGCTGCTGGAGAAGGTGGAGGGTTGCCAGGATTTGCTGCAGGCGCCCGGCCGCTACCTGGTCTACAACGGCGACCTGTTGGAGTGCGACCCGGAGAGTGCGGCGCAGCTGCAGCGGGTCCACGCCTTCCTGATGAACGACTGCTTCCTGGTGGCCGCCTGGCTGCCGGGCCGACGCGGCGCAGCGCTCCGGTACCGCTTCGACGCCGTCTACCAGCTGGACAGCTTCGCGGTGGTGAACGTGAAGGACGCGGGCCCCATGCGGGACATGTTCAAGGTGCTGATGTTCCCCGACACCCGCGTCTTCCAGGCGGAGAACGCCAAGGTGAAGAAGGAGTGGCTGGAGATCCTGGAGCAGACCAAGAAGAACAAGGCGCTGGGCGAGCGCCGGGAGCTGGAGAAAGCCGAGGCCCTGCGGCTGGCGGCGGCCGAGCAGGAGCAACAGCGGCTGCAGCAGGAGGAAGAGCAGCGGAGGAGGAGGGCCCTGCCGTCCGGCACCAACCCGTTCGAGGAGGAGGAGAGGGGAGTGGCGGGCGACGAGCCGCGGGCCGACCTGCAGCCGCTGGACCTCGGCCTGGACTGGATCCAGGAGCTGCCCGAGGACCTGGACGTATGCATCGCCCAGCGGGACTTCGAGGGCGCAGTGGACCTGCTGGACAAGCTGTCGGCCTACTTGAGCGGCGCCGATGGGCAGCCCGGGGTGCGGCAGCTGAGGAGCCGGGTGGAGCAGCGGATCCGCCGGCTCACCGGCGTGCTGGTGTACGAGCTGTCGCCCGGGCGCTCGCTGCGTGGCGGCCCGCGGGCCACCCGGCGCGCCGTCTCGCAGCTCATCCGCCTCGGCCAGTCCACCAAGGCGTGCGATCTCTTCCTGAAGAACCGGGCGGCCGCCGTGCACACCGCCATCCGCCAGCTGCGCATCGAGGGCGCCACGCTGCTCTACATCCACAAGCTCTGCAACATCTTCTTCACCGGCCTGCTGGACACGGCCCGCGAGTTCGAGATGGACTTCGCCGGCGACAGCGGCTGCTACTCGGCCTTCGTGGTGTGGTCGCGCTCGTCCACCAGCCTCTTTGTGGACGCCTTCAGCAAGCAGGTGTTCGACAGTAAGGAGAGCCTGTCCACCACGGCCGAGTGCGTGGAGGTGGCCAAGGAGCACTGCAACAAGCTCAGCGAGATCGGCCTGGACCTCACCTTCACCCTGCAGGCGTTGCTGGTCAAGGACATCAAGGCCGCGCTCCACTGCTACAAGGACATCATCATGGAGGCCACCAAGCACCGAAACTCGGAGGAGATGTGGAGGAAGATGAACCTGATGACACCCGAGGCCTTGACAAAACTGAAGGACGAAATGAAGAGTAGTGGCATCACCAATTTCGACCAGTACACGGGCGACGATTGCTGGGTCAACCTCAGCTATACCATAGTGGCCTTCACCAAGCAGCTGATGGCCTTCTTGGAGGAAGGACTGAAGCTCTACTTCCCCGAACTGCACATGGTTCTTCTGGAAAGCCTCCAGGAGATCATCTTGGTGGCCGTGCAACATGTTGACTACAGCCTGCGTTGCGAGCAGGATCCAGAGAAGAAAGTTTTCATTCACGACAACGTTTCCTTCCTTTATGAGACTGTCCTCCCAGTGGTGGAGAGACGGTTTGAGGAGGGAGTTGGAACGCCAGCCAAGCAGCTCCAGGATCTTCGTAACGGCTCCCGAATCATTCGTGTCAATCCAGAGAGCACAAATTCCTTTGTGTGAACATCTTGAAGTCGTTGTTGCAGCCAACCCCTCCACAGCCCCTAGTGAGCTCTCTGTGTACTTCTTATTTAACACTAACCTTGTATAGCACCTGGTTGTGTGGGGCAGTCATAAACGTTGTCTCACCTTATGCAGAAGACATTATATCAACTACCGGTTGTCATTTTCAGCAACATCTGTCTTGTAAATACTACTTTTGTTTTTGTTTATACTTCACTAGTAAAAGAGTTTTGTGGCAATACCTGGATTTGCTTATATCCTTGGATTTGTGCAAAAAGCAAATATGGTACATCTCCATATTTGCTTGCATCCTGCAAGGCCTTATTCTCCCCCCCAAAAATCCCCTTTAACTGTGAAATACATTTTGATAATACCATTGCATTGACTAAACATGCCCCACCAGCCTTAATGCTTGTAGCTCACTGCATAATTTTAGTTTGATAATGCTAGCAGTGTAAATGGAAATATAATTTCATGTTGGTTTCATCTTTATAGTCCTCCTTAATCCAATATCATTTTAGACTTGGACTTTATTTTTGTCCATTTACACTCCTTGAATTATGCTGGGTTTATTAATTATGAGGAAGCTTAATAGATGTTCAGACTGTCGACCTTCTAGCTGTAGAACCTGTAAACCTGCCCTAAAAGGGAAGCCTTTTGAACATGAAACAGTACAGCACAGCAACTGGTCCTTCAGACCACAATGTTTGTGTGGAACAGGATGCAAAGACCAACTCTTATCTGCACATAATCCATATCCATGTGTCTAACCCAAAGTCCCTTAAATGCCACTATCGTCTCTGCTTCTGCCTTCACCTGCTGCAGTGTGTTCCAGGCACTCGCCATCCTCTAAACAAAAATTAAACTCGTCCATCTCCTTTCAACTTTGCCCCTCTATGCACTCTAGTATTTTGTATTTCCAGCCTGGTAAAATGGTTCTGTCAGGTTTCCCCTCAACATATTGTTTTCCAAAGAAAATAATCTAAATCTGTCCAACCTCCCTGTAGCTAATACTCCCCAATCCAGGCATCATTCTGGTAAACCTTCTCTGCACCCTTTCCAAAGCCTCCACATCCTTCCTGTAATGGGGACACTAATACTACTTGCAATACTGCAAATGCACCCTAACCAAAGTCCTGTAAAGCTACATCATGACTTCCTGATTTTATACTCAATGCCCTGGCCAATAAAGCCAAGCATGCCCTATACCACCTGTATCACTCTACTTGTGCTTTCACTTTAAGGGGGTTGTGGACTTGGATCCCCAAGATCCCTGTATACATCAATGCTGTTCAGGCTAATGCTCATAATTGTATATTAAATGTATAATTGCATTCGACCTCCCAACTTCCACCGCCTCACACTTACTCAGATTAAACTCATTTCTGTAGCTGATAGGTAGACACAAAAAGCTGGAGTAACTCAGCGGGACAAGCAGCATCTCTGGTGAGAAGGAATGGGTGACGTTTCGGGTCAAGACCCTTCTTGAGACGGATTCAGACTCTGGCTGATAAATATTCCGCTGTATAATTTGACCGCCTTCCTCATATGTGACCCTAGTAATGGTGGTGTCATCTGCAAACATAATAACCAACCCGTCCATACTTATGTCTTAAGTCATTCATATATATCAGAGGTCTCCAAACTCCAAAGGGCTTGGACACTCTAGAGGCAGGAAACATGTTCCCGATGTTGGGGGAGTCCAGAACCAGGGGCCACAGTTTAAGAATAAGGAGTAAGTCATTTAGAACGGAGATGAGGAAACACTTTTTCTCACAGAGAGTGGTGAGTCTGTGGAATTCTCTGCCTCTGTGGAGGCAGGTTCTCTGGATGCTTTCAAGAGAGAGCTAGATAGGGCTCTTAAAAATAGCGGAGTCAGGGGATATGGGGAGAATGCAGGAACGGGGTACTGATTGGGGATGATCAGCCATGATCACATTGAATGGCGGTGCTGGCTCGAAGGGCCAAATGGCCTACTCCTGCACCTATTGTTTATTTAGCGGGTTCTGTGGTAGCGCGGGAACTTAAACGTCAGTTTGCTCTAAATTTTAGACATGCAGCGTCCCGGAAACAGGCCATTTGCTCGCCCCCATCACTAACACTATCCTATACGCACGCGCACACACCAGGGACAATTATACCAACCCAATTAATCTACAAATCTTCGGTGTATAACCAGCATATGTAGTTCCTTCCTATACAAACCTGCACCGTATTTGGAGTATGGGCGGAAACTGGAGCTCCCAGAGAAAATCCATGCAGGTCACCGGAAGAAACTCCGTACAGACAGCACCTGTATTCAGGAACGAACCTGGCATTCTGGCGCTATATAGCACCAATTTAAGACTCTGCCACCTTGCTGCCCAATTATCGTGTACAACTGTAACATTACAAATTATTGCAGCTGTTTTTAAAATCCTTTCGATATTTTTTTACAAAAGGCAGATTCTCACCTTACATTTTGACTATGGGGAAAAAAGGGAAAAAGATCAATTATTTGCGGACCAATGACCTTGTTGTATTTGTTAGGCCAAAGGGTAAATTATGCCAGAGCCACCAGTTGAAAGCTAACATATGGTGATGCATTTATTGTAGATTGGTGCATAAGTTGCGATGTTGCTGCAGATGAATGTGTCAAGGCAGTGTTTGTCAGGAGTTTACCCTAAATATTAATGTGGGAATTTGGGTGCAGCAAAACTAAAATCAAAAGCATATTGAAAATAACACGCATGGAATCGAATCCCAGTAGAATATACCACATGCTGAGCAATTTTGCATCAACCCATACAAAGCTGTACCTATACATTGAACTGATCGCACAGCCAATTGATGTGATAGTCCGGATAGATGTGTTAATTGCTGATGCACATTCACGCTCCCTTTCTTCTTCCACTTGACGGTCACCTAACTACAGAATGACTTGTGCGCTCCATTAATAGGAAATCTCTCGATTGGATGTAGTCTTCAGAGCCTTTTAAACATGTGGATGGGAAAGGAATGGAGGGTTATGGTCTGAGTGCAGGTAGATGGGACCAGGGGAAAATAATTGTTCGGCACGGACTTGTAGGGCCGAGATGGCCTGTTTCCGTGCTGTAATTGTTATATTTAGAGTAACCCGTGTAAGGCTGCTTCTCCTGCTTCCATTGGTCGCTGTCTGTTGGGGCTCTTCACTGCTTCCTCCATCGGGTTTGGTTGTAGTTGCCGTGGGTGAGGAAAGAGAGAGAGGGGGGCCAGGGTGTTGGGGGGACAGGGTTTAACCATGCTCCCGACTCGCTGCAACAAACCCTCTCAGTGGGGAACCGGTAAATGTGTGTGTATATATATATATAAATTAATGCACCCGCCAGTTAGCTTAAAGTTTAACCTTGGTTGATGGCTACAAGTTTTGTTTTGAATTTCTTCCATTTGTTTTACTTAAGTTCTTTTTTGAGTTCATTAAATTTATAAAACTGACCATTTCTTTATTTTTTCCTATGGCCCGCAAAAATGTGCCAAATATATAATGTGGCCCTCATGGTGAAAAGTTTGGAGGCCCCTGATATATATCATAAACAACAGAGGTCGCAGCACAGGTCCAGGCAGAGCTCCACTGGTCACAGGACTCCATCCTGAATATTTTTCTTCCACCACAACCATACGACAAAGTCCTGTGCATCTTAATCTTCTGGAACAGTCTGCCTTGGGGGACTAAATACCGTACTAAAATCCAAGTAAACTACATCTATTGCTCGATGATTGATCACATTCATAGCCACTTTAAAAAAACTAAAAATTCTTATCTGCCGTCTCTAATTCTCTATTGTGTCCTTGGTCTCATAGCTGAAAGCTGCCCTAAGTAATGACTGTTTTGTGCTTTTAAGGATCTGTTTTATGATTAGTTAAGTGAAACCATTTGTGGAGGGTTCAGAGTTGCTGCTGAAATATGGGGCAAAAACAGAATAAAGTGCATTTCATTTTTGTTTATATTTTATCCCTGTGATTTGAATTTTCAATTTTTATCTGTGCACTAATTCTAAACACAACTTTGTGACCTTTTATAGTTAGATTTTAAATGCAAGTTGCCACTGTAGTGTATGTCTGATAGGCTCTTGATTCTAGACGTATACAAGTCCATGCTGAAAATCCTTTTTTGAAAAATAAAATCCATATTTCCATCTTGTATTTAGACTTCTAAATATTGATACCTGTTCTTTCTGATTTAACAGAATGGCTTCTCCAAAATCAATTTATATTCGACTGTGAATAGCCAATATTCTGTTTTAGATACACCAAAAGATATCTTGTAAAATTGTTACACGTAGCAAAAATGCACTGAGGGGAATTACATCACTTTTCACAGAAAAAAATATTTATTTGAAAATTAGAGCGCATGGTATTGGGGGTAGGGTATTGACATGGATAGAGAACTGGTAGACAGGAAGCAGAGTAGGAATAACGGGTCTTTTTCAGAACGGCAGGCAGTGACTAGTGGGGTGCCACAAGGCTCGGTGCTGGGACCTCAGCTATTTACAATACATATTAACGATTTAGACGAGGGAATAAAACGTGACATCTACGAGTTTGCAGATGTTTGAAGCTGGGTGGCAGTGTACTGCGAGGAGGATGCTATGCGGCTGTAGGGTGACTTGGATAGGTTGGGTGAGTGGGCAGATGCAGTAGAATGTGGATAAATGTGATGTTATTCACTTTGGTGGCAAGAACAAGAAGGCAGATTATTATCTGAATGGTGTCAGATTGGGAAAAGGCAGGAACGGGGTACTGATTCAGTCGTACAGAAGTTGGGAGGTCATGTTGCAGTTGAATAAGACGTTGGTGAGACTGCATTAGAATATTATGTTCAGTTCTGGGCACCATAGAATCATAGAATCATAGAAAGTAGGTGCGAGAGTAGACCACCAGGTCCGTCGAGCCCGCACCGCCATTCACTCATGGCTGAACACCAAACAGACACACTTACCCACAAACAGTAGACACAAGACACAGAACACAAGACACTACCCTCCCCTTTATACCGCTATCACCCCTCTCCACCCCAAGAACCGCGTGATCTCCTGGGGGAGGCAAAAAAACGGATAAAAACCCAGGTCCAATTCGGGAAAAAAATCCGGGAAATTCCTCTCCGACCCCAATCCAGGCGATCGACACTTGTCCAGGAGATCACTCAGGTCTACTATACTACCCTCTGTGGCAGAGAGTTCCAGAGATTCACCACTCTCTGTGTGAAAAAAGTTCTTCTCATCTCGGTTTTAAAGGATTTCCCCCTTATCCTTAAGCTGTGACCCCTTGTCCTGGACTTCCCCAACATCGGGAGCAATCTTCCTGCATCTAGCCTGTCCAACCCCTTAAGAATTTTGTAAGTTTCTATAAGATCCCCTCTCAATCTCCTAAATTCTAGAGAGTATAAACCAAGTCTATCCAGTCTTTCTTCATAAGACAGTCCTGACATCCCAGGAATCAGTCTGGTGAACCTTCTCTGCACTCCCTCTATGGCAATAATGTCCTTCCTCAGATTTGGAGACCAAAACTGTACGCAATACTCCAGGTGTGGTCTCACCAAGACCCTGTACAACTGCAGTAGAACCTCCCTGCTCCTATACTCAAATCCTTTTGCTATGAAAGCTAACATACCATTCGCTTTCTTCACTGCCTGCTGCACCTGCATGCCCACTTTCAATGACTGGTGTACCATGACACCCAGGTCTCGCTGCATCTCCCCTTTTCCTAGTCGGCCACCATTTAGATAATAGTCTGCTTTCCTGTTTTTGCCACCAAAATGGATAACCTCACATTTATCCACATTATACTGCATCTGCCAAACATTTGCCCACTCACCCAGCCTATCCAAGTCACCTTGCAGTCTCCTAGCATCCTCCTCACAGCTAACACTGCCCCCCAGCTTAGTGTCATCCGCAAACTTGGAGATATTGCCTTCAATTCCCTCATCCAGATCATTAATATATATTGTAAATAGCTGGGGTCCCAGCACTGAGCCTTGCGGTACCCCACTAGTCACTGCCTGCCATTGTGAAAAGGACCCGTTTACTCCTACTCTTTGCTTCCTGTTTGCCAGCCAGTTCTCTATCCACATCAATACTGAACCCCCAATGCCATGTGCTTTAAGTTTGTAAACTAATCTCTTATGTGGGACCTTGTCGAAAGCCTTCTGGAAGTCCAGATACACCACATCCACTGGTTCTCCCCTATCCACGCTACTAGTTACATCCTCGAAAAATTCGATAAGATTCGTCAGACATGATTTACCTTTTGTAAATCCGCTGACTTTGTCCAATGATTTCACCACTTTCCAAATGTGCTGCTATCCCATCTTTAATAACTGACTCTAGCAGTTTCCCCACTACCGATGTTAGACTAACTGGTCTGTAATTCCCCGTTTTCTCTCTCCCTCCCTTCTTAAAAAGTGGGATAGGAAAGATATCAAGCTTGAAAGGGTTCAGAAAAGATTTACAAGGATGTTGCCAGGACTAGAGAGTGTGAGCTATAGGGAGAGGTTGAATAGACTGAGTCTCTATCCCTTGGAGTGTAGGAGGATGAGGGATGATTTTATAGAGGTGTACAAAATCATGAGAGGAATAGATCGGGTAGATGCACTGTCTCTTGCCCTTGGACCAGAGGACATACGTTCGAGGTGAAGGGGAAAATATTTAATTGGAATCCGAGGGGTAACTTTTTCACACAAAGGATGGTGGACGTATGGAACAAGCTGCCAGAGGAGGTAGTTGAGGCTGGGACTATCCTATTGTTTAAGAAACCGACAGATACATGGTACAGGTACCTACAAACTTAAAGCACACGGTACTGGGGGTTCAGTATTGATGTGGATAGAGAACTGGCTGGCAGACAGGAAGCAAGAGTAGGAGTAAACGGGTCCTTTTCAGAATGGCAGGCAGTGACTAGTGGGGTACCGCAAGGCTCAGTGCTGGGACCCCAGCTATTTACAATATATATTAATGATTTGGACGAGGGAATTGAATGCAACATCTCCAGGTTTGCGGATGACACAAAGCTGGGGGGCAGTGTTAGCTGTGAGGAGGATGCTAGGAGGCTGCAAGGTGATTTGGATAGGCTGGGTGAGTGGGCAAATGCATGGCAGGTGCAGTATGTGGATAAATGTGAGGTTATCCACTTTGGTGGCAAAAACAGGAAAGTAGACTATTATCTGAATGATGGCCGATTAGGAAAAGGGGAGATGCAATGAGACCTGGGTGTCATGGTACACCAGTCATTGAAAGTAGGCATGCAGGTGCAGCAGTCAGTGAAGAAAGCGAATGGTATGTTAGCATTCATAGCAAAAGGATTTGAGTATAGGAGCAGGGAGGTTCTACTGCAGTTGTACAGGGTCTTGGTGAGACCACACTTGGAGTATTGCGTACAGTTTTGGTCTCCTAATCTGAGGAAAGACATTCTTGCCATAGAGGGAATACAGAGAAGGTTCACCAGACTGATTTCTGGGATGTCAGGACTTTAATATGAAGAAAGACTGGATAGACTTGGCTTGCACTCGCTAGAATTTAGAAGATTGAGGGGGGATCTTGTAGAAACTTACAAAATTCTTAAGGGGTTGGACAGGCTAGATGCAGGAAGATTGTTCCCGATGTTAGGGAAGTCCAGAACAAGGGATCACAGTTCAAGGATAAGGGGGAAATCTTTAAGGACCGAGATGAGAAAAAAAAAATTCACACAGAGAGTGGTGAATCTCTGGAACTCTCTGCCACAGAAGGTAGTTGAGGCCAGTTCATTGGCTATATTTAAGAGGGAGTTAGATGTGGCCCTTGTGGCTAAAGGGATCAGGGGGTATGGAGTGAAGGCAGGTACAGGATACTGAGTTGGATGATCAGCCATGATCATATTGAATTACGGTGCAGGCTCGAAGGGCCGAATGGCCTACTCCACCTATTTTCTATGTTTCCATGGATATGACAGGTTTGGAGGGATATGGACCAAGCACAGGCAGGTGGGACTAGTGTAGCTGGAACATGTTGGTCGGTGTGGGAAAGATGGGCCAAAGGGCCTGTTTTCACACTGTATCACTCTTTGACTGGGCTTGTATTCACTGGAGGTTAGAAGGGTGAGAGGGTATCTTAGAAACATAGAAAATAGGTGCAGGAGGAGGCCCTTCGAGCCAGCACCGCCATTCATTGTGATCATGGCTGATCGTCCCCTATCACTAACCCGTGCCTGCCTTCTCCCAATATCCTTTGACTCCACTAGCCCCTAGAGCTCTATCTAACTCTTTTAAATCCATCCAGTGATTTGGCCTCCACTGCCCTCTGTGGCAGGGAATTCCATAAATTCACGACTCTCTGGGTGAAAAAGTTATTTCTCATCTCAGTCTTAAATGACCTCCCCTTTATTCTAAGACTGTGGCTCCTGGTTCTGGACTCGCCCAACATTGGGAACATTTTTCCTGTATCTAGCTTGTCCAGTCCTTTTATAATTTTATATGTTTCTATAAGATAGCCCCTCATCCTTCTAAACTCCAGTGAATACAAGCCTAGTCTTTTCAATCTTTCCTCATATGACAGTCGCGCCATTCCAGGGATCAATCTCATGAACCTACGCTGCACTGCCTCAATCACAAGGATGTCCTTCTTCAAATTAGGAGACCAAAACTGTACACAATACTCCAGATGTGGTCTCACCAGAGCCCTATACAACTGCAGCAGAACCTCTTTACTCCTATACTGAAATCCTCGTGTTATGAAGGCCAACATTCCATTAGCTTTCTTCACTGCCTGCTGTACCTGAACCCCATTGAGATAATAATCTGCCCCCTTGTTTTTGCCACCAAAGTGGATAACCTCACATTTATCTATATTATACTGCATCTGCCACGCATCTGCCCACTCATTCAACCTGTCCAGGTCACACTGCAACCTCCTAACATCCTCTTCACAGTTCACACTGCCACCCAGCTTTGTGTCATCTGCAAACTTGCTAGTGTTGCTCCTAATTCCCTCTTCCAAATCATTAATATATATGGTAAACAGTTGCGGCCCCAACACCGACCCTTGCGGCACTCCACTCGCCACTGCCTGCCATTCTGAAATTGACCCGTTCACTCCTACTCTTTGCTTCCGGTCTGCCAACCAATTTTCTACCCATGTCAACACCCTACCCCCAATACCATGTGCTCTAATTTTAGTCACCAGTCTCCCGTGCGGGACCTTATCAAAGGCTTTCTGAAAGTCTAGATACACTACATCCACTGGCACCCCTTCATCCATTTTACTTGTCACGTCCTCAAAAAATTCCAGAAGATTAGTCAAGCACGATTTCCCTTTCATAAATCTATGTTGACTTGGACTAATCCTTTTACTGCTATCCAAATGCCCCGTTATTACCTCTTTAATAATTGACTCCAGCATCTTTCCCACCACCGGTCAGGCTAACTGGTCTGTCATTCCCCGTTTTCTCTCTCGCTCCTTTCTTGAAAAGTGGGATAACATTAGCTGTCCTCCAATCCACAAGAACTGATCCTGAATCTATAGAACATTGGAAAATGATCACCAATGCGTCCACTATTTCTAGAGCCACCTCCCTGAGGACCCTGGGATGCAGTCCATCAGGCCCAGGGGATTTATCATCCTTCAGTCCCATTAGCCTATCCAATACTATTTCTTGTAGAAACATATAGAAATCTTAAAGGATCGTATAGGCTAGATTCAGAAAAAATGTTACCGATGTTGGGGGAGACCAGAACCAGGGTTCACAGTTTATGAATAAGGGGTAGGCAATTTAGGACTGAGATGAGGAAAAACCTTTTCACCTGGAGAGAAGTGAATTTGGAATTCTCTGCCACAGAAGGCAGTGGAGGCCAATTCTCTGGATGTTTTCAAGACGGAGTTGGATTTAGCTCCTAGGGCTAAAAGAATCGAGAGAGGTGTGGGGAAAAAGCAGGAATGGGGTACTGATTCTGGATGATCAGCCATGATCATATTGAATCGCTGTGCTGGCTCGAAGGGCTGAATAGCCTACACCTATTTTTCTATGTTTCTATTCCTGGAAATCTAGGAAATACTCAATTTGATGCACTCATCATTGGAAGTATGGTCAAAATTGTAGTGCAGGAAATGAAGAGGCAATTTGCATAATATAAGAACTCAGAGTACACTGTTGGGCTGTCAGCTGCTCCTTTAATCAACAAGATCGTGGTTGATCTTTTTATTTTCCTGCCACATCCCTTGAATCTTTTCATGTCCAGAAATCCATCGATCATGGTTTCGAATGCAATCCACACCCTTTGTTGTGAGGCAAATGACACTTTACACTACTTGTAATTTACTTAACTTTATTTAAGCTTTAAGAACTTATTTCTTTAATACATTAACTCAGAAACGTCTGGCAAACATGGCTGATTCCGCACATGCGCACACTCGAAAAGAGCCCCGCACATGCGCCCACTTCATTCTCCCCTCTTATTTATAAGTTGAGACGGTCAGGAGGTTTAGAAACATAGCAAATAGGTGCAGGAGTAGGCCATTCGGCCCTTCGAGCCTGCACCACCATTCAATATGATCATGGCTGATCATCCAACTCAGTATCCTGTACCTGCCTTCTCTCCATACCTCCTGATCCCTTTAGCCACAAGGGCCACATCTAACTCCCTCTTAAATATAGCCAATTAATTGGCCTCAACTACCTTCTGTGGCAGAGAATTCCACAGATTCACCACTCTGTGTGTAAACAAATGATTTTCTCATCTCGGTCCTAAAAGACTTCCCCCTTATCCTTGAACTGTGATCCCTTGTTCTGGACTTCCCCAACATTGGGAATATTCTTCCTGCATCTAGCCTGTCCAACCACTTAAGAATTTTGTAAGTTTCTATAAGATCCCCCCTCAATCTTCCAAATTCTAGCGAGTACAAGCCGAGTCTATCCAGTCTTTCTTCATATGAAAGTCCTGCCATCCCAGGAATCAGTCTGGTGAACCTTCTCTGTACTCCCTCTATGGCAAGAATGTCTTTCCTCAGATTAGGAGACCAAAACTGTACGCCATACTCCAGGTGTGGTCTCACCAAGACCCTGTACAACTGCAGTAGAACCTCCCTGCTCTTATACTCAAATCCTTTTGCTATGAATGCTAACATACCATTCGCTTTCTTCACTGCCTGCTGCACCTGCATGCCTACTTTCAATGACTGGTGTACCATGACACCCAGGTCTTGTTGCATTTCCCCTTTTCCTAATCGGCCACGGTTTAGTACGTCTTGAGGACCTTCGCTGCACTGGAGCTTCAGGAGATAATGCTGTTTCAATAGCTGGTGGCAGATATATTGCTTGGTCATCAACTTCACTCATATTGTTATTTAGATTTAAAATTTTAGAATTTCTTATAGAAGTTTCCATAGGATGGGAGTGTTGGAGGAAGTTCTCGATTAATGTTATCAAGAAGTGACGGTGCTGATGGAGATGGTGCAAGGTCACAAAGTGAGACAGTTGACTGACGTCCATCCTGATACCTGATAGTTGCATAAGAAGGGTTGACATCAGTCAGTTCAACTTCATCAACAAAAGGCTCATTCTTATTTGATTGGACATAACGAAGAAGCAACACAGGCCCAGGGCTAGTCAACCATGACGGCAGAGAAGTACCACTGGAAGAATGCCGTTTGAAGTTAAAGAACCGCTTGTGTGGAGTAGTATTGGTAGCAGTTGACAGTAGAGATCTGATGGAGTGTAATGCATCTGGTAGAACACATTCCCAATACTGATCTGGTGTGTCATTTGACTTTAAAGCCAGCTTCACTGCTTTCCAAATAATTCCGTTATACCTCACAACCTGACCAATTCCAATAGGATGATATGGTGTTGTTTTACTTGTTGCAATTCCTCTATTAGAAAGGTAGTCTTTTAAATCTTTTGACATGAATGAGGTGCCCCTATCAGAATGTATGTAACTTGGAGCTCCACAGAATGAAAACAGTTGATCTAAACATTTGATAACCATAGCAGCTGACATATTTGGACAAGGAAAGGCAAATGGAAACCTCGAATATTCATTAACTAAGGTAAGTTTATAAACATTTCGAGAGGAGGATTGTAAAGGCCCTTTGAAGTCAATGCTCAAACGTTCCATAGGTTGAGTAGCTTTGATCAATCTTCCTTCTTCAGGACGGAAGAACCTTGGTTTGAACTCAGCACAGATTCTACATGAAGCACACGTCATCTTCACATCTTCTGTAGAGAAAGGTAAGTCTTTGGAACGAACATAGTGTAACATAAGAGTGACTCCAGGATGACACAGCCCATTGTGAAGATCAGTGAGTGCAGAAGAATGAACAGAGGCACAAAATGCTCGAGTTAATGTATCCGGAGCAACATTATCCTTACCAGGGCGGTACTCAATTGAATAACTATATGCAGATAATTCAATCCTCCATTCATGAATGTTACTGTTTTTAATCTTCGTTTCCGATTATCCAGCATAAAGCTACTGAACGCTGATCTGTTAACAAAGTGAAGTGCTGGCAAAAAGGAAATGACTCAATTTCCTCACTGCTTCAATAGTTTCTGTAGCTTCCTTGTCGACGGGTGGGTAATGCAATTCACTACTTTGGAGAGTACGAGACATGAAAGCCACTGGTCGTCCTCCTTGATTTACTGCTAAATCAGAGGCACCACCTTCAACAACAAAGGGAAGATCCTCATCGATGGCGTGTAATGTCACAGATTCCAATTGTTTCTTTAAAGAACTAAAGGCACCAATTGCAGTAGAGTCAAGGGGGAAAGATTTTGCTCTAATCAAAGGTTGAATTTTTTCAGAAAAATTTGGTGTTCATTTAGCATAATATGCAAACATCCCAAGGACCCTTCGTAGAGAGTTTAATGTAGCTGGAACAGGTATCTCTTTGAGAGGGCGGAGTCTTTCTGGATCAGGCTTGATTATATAATTTCCAACCCAATAACCAAGAATATTAATTGATGACACTGATGTTATTGACTTAGCCTCATTTAATGTTAGATTTTTAGAATGTACAACATCTAAAAAACGTTGTACAACGCGCCTCCCCACCCCTCAATCTCTACCTCCCTCCCTCTCCACCTCCACCCCCCTCTCTAGCTGCGCCTGCGCAGTTGGGGGTTATGCGTGAGTGGATGGGGTAAAAGAAGCAAATGAATAATATTAATATAATACCAAGGGGGGGGGGGGGTAGTGTGTGTGTGGGGTGCTAAGTACATTTGTGACACCGAAGGCCGCCCCCCCCACCCCACAACCGCACGTTGAGGGACGGGACCCAACGGGTCCCCCTTGTTCTAGTTGTTTATAAAAAAGAACTTTTCACCAAAACAGACATGGTAACAATGACATTATATATAAAATACATTTCCTTATGATTCCACCATTCAGGATAAAACCAGAATGATTTGACAGTATCTGCAATGTGTTGTGTAGTTTGCAAGTTATGATGCACGGATGAACTATTTGGGTTCGCCTGGACCACTAAAGAATAAAGCCTAGCCTTCTCAATTTCTCCTCGTATTACAGACATACCATCTTTGAAACCAGGCTGAATCTATGTTGCAACCGTTCTGGTGCAAGTATATTCTTGGGAAAGGAAATCAAAGTTGTCGCAGTTCTCCAGACGTGGACTCACAAACATTGCCTATAATTAAGATTTGGACATTCTTCCTCTTTAACTCATCCTTTTCCATCAAAAGCCAACGTATAATTTTCCTTCCTGGTTGCCCTCAGTCTTGCATACGACCAAGTCTTTTAAACATGAACATTTCACAGCCTTGTACCTTTATAAACAAAATACTCAGCATTTGTTATTTTCTTACTGCAGAGAATCATCTCACATCTCCCCCAGTTCTCCACCTGTGGCATGGTTTCCCACTTGTTTAGCCCGCATATAACCACTAGATGGCTCTTTGCATTATTCACATTTCACATTTCACCACTATTCACATTTCCATTTATCAGCACACTTGGAAATGTTACATTTGGTCCGCTCAGCTAAACAGTTGAAGTGGATTGTGACTAGTTGGGCAAACTAATCCCTGCAGCCTGCCAACCTGAGAAGTACCCTTTTTACTCTTTGTTTTCCACGTGTTGAGCAAATCCCAGTCCACTATTGTACATTATCCCCAATTCCAGATGGCCTTACTTTATTCTGCAATTACCTGTGAGGGACCTTATGGAAGCTATGCTTAACGGAAAGATTCATTGTTAAAACAACAAATGTTAATTGAGTGTTGGGATTTGCATAAGGAGAGGATGATTCCTCTCTATTTTATATAGAATGTAAAAGCAGGGATGTAATGCTGCGGCTTTATAAGGTACTAGACTAAGTGGGACCCGTTGGGTCCCATGTTCACACGGGAGGGCTGGTCCCCCGATGCAATATTCCACCTCTCCACCAATTCCAATATTGGTGGCCAGTGGGGGGGGCTTTCTGGAGTGCTGGTATGGGTTTTTGGGGTGGCAGCTCAGTCCCTCAGTCCCTCAAGCCACCAAATTCAAATCCATGTTCCTACCGTTTCAAGCAGGGTGCAAGGCCACCAAATTCAAGTGCAGTTTTTTACCACTATGAGCAGGGTGCAAGGCCACCAAATTCAAGTGCAGTTTTTTACCACTATGAGCAGGGTGCAAGGCCACCGAATTCAAGTGCAGTTTCCTACCGCTTCAAGCAGGGTGCAAGGACACTGACTTCAAGTGCAGTTTCCAAGCACTTCAAGCTGGATCCAAGGCCACCAAATTCAAGTGCAGTTTCATACCACTTTCAGCAGGGTGCAAGGCCACAAAATTCAGTGCAGTTTCATACCACTTCAAGCAGGATGCAAGGCTGCCAAATTCAAGTGCAGTTTCATTCCACTTCGAGCAGGGTCCAAACCCACCAAATTCAAATGCAGCTTCATACCATTTCATGCAGGGTGAAACCACCATAAACTCACAGTTCAGTAGCCATTCAGTGTGTTCAGTTGATTTACAGCTCAGAGTCATGACCTCTCCCTCTCCCATCATGCAGAGACTGAGCCACACCCACACTTCCGGGTTTTATAACCCCTCCCCCTCCCACCAGAAAAGGTGTGGCTTTCAGGGCGTGATTGACAGGAGAGAGATTCTCAACATTTTTTAAACACTAATAACACTTTTATTTTTCATTGATGGGAAGAATTCTCTGCACCTGCCCAGCGGAGGGGGGAACTGAGTAAGATGGCCAAAGATCACAGCCGTATGTTGTAGCGTGTTATCTAAAATCAATATAGACTGCAAACAGGAAGTAAGTGCATTTGCAGTGCCTTTTAACTTCAAGCCAAAGCACCCAAGCCACCATTTGCAGTAAGTAGTGCCTTTCAATTTCAAGCCAAAACACCCAAGCCACCATTTGCAGCAAGTAGTGCCTTTCAACTTCAAGCCAAAGCACCCAAGCCACCATTTGCAGTAAGTAGTGCCAATCAACTTCAAGCCATATCACCCAAGCCACCATTTGCAGTAAGTATTGCCTTTCAACTTCATGCCACCATTTGCAGTAAGTAGTGCCTTTCAACTTCAAACCAAAGCACCCAAGCCACCATTTGCAGTAAGTAGTGCCTTTCAACTTCATGCCACCATTTGCAGTAAGTAGTGTCTTTCAACTTCAAGCCAACTCACCCGCCACCATTTGCAGTAAGTAGTGCCTTTCAACTTCAAGCCAAAGCACCCAAGCCACCATGTGCAGTAAGTAGTGCCTTTCAACTTCAAGCAAATCACCCGCCACCATTTGCAGTAAGTAGTGCCTTTCAACTTCAAGCCAAAGCTCCCAAGCCACCATTTGCAGTAAGTAGGGCCTTCGAACTTCAAGTCAAAGCACCCAAGCCACCATTTGCAGTCAGTAGTGCCTTTCAACTTCAAGCCAAAGCACCCAAGCAACCATTTGCAGTAAGTAGTGCCTTTCAACTTCAAGCCAAAGCACCCAAACAACCATTTTCAGGCAGTGCCTTTTTACTTCAAACAAACCATATTTTCATTTTCAAACTACATTAAGGGTACTCACAGTTGTGTAGACATTTGTTCACTGTTATTCAGAGCTCAGAGAGACGTGACCCTTGGCTTCATCCATCTTGCAGAGGGTGAGTGAGGCACACCACTTCCTGGTTTTATAGTCCCTCCCCCTCCCTCCAGCAGGGGCAGCAGAGAGAATGGTGTATTTTTTTTAAACATTAATATCTCTCTGATTTGTCATTGATGGGACAAATCCTCTGCACCCGTAAGGCGGAGGGGGGCTCTGAGCGAGGTGGCCAAAAATGACGGCCGTAGGTGGCGGCGTTCTGTCGGAAATCGCAGCACAGTGGGCCAAAAGCGGTCAAGATCAGAGATTTAGTAATATAGATGAGGCCCAAGATTGCTCACAATACTCCAAATCTGAAGAAGGAGGTGCTGGTGCTGGAAGAGGTGCGGAGGAGGTTTACGAGAATGATCCCAGGGATAATTGGGTTAACATATAATAAGCGCTTGATGGCTCTGGGACTGCACTCGCTGGCGTTTAGAAGGATGAGGGGGAGGGGCTTGTTGAAACTTACTGAAGTGAAAGGCCTGGATAGAGTGGATGTGGAGAGGATTTCCACTAGTGGGAAAGTCTAGGACCAGAGGGTTTTCTCAAAATAGAAGGACGTATCTGTAGAAAGGAGATGAGGAATTTCCTTAATCAGAGGGAGGTGAATCTTGGAATTAATTGCCACAGACAGCTGTAGAGGCCACGTCCTTGGGTATTTTTAAAGAGGAGATTGACAGATTCTTGATTAGGAAGGGTGTCAATGGTTATGGGGAGAAGGCAGGAAAATGGGGTTGAGAAGGAAAGATAGATCAGCCATGATTGAATAACAGAGTAGACTTGATGGGCCAAATAGCCTAATTCTGCTCCTATGAACTTATTCTAAGTTTCAAAGAATCTTATTTAGAAAGACTTTAATATTAATTTCCATCATGTTTCAAGTTTCATCTTGCTTCTGCTTCCAAGAAGCTAAAGGTGAAATTCAGAGTATAATAATTGGTATTTCATACTTGACCACTTTGCCAGAGGAGTTTATGTAACAAGGTGTTACAAATCAAAACTTCAAAGTGAATGGGTTATGGCATGTCTGCATTAACAATCTAATTTTTTTGATGATTGATTGTAGGTAAATGGAGCCACAATACAGAACAGCATTGTGTAGGCAAGGCAGAATCCAATCGCTGCGGTTCGGGAACTGATTGAGTGCGAGTACCACTGTGTTCAGTAGTGCAGTATAATATAAATAAATGTGAGGTTATCCACTTTGGAGGCAAAAACAATGGGGCAGATTATTATCTCAATGGGTTAGGTTAGGTAAGGGGGAGGTACAGCGAGACCTGGGTGTCCTTGTACATCAGTCACTGAAAGTTGGCGTGCAGGTACAGCAGGCAGTGAAGAAAGCTAATGGAATGTTGGCCTTTCTAACAAGAGGATTTCAGTATAGGTGTAAAGAGGTTCTTCTGCAGTTGTATAGGGCTCTGGTGAGACCACATCTGGAGTATTGTGTACAGTTTTGGTCTCCTAATTTGAGGAAGGACATCCTTGTGATTGAGGCAGTGCAGCGTAGGTTCACGAGATTGATCCCTGGGATGGCGGGACGGTCATATGAGGAAAGATTGAAAAGGCTAGGCTTGTATTCACTGGAGTTTAGAAGGATGAGGGGGCATCTTATAGAAACATATAAAATTATAAAATGACTGGACAAGCTAGATGCAAGAAAAATGTTCCCAATGTTGGGCGAGTCCAGAACCAGGGGCCACAGTCTTAGAATAAAGGGGAGGTCATTTAATACTGAGGTGAGAAGAAACATTTTTTTTTTTTTTTTTTAAATCTTTTTATTTGAATTTCACAGCAATTTGCATACATACAATGATAACAGACAGTGACAGTCAAGGCATAATTGTGCAACAGTATGTAAGCGACCCTCAAAGCCCTTACCCTTACCCACCTTCAACCCACCCGAATCAGGTCGGAACCAAACGGGGACAAACAACACTCACATACATACACATCCACACAAATATGGTAAGATAAACGAAACAAAAAGTACTAAAAAAAAAAAGGGGGGGTCACTAATAACAGTAAATAAGTAAGTAATTAAATAAATAAGTGTGGGGAGGGGGGGGGGGGGGTTAAGGGGAGAGCAGCTGCAGTAGAGCAGAACAATGGTGGAGAGCACTCAGTCCTCTTCTGAGTCCGGGGACAAGTTGAGAGAGTTAACAAGTTCCAAGAAAGGGTTCCATGTATCTAGGAATGTCTTGGTAGAGCCTTTGAGAGAGAACCTAAGTTTTTCAAGCTTTAAATTGTAAAGCACCTCCTTAATCCAGCGGGTGTGTGTCGGGGGACAGGTGAGCCTCCAGTTAAGCAAGATCAGTCTCCGGGCAAACAAGGTTGTAAAAGCTAGAACCCGTTTCACCGCAACAGAGAGGTTGGTGTTGGGAGGGGTACCGAAAATGGCTGACAGTGGGTTTGGAGGAATAGTCTGGCCGTAGGCTCTGCTTATCAAGTCGAAAGCACTCCTCCAAAAGGCTGCTAGCTTAGGGCAAGACCAAAACATATGGCTATGGTTGGCAGGAGATTGATTACATCTGTTGCAGGTGTCCCTAACAGCGGGGTAAATTCTAGATAATCTTGCATTTGTGTAGTGGACTTTGTGAGGGACTTTGCATTGGATTAGGCCATGACGGGCACATATGGAGGAAGAATGGGTCAAGTCCAAGGCAGAGTCCCATTGCTGGTCTGTTAGTTTCGTATTCAGCTCACCCTCCCACGCAGCTTTTAATGAGGTATGAGGTTTCAATATAACCGACCCTAACAAGTTATACAAAACAGAGATGGATTTCTTCCGGTTGGGATCTAGAGCTAAGATGGTATCGGTCAGGGTTTCAGGGGGACGATTTGGGAAATGGGGGAATGTCTTCTTCACAAAATCCCTAATCTGGAAAAAACGAAAAAGGTGGGAGTTTGGGAGGCTGTAGTTGGACGAGAGCTCCGCAAAAGACGAAAAGATGCCATCCTTGTATAGGTTTTTGATACTACTGATACCATTGCTATGCCAGGTTTTGAATGCGTGGTCTGTACTTGAAGATTTAAAGATGTGGTTTTTAAGCAGTGGGGTCAAGATGGAAGGGCCTTGTAAACCGAAGTTTTTCCTGAGTTGACTCCATATCTTGAGCGAGAGGGACGCAATTGAGCCTGCACCCACAGATGTTATAGAAAGGGGGAGTTGAGAGCATAGGACAGACCGCAACGGGAGATGTGAACTCGCCTTTTCCATGTGTACCCAGGTCGGTAGGTGGTCGCAATCATCATTCATCCAATACAGGAGTTTTTGCAAGTTAGCTGCCCAATAGTATCGCCTAAAGTCAGGAAGTGCCAAACCGCCGTCACTCTTAGGAGACTGCAGTATCGCCTTTCGGATTCTAGCCGGTTTGCTACCCCATAAAAATTTAGATATTGTCCTTTCTAATTTATCAAAAAAAGATTTAGTGATAAGTATAGGGACGTGCTGGAAAAGATACAGGAATTTGGGTAGGGCGACCATCTTGACCAGATTTATCCGGCCCACGAGGGATAGCGGTAAAACTGACCCCAAATCTCTTTCAGCTTTCTCAACCAGAGGCAGAAAGTTTGTGCGGAACATATCAGATAAGGGTGTTGTGATAAAGACGCCGAGCTAGCGAAACCCGTCCTCTGCCCATTTGAATGAGGTTAAAGAGCGAGGGAGCTGCTTAGCCAATGAGTTAATCGGTAATAGCTCACTCTTTTGGTAGTTAAGTTTATAACCAGAATACGCGCCAAACCGTTCTAAAATATTCGTAATCACAGGGAGAGAGCTGACTGGGTTCGAGATGTATAGGAGCAGGTCATCCGCATACAATGAGACTTTATGAGTTGTGTCGAACCGTGTAATACCTTTAAAGCCCTTCTCTGAGCGTAACTAGACCGCCAAGGGTTCTATCGCGACAGCAAACAGAAGTGGTGATAACGGGCAACCCTGCCTGGTACCTCTCTGTAGGGGGAAGTGGGGCGACAGTGTGCCGTTTGTTTGTACTGAGGCCACCGGGGACGAGTATAATAGACTGACCCAAAGAATAAAACTGTTACCGAGGCCAAACCTGTCCATCGCCTCATATAGGTACCTCCACTCGACCCTGTCGAAAGCTTTTTCGGCGTCGAGGGAGACCACTATCTCCGGGGTCCCACTACTCGGTGAATGGATGATGTTAAGGAGACGCCTAGTATTGTGGGAAGACTGTCGGCCTGGTATGAACCCTGTTTGGTCTAATGAGATAATAAAGGGCATCACTCGTTGAAGACGGAGCGCAAGGGCTTTAGAGAGGATTTTGAGGTCCACATTCAGGAGTGAAATTGGTCTATAGCTATTACAAAGCAGGGATCTTTCTCCTTTTTAAGAATTAGGGAGATAGTAGCCCACGACAAGGTGGGCGGTAGGCGACGATGGATAAACGCCTCATTGTACATATCTCTCAGGACTGGTGCGAGGAGAGCAGAGAAAGCTTTGTAATATTCTACAGTGAAGCCGTCAGGGCCGGGTGACTTTCCGCTTTGCAGCGATGTGATGGCTGCTTGGACCTCAGCAACAGTTATGGGACCACCCAAGTCTCTCGTGGCTTCATCGTCAATTCGGGGAAACTTCATACTACTGAGCATGTCACCTGCAGTGGGAGGACAATCGGAAACGTATAGTTCAGCGTAGAATTTAGCAAATGCTTCATTAATTCTAAGTGGATCAGTATGAATCTCCCCTAAGCTGGATCTAATGGCTGGAATTAGCCGTGAAGTCGCCTCGGTTCTAGCCTGATGGGCCAAAAGCTTCCCAGCTTTATCCCCAGATTCAAAAAAGTGTTGCCTAGATTTAAGCAGTCGTAGCTTAGCTTTATTAGTAGACGTGAGGTCAAAGTCTGTTTGTAACCTAAGGCGTTCTCTATAAAGGTTAGGGTCTGGGTCAGATGCATATTTGTCATCAATGTCCTTTATTTTTTGTAACAGGTCTGCCGTTTGGGACGTCTCGGTTCTTTTCAGGTTGGAGACAAAAGAGATAAGTTGGCCCCTAATGTAGGCTTTTGAAGCTTCCCAGAGTATACCTCTTTCTATGTCCGGCCAGTCATTCAGCTCAAAATATAAACATTTTCACCCAGAGTTGTGAATTTATGGAATTCCCTGCCACAGAGGGCAGTGGAGGCCAAATCACTGGATAGATTTAAGAGAGAGTTAGATAGAGCTCTAGGGGCTAGTGGAGTCAAGGAATATGGGGAGAAGGCAGGCACGGGTTATTGATAGGGGACGATCAGCCATGATCACAATGAATGGCGGTGCTGGATCGAATGGCCTCCTCCTGCACCTAGTTTCTATGTTCTATGTGCGGGAGGTCGGTGTCACCAGAATACAAGCTACAGCCTGCACTAAGACTGTTTTATGATGAGAGAAACTGGAATTTAAAAAATCAAAACTGAACATAAATTATTTCACTGTTTCAGAAATGAAATAATTTTTTGTTGAGAATCCAGTCAACTTAAGCTGAAGCAGAAGATTTTGCATTCCCCATTGCAGATGTTGAGTTTGTTATTGGATGTGATCTCTTTTGGACCTCGGCCCCTCAGGTGGCACAAAGTATCCCACACCCTTTTTCAAAGAATAGCTGCATGTTATTCAAGGAACCAAAGAGAAGAACATACTGATGTAATCTATGCATAAAGGTGGTGAAATGTTGTTAATTGGTCTCCACTTGGGATTTTATAAATATTCCCTGTTGATGTGATTAATGGAATGAGGAGGAGGGTTGATAAAAAATATATGGAGACACAAGAGACAGCAGATGCTCGAAACTTGAGCAATATAATTCCATACTTTGGTAGATGCAATTATTCCAGTTGTCGTGACACCTGAACCTTATATAACCTTGGGGGGATCTTATAGAAACTTACAAAATTCTTAAGGGGTTGGACAGGCTAGATGCAGGAAGATTGTTCCTGATGTTGGGGAAGTCCAGAACAAGGGGTCACTGTTTAAGGATAGAGGGGAAATCTTTTAAGACTGAGATGAGAAAAACATTTTTTCCCTCGTCCAAATCATTAATATATATTGTAAATAGCTGGGGTCCCAGCACTGAGCCCTGCGGTACCCCACTAGTCACTGCCTGCCATTGTGAAAAGGACCCGTTTACTCCTACTCTTTGCTTCCTCTCTGCCAGCCAGTTCTCTATCCACATCAATACTGAACCCGCAATAACGTGTGCTTTAAGTTTGTATACTAATCTCTTATGTGGGACTTTGTCGAAAGCCTTCTGAAAGTCCAGATATAACACATCCACTGGTTCTCCCATTATCCACTCTACTAGTTACATCCTCGAAAAATTCTATAAGATTCGTCAGACATGATTTACCTTTCATAAATCCATGCTGACTTTGCCCTATGATTTCACCACTTTCCAAATGTGCTGCTATCCCATCTTTAATAACTGACTCTAGCAGTTTCCCCACTACCGATGTTAGACTAACTGGTCTGTAATTCCCCGTTTTCTCTCTCCCTCCCTTTTTAAAAAGTGGAGTTACATTAGCTACCCTCCAATCCTCAGGAACTACTCCAGAATCTAAAGAGTTTTGAAAAATTATCACTAATGCATCCACTATTTCTGCGGCTACTTCCTTAAGTACTCTGGGATGCAGCCTATCTGGCCCTGGGGATTTATCGGCCTTTAATCCATTCAATTTACCTAACACCACTTCCCGGCTAACCTGGATTTCACTCAGTTCCTCCATCTCATTTGACCCCTGGTCCCCTGCTATTTCCGGCAGATTATTTATGTCTTCCTTAGTGAAGACAGAACCAAAGTAGTTATTCAATTGGTCTGCCATGTCTTTGTTCCCCATGATCAATTCACCTGTTTCTGACTGCAAGGGACCTACATTTGTTTTAACTAATCTTTTTCTCTTCACATATCTATAAAAACTTTTGCAGTCAGTTTTTATGTTCCCTGCCAGTTTTCTTTCATTATCTATTTTCCCTTTCCTAATTAAGCCCTTTGTCCTCCTCTGCTGGACTGAATTTCTCCCAGTCCTCTGGTAGGCTGCATTTTCTGGCTAATTTGTATGTTTCATCTTTTGTTTTGATACTATCCCTGATTTCCCTTGTTATCCATGGATGCACTACCTTCCCTGATTTATTCTTTTGCCAAACTGGGATGAACAATTGTTGTAGTTCATCCATGCAGTCTTTAAATGCCTTCCATTGCATATCCACCGTCAACCCTTTAAGAATCAATTGCCAGTCTATCTTGGCCAATTCACGTCTCATACCCTCAAAGTTACCTTTCTTCAAGTTCAGGACGCTTGTCTCTGAATTAACAATGTCACTCTCCATCCTAATGAGGAACTCAACCATATTATGGTCACTCTTGCCCTAGGGGCCACGCACAACAAGACTGCTAACTAACCCTTCCTCATTACTCAATACCCAATCTAGAATAGCCTGCTCTCTCGTTGGTTCCTCTACATGTTGGTTTAGAAAACTATCCCGCATACATTCCAAGAAATCCTCTTCCTCAGCACCCTTGCCAATTTGATTCACCCAATCTATATGTAGATTGAAGTCACCCATTATAACTGTTTTACCTTTGTTGCACGCATTTCTAATTTCCTGTTTGATGCCATCCCCAACTCCACTACTACTGTTAGGTGGCCTGTACACAACTCCCACTACAGTTTTCTGCCCCTTAGTGTTTCGCAGATCTACCCATATCGATTCCACATCCTCCAAGCTAATGTCCTTCCTTTCCATTGCGTTAATCTCCTCTCTAACCAGCAACGCTACCCCACCTCCTTTTCCTTTCTGTCTATCCCTCCTGAATATTGAATATCCCTGGATGTTCAGCTCCCAGCCTTGGTCACCCTGGAGCCATGTCTCCGTGATCCCAACTATATCATAGTCATTAATAGCTATCTACACATTCAACTCATCCACCTTATTACGAATGCTCCATGCATTGAGACACAAAGCCTTCAGGCTTGTTTTTACAACACTCTTACCCCTTATACAATTATGTTGAAAAGTGGCCCTTTTTGCCCTGGATTTGTCTGCCTGCCACTTTTACTTTTCACCTTGCTACCTATTGCTTCTACCCTCATTTTACACCCCTCTGTCTCTCCGCTCACACATTTAAGAAACCCTTTCCCTTTAACTCCATCCTCAACTATCCCATTTGACACCCCACCCCCCTTATTCAGTTTAAAACCACCCGTGTAGCAGTGGAAAACCTGCCTGTCAGAATGCTGGTGCCCCACCTGTTAAGATGCAATCCGTCCCTTTTGTACAGTTCCCCCTTACTCCAAAACACATCCCAGTGATCTAAGAATCTAAATCCCTGCCCCTTGCACCAGTTCCTCAGCCACACATTCAGGTCCCGTATCTCCCTGTTCCTGCTCTCGCCAGCACGAGGAACTGGAAGCAAACCGGAGATAACAATCCTGGAGGTCCTGCTTTTCAGCATTTTTCCGAGCTCTCTAAAGTCACGCTGCAGAATATTCATCCCCTTCTTTCCGACATAATTTGTGCCGACATGCACTACCACTTCCGGATGTTCACCTTCGCCCTTGAGGATTTTCTGCACTCTGTCCGTGACATCCTGGATCCTGGCACCAGGAAGGCAGCACACCATCCTCGATTCCCGTCTGTTGCCGCAGAAACCCCTGTCCGAACCTCTCACAATGGAGTCTCCCACTACAATGGCGTTGCCTGACGTTGGCCTCTTTGGTTTTGGCTCACAGCCCTATTTGCTTTCCAAGCCAGTCCGCCTGCTCAGTGTAATAACGTCTTCTGTCCCGACAGCTTCTAAGTGGGTGAACCTGCGGTACAACACCCGGGGATGTTTGCATTCCATGCTTCCCTCCCTTTCTCACCGTCACCCACCTTCTCTCTTCCAGTACCTTAGGTGTAACAATCTTACTGTTAACACTGCCCAGTCCATCATCGGCTCTGACCTTCCTTCCACCGAGGGGATTTATCGCAGTCGCTGCCTCAAAAAGGCTGGCAGTATCATCAAAGACCCACACCATCCTGGCCACACACTCATCTCCCTGCTACCTTCAGGTAGAAGGTACAGGAGCCTGAAGACTGCAACAACCAGGTTCAGGAATAGCTACTTCCCCACAGCCATCAGGCTATTAAACCTGGCTCAGACAAAACTCTGATTATTAATAACCCATTTTCTGTTATTTGCACTTTATCAGTTTATTTATTCATGTGTGTATATATTTATATTATGGTATATGGACACACTGATCTGTTTTGTAGTAAATGCCTACTATGTTCTGTGTGCTGAAGCAAAGCAAGAATTTCATTGTCCTATAAAGGGACACATGACAATAAACTCACTTGAACTTGAACTTACTGTAGGGCTTGTCGAGGAACGACTCAGTTTATCGGGCGAACCTGATGTCATCCACTTGCTTCTCCAGTTCTCCAACACGGTCCTTCAGGAGCTGTACCTGGATGCACTTCTCACATTTGTAGCAGCCAGAGGCACCAGCAGTGTCCTTGACCTCCCACATACTGCAAGCATCACACTGAATCAGCTTGCCTGACATCTCCTTCTTTCGTCTCTCCCTCTCCAGCGTTTGATTATACAAAGTAAATTAGATTATACAAAGTGCTCAATTGTCAAAACCCTTATAGTTAAATAATTGATGTCAGGTTTTCAGAGCTGTGGGGTTTTGTATTATTTCTTATTGCTTCTCCGTGAACAGTTGCAACTTACTGATCCCTTGGTGTTGAAGAGAGGGGGATCTTATAGAAACATATAAAATTATAAAAGGACTGGACAAGCTAGATGCAGGAAAAATGTTCCCAATGTGGGGCGAGTCCAGAGCCAGGTGCCACAGTCTTAGAATAATGGGGAGGTCATTTAAGACTGAGGTGAAAAAAAACATTTTCACCCAGAGAGTTGTGAATTTATGGAATTCCCAGCCACAGAGGGCAGTGGAGGCCAAGTCACTGGATGGATTTAAGAGAGAGTTAGATAGAGCTCTAGGGGCTAGTGGAGTCAAGGGATATGGGGAGAAGGCAGGCACGGGTTATTGATAGGGGACGATCAGCCATGATCACAATGAATGGCTGTGCTGGCTCGAAGGGCCGAATAGCCTCCTCCTGCACCTATTCGCTATGTTTTTATGTTTCTATGACCACCAGGGACTCCACCTCTTTTCAAACCACAAGGCTGGTTATTTGGTCAAGGTGTATACTTTTATCTAGGAGCTTTGCTTTCAGTTCCTCACTTTTAAACACGGTTCCCCTATTTCTGTCACATTTTTTTGCATATGGTAAAAGATCTCTTGCACTTCCTTTTGCACCATTACAATTTCTCCTGCCTTGGTCACAAGATTTACATCTTCCATTTTAAACACAATATAAGGCCTTGCAACAATTTTAGTATTTCTGGCAAGATTACTGTCATATTCTACTCCCTCCACCGTTTTATTTTGTTTATCCTTGATTTCTTTCCCACAGGACTTCCCCAATCCTGTGGTTCACTAGTCTTTTATCTTAGATCTATTTTTAGATTTAATAACTTGCAATGAGAAAAAGCTATCCAGGTTTGCGGATGACACGGAGCTGGGGGGTAGCGTTAGCTGTGAGGAGGATGCTAGGAGGCTGCAAGGTGACTTGGATAGGCTGGGTGAGTGGGCAAATGCATGGCAGATGCAGTATAATGTGGATAAATGTGAGGTTACCACTTTGGTGGCAAAAACAGGAAAGTAGACTATTATCTGAATGGTGGCCGATTAGGAAAAGGGGAGATGCAACGAGACCTGGGTGTCATGGTACACCAGTCATTGAAAGTAGGCATGCAGGTGCAGCAGGCAGTGAAGAAAGCGAATGGTATGTTAGCATTCATAGCAAAAGGATTTGAGTATAGGAGCAGGGAGGTTCTACTGCAGTTGTCAGGGTCTTGGTGAGACCACACCTGGAGTATTGCGTACAGGTTTGGTCTCCTAATCTGAGAAAATACATTCTTGCCATAGAGGGAGTACAGAGAAGGTTCACCAGACGGATTCCTGGGATGGCAGGACTTTCATATGAAGAAAGACTGGATAGACCCGGCTTGTACTCGCTAGAATTTAGAAGATTGAAGGGGGATCTTATAGAAACTTACAAAATTCTTAAGGGGTTGGACAGGCTAGATGCAGGAAGATTGTTCCCGATGTTGGGGAAGTCCAGAACAAGGGGTCACAGTTTAAGGATAAGGGGGAAATCTTTAAGGACCGAGATGAGAAAAACATTTTTCACACAGAGAGTGGTGAATCTCTGGAATTCTCTGCCACAGAAGGTAGTTGAGGCCAGTTCATTGGCTATATTTAAGAGGGAGTTAGATGTGGCCCTTGTGGCTAAAGGGATCAGGGGGTATGGAGAGAAGGCAGGTACAGGATACTGAGTTGGATGATCAGCCATGATCATATTGAATGGCGGTGCAGGCTCGAAGGGCCGAATGGCCTACTCCTGCACCTAATTTCTATGTTTCTATTATCTATCAACGGTTTTATGAAAGGGGAAACTATATTTGACCCGGCCTTTTATTTGGAGGATGTAGCAAGCAGCGTATTTGAGAGAGAACTTGAATCTGAATTGTCTGGATAAGGTATCACACAAAGTGTTTAAAGATGCGCATAGTTTGAACTAAAAATGCAATACGGGAAGAAAAGATGAGGTGCGAAGGTAAGCTAGCCAAGAATATAACGGAGGATAGTAAAAGCTTCTTTTGGTATGTGAAGAGAAAAAAATTAGTTAAGATCAAAGTTGGACCCTTGAAGACTGAAAAAGGTGAATTTATTATGGGGAACAAGGAAATGGCAGATGAGGTGAACAAGTACTTTGGATCTGTCTTCATTAAGGAGGACACAAACAATCTTCCTGATATACTAGTGGCCAGAGGATCTGGAGTGACAGAGGAACTGAAGGAAATCCACATTAGGCAGGAAATGGTGTTGGGTAGACTGATGGGACTGAAGGGTGATAAATCCCCAGGGCCTGATGGTCTGCATCCCAGGGTACTTAAGGAGGTGGCTCTAGAAATTGTGGACACATTGGGGATAATTTTCCAATGTTCTATTGATTCAGGATCAGTTTCTGTGGATTGGAGGGTAGCTAATGATATCCCACTTTTTAAGAAAGGCAGGAAAGAGAAAACAGGGAATTATAGATCAGGCAGCCTGCCATTGGTGGTGGGGAAGATGCTGGAGTCAATTCTAAAAGATGAAATAGCAGCACATTTGGATATCAGTGACAGAATCGGTCCAAGTCAGCGTGGATTTATGAAGGGGAAATCGTGCTTGACTAATCTGGTATTTTTTGAGGATGTAACTGGGAAAATGGACATGGGAGAGCCAGTGGATGTGGTGTACCTGGACTTTCAGAAAGCATTTGATAAGGTCCCACATTGGAGATTAGTGGGCAAAATTAGGGCACATGGTATTGGGGGTAGAGTGCTGACATGGATAGAAAATTGGTTGGCAGACAGGAAACAAAGAGTCGGGATTAACGGGTCCCTTTCAGAATGGCAGGCAGTGACTAGTGGGGTACCGCAAGGCTCGGTGCTGGGACCGCAGCTATTTACAATATACATCAATGATTTAGTTGAAGGGATTCAAAGTAACATTAGCAAATTTGCAGATGATACAAAGCTGGGTGGCAGTGTGAACTGTGAGGAGGATGCTATGAGAATGCAGGGTGACTTGGACAGGTTGGGTGAGTGGGAAGATGCATGACAGATTCAGCTTAATGTGGATAAATGTGAGGTTATCCACTTCGGTAGCAAAAACAGGAAGGCATATTACTATCTAAATATTGTCAAGTTGGGGAAAGGGGAAGTACAACGGGATCTGGGGATCCTTTTTCATCAGTCAATGAAAGTAAACAGCCAGAGAAGAAAGTGAATGGCATGTTGGCCTTTATAACAAGAGGAGTTGAGTATAGGAGCAAAGAGGTTCTTCTGCAGTTGTATAGGGCTCTAGTGAGACCACAACAGGAGTATTGTGTGCAGTTTTGGTCCCCTAATTTGAGGAAGGGCATTCTTGCTATTGAGGGAGTGCAGCGTAGGTTCACAAGGTTAATTCCCTGGATGGCGGGACTGTCATATGCTGAGAGAATGGAGTGGCTGGGCTTGTATACTCTGGAGTTTACAAGGATGAGAGGGAATCTGATTGAAACATATAAGATTATTAAGGGTCTGGACACGCTAGAGGCAGGAAACATGTTCCCGATGTTGGGGGAGTCCAGAACCAGGGGCCACAGTTTAAGGTTAAGGGGTAAGCCATTTAGAACAGAGACGAGGAAATACTTTTTCCCACAGAGAGTTGTGAGCCAGGAGAATTCTCTGCCTCAGAGGGTAGTGGAGGCAGGTTCTCTGTATACTTTCAAGAGAGAGCTAGATAGGGCTCTTTAAAATCGCCGAGTCAGGGGATATGGGGAAAAGGCAGGAACGGGGTACTGATTGTGGATGATCAGCCATGATCACATTAAATGGCGGTGCTGGCTCGAAGGGCTGAATGGCCTACTCCTGAACCTATTGTCTATGGTCTAAAAGATCTAAACTAATGTGAATGGGTGATCAATGGTAGGTGTGGACTAGGTGGGCCGAAGAGCCTGTTTCCATGCTGTATCTTTCAGTCAATTTCAATTTAATCAAATTGATTATTTGTGAGTTATTTGCTGTTGTCACAGGGATTAATGCTGCGCTTCAACTATTTAAAATCTACATTGATGACATGCACAAAAGGACAAAATATAACATATGCGTTTGCTTATATGCCAACTTCAGTCTAGATGTACATAATCTGAAAAATACCTGAAATCCAAGGAATATGAATGTCGGAATGGGAGGGGGAGTTGAAGTGATGAGCCAACGGGAGATCAGGTTGGTTAATGCGAACCTTGCGGAAGTGTTGGGCGAAGCGATCGCCAAGCCTGCGCTCGGTCTCATTGATGTAGAGCAGTTGACACCTAGAGCAGCAGATGCAATAGATGAGGTTGGAGGAGGTGCAGGTGAACTTCTGCCTCAACTGGAAAGACTGCTTGGGCCCTTGGATGGATTCGAGGGGGGAGGTAAAGCGACAAGTGTAGCATTTCCTGCGGTTGCAAGGGAAAGTACCGGGGAGGGGGTGGTTTGGGTGGGAAGGGACAAAGTTTTTGGGAAGGGACCAAGAAGTTACGGCGGGAGCAGTCTCTGCGGAAAGCTGGAAGGGGAGATGTGGCCAGTGGTGGGATCCCGTTGGAGGTGCCTAACATTTTGGAGGATTATCTGTTGTATGTGGCGGCTGGTTCGGTGGAAGGTGAGGACAAGGGGGACTCTGTCCTTGGGGAGTGAGAGCGGAGCTACGGGATATAGAGGAGAACCTGGTGAGAGCCTCATCTATAACCCCCATTCCACAAAGAGTGAGGACATCTCCAGTGCCCTGGTTTGGAACACCACATCATGGGTGCAGATGCGGTGCAGACGTGGGAATTGGGAGTAGGAGATTAAGGATCACTTTCAAAATGAGCAATTGACACCAGCAGAGGGATTTCCCAAGGATTACTCACCAAAACATTTGAAGGTGCAGGCGGAGGCCGATGTCGAGTTGCCCTGCGCAATGTGGGGCCTTGGGCCTAAAAGCCCAACGTTTGGGTGTGCACATACTGACTCACAGTCCACATGCCACTAAATAACCACTCATTATATTATATTTTTCATAAATTACCTTGGATCTAAGAATTGACAGGCAGGTTCACTTGGGGTGGAGAAGAGTAATAAGGGATGTAAATCTCTGGAATTCTCTACCACAGAGGAAGAGGGATGATCTCCATGGGGCTGGGGAATAAGAGCATTGAAACATAGAAAAGAGGTGCAGGAGTAGGCCATTCGGCCCTTCGAGCCTGCACTGCCATTCAATATGATCATGGCTGATCATCCAACTCGGTATTATTGAAGGACACTGTGAGTGAATGGGGAAAGCTCAGATTTGTTTTTTTATAAAAGGTGGAATGGGATACACTCTCAATAAACTGACAATAAACTCTCTTGAATCTTGAATTGGATACATTGCAATGGGATAGAAACATAAAAACATAGAAAATAGGTGCAGGAGTAGGCCATTCGGCCCTTCGAGCCTACACCGCCATTCAATATGATCATGGCTGATCATCCAACTCAGTATCCTGTCCCTGCCTTCTCTCCATACCCCCTGATCCCTTTAGCCACAAGGGCCACATCTAACTCCCTCTTAAATATAGCCAATGCACTGGCCTCAACTACCTTCTGTGGCAGAGAATTCCACAGATTCACCACTCTCTGTGTGAAAAATGATTTTCTCATCTCAGTCCTCAAAGGTTTCCCCCTTATCCTTAAACTGTGACCTCTTGTTCTGGACTTCCCCAACATCGGGAACAATCTTCCTGCATCTAGCCTGTCCAACCCCTTAAGAATTGTGTAAGTTTCTATAAGATCCCCCCTCAATCTTCACTAGAGGGAGCACCACGCTTCATGTGGGTGACTCACCCTCGCTACCTGGAAGGGATGGGGATGGGGATGGGGATGGTCAACAAAGGCTTTCCTGGGCAGACACTCGCGGATCCCGGCATAACAATTGGGGAAGCGAGTTGCAGCGTAAGGGTTTTGTTTTCCCACACCCACCGTGTTCCCCTGAGCTTGCTGAACACGCCTCGGGCCGCTCCTCCCTCCCTCCCTCCCTCCCTCCACCCAGTCGCCTCCCTGCCTCCCGCTCGGAAGTGCAGTCGGGCCGCAGCGATGGAGGATTGCAGCCCGGGAGAGAAGGAGCTGCTGCGGGCTATCGACGAGCTGTCCCGGGGCGGCCGGGGCATCCTGGCGGCGGCGAGGGAGGAGAGCGGCGGAGGTACGGCTCCCGGGGGGAGGGGAGAGGAGAGGGAGGGGGGTGTTGTAGCTACCCCGCGGCCGGCACTGTATCAATACATCGAGAGTGGTGACCCCCCCCTCCCCCCTTCTTGTCCCACCCTACTCCAACCCCTACCTAGCCCCCAACCCCTACCTATCCCCAACCCCTACCTATCCCCAACCTCTACCTATCCCCAACCTCTACCTATCCCCCAACCCCTACCTATCCCCCAACCCCTACCTATCCCCAACCTCTACATATCCCCCAACCTCTACCTATCCCCCAACCCCTACCTATCCCCAACCTCTACCTATCCCCCAACCCCTACCTAGCCCCCAACCTCTACCTATCCCCCAACCTCTACCTATCCCCCAACCCCTACCTATCCCCCAACCTCTACATATCCCCCAACCCTACCTATCCCAACCTCTACCTATCCCCCAACCTCTACCTATCCCCCAACCTCATCTCACTCGCTGCCCCCCCACCTTCGTGTCTCACCCTACCCCTACCTATCCCCCAACCCCTACCTATCCCCCAACCTCTACCTATCCCCCAACCCCTACCTATCCCCCAACCTCTACCTAGCCCCCAACCTCTATCTAGCCCCCAACCTCTACCTATCCCCCAACCCCTACCTATCCCCCAACCTCATCTCACTCACTGCCCCCCCAGCCTACTCCCCAAACCAACCCCCTAGTCCTTCCACCTGCTCCTCCCCAACCCATGTCCCTAATCTCCAACTCATCGTGTCCCCCAATCGTCATCCATCCTGCACCCCCCCCCCCCCCCATCCTGCACCCCCCCCCCCTTCCCCTCCCCTCTAGATTCTGGTCCTATCCAGTTCCCCCCCTCCCCATATCTTCTACCCTGGCTCCACCTCAGGTGGAAGTAGCCAGGCTTTCTGCTGTGACAGTATTGCTAACTTTCAATCACACCCCTCATCCATTTCTTTAGCTTCTCGAATCTTTCTGAGCTTCCAATCCAAATTTCTGGAATATGAACTAAAGGTGTGCTTGCATGGGATTTGTTTTCCAGCAAGGGTCCAAGAGTTTGTCTCCCTGAAGATAGGCCGCCTGGCTGGACTGATTCAGCTGCATGCAAACTTTTTCAACAAGTAAGTGACAAAGTCGGTTCCTTTACAGCAAGAGGTGAATTCTGAAGAGAGGTAAATAAAACCCTTACTTTTTAAGTGCCTTTCTCTCTTACGATGTTTCATGTAATTAATGAAGTATTCTTGTGCCGTAATCAAAGGTATCAAAGGTCTTTTGTTGTCACGTGATCAATTAAGGTACAGTAACCCGTGAATTACCATACTAAAAAAAAGCAACAAGACACACAACTACATGACAGTTAACATAAAATCTTCTTCCCTCGTTTTTCTCCCGCGGTCGGAGCAGTCGTACCATCTGTCAGGGAGATTGAAGTTCCAGCAGCCGGCAATCGAAGCTCCCGCGTTGGGGTGGTCGAAGCTCCTGCGGCTTGGAACTCCCGAAGTCGGTCTCTAACCAGGGACCGCGAGCTCCATGATGTTAAAGTCCGCAGGCTCCCGCTGTTGGAGCTCAGAGGTCGATCTCTGGCCAAGGGATCGCCAGCTCCACGATTGAAAGTCCCGCAGGCTCCACGCGGTTGGAGCTCCCCTAGTCGGCCTCCAGCAAAGGCCGCCAGCTCCTCGATGTTATTTAACACATACTAAAGAAACAATAGAGAAGGAAGGGACAGGCAGACTGTTGGTGAGGCAGCCATTGCTGGCGCCACCTGGTGGTAATGTAGAAAATGCAAGAGCAAGTTTTGCATGGCAAAAGGTACACAAAAATGCTGGAGAAACTCAGCGGGTGCAGCAGCATCTATGGAGCGAAGGAAATAGGCAACGTTTCGGACCGAAACCCTTCTTCAAATTTCACCAACAGCCCAAACCACCTCCACCATCGACCTTCTCAAACACTATATATTTCAATGAAGTCACCTTTCATAGACTCCAGCACTTATAAAAAAGAGAAAAAATGTAGAAACAAGGACATACAGATGCTGGTTTCAAAAATAGACAGAATGTGCTGGAGTAACTCAGCAGGTCAGGCAACATCCCTGGAGAACATGGCTAGGTGGCATTTTGGGTCGAGACCCTAAAAGAGACATATTTACTATTGCATCCTTCACAGATTTGCGAAGTACCAAACTGCTTTACAATTAATGCAGTACCTTTTCATGTGTAGTAATGTTGAGAATATGGAACTTATTTCTCCCCACATTTCACCATTCCACCCCCTCCCATTTCCTCCCTGTGATCACCTGGACAGCTACCTATTTCTCCCCATCAATACCCCCCCCCCCCCCCCCCCCCCCCCCCCCCCCGCACTTACTACTCGCTGGTGTCACAATTTATAATTCTTCAATGTATTTGTCTCTCACCTTCTGCTTATATCTCTGGGCTGTATTCCAACCATCTGCCTATTCCAACCATCAGGCTCGAAGGGCCGAATGGCCTACTCCTGCACCTATTTTCTATGTTTCTATTAAACGACCTCAACCTCCATCTGTGACCACCTATTACCTGCCACGCTTTGTCACCCCCCCCCCTTTTCCAACTTTCTTCCCCCGTTCACCCCCAGTCTGAAGGCTCTCGACCCGAAACGTGACCTAGCCGTATTTTCCAGAGATGCTGCCTGACCCACGGAGTTACACCAGCATTACAAACATCTACATTTGTGCACTCACCTCTCAACTTTCCGACTTGAGAGGTGAGTGCACAGCCCTTTGAGCTACAGCCGACATGTTTGATCAGCCTGTCACAAGTCTGTGTTGGTCTGAAATAAACGGAATCGGTCTGAAGATGGGTCCTGAACTGAAACATCACCATTCCATGTTTTCCAGAGATGCTACCTAAACCTCTCAAGTTGCTCCAGCATTTTGTGTCTTTTTGTCTGAATTAAACTATAATATAAACCTCAATAGATGGGAGGGGGAGGGGTTAAAACCTCTGTATATTTTTCTTGAGGACCTGACGAAGAATCTTTCCTTCCTCATTGAAGCTTGAATGTGCGGAGGAGAAGTGATGTTGAAGATTTGTTCAAAAAGTTTTACCAGTAAGTATCACGAGATGAGAAGTTAAACATTGTGTAATGTTTGTTTTTGTTCTTTGAGGTCGATGGGAACATAGGAGCCAAAGGTCATTTACCTCTCGTGGCCCTTCCAGAATCTAGCTAGTTTGGGGCTGATCTGCATTTTAATTCCTTCCACCAGCCTTGGCTCCGAAACTCTCAATACCATTTGCCTAACAAATAAATGTACCAACATTGGCTTCCAAATTTACATTTGAACTACACCGTCACCCCAGGTGTGGAGGGAGAAATGCAAATATTTGCAACGGTTGATTTGACAGAGAACTATGCAGCAGGGAAACAGACCCTTCGGACCAAGTTGCCTAACTGAGCTAATCCTACTTGTCTGCACCTGCGCATATCCTTCAAAACCTTTCTTATCCATGTACTCCTGTAAGTGTCTTTTAAATATCGTTATTACATCTGCCTTTATCAGCAGAACATTATGTATATGCGCCACACTTTGTGCGAAAAATTGCCCATCAGGCCCCTTTTAAATATTTCCCCTCTCAGCTGAAAACTATGCCTTGACTGCCCGACTCATGAGAAAAGATTGTGACCATTCACCTTGTGTATGGCCCCTCATGATTTTATATACTCTATAAGGCCACTCCCTCAGCCTCTTACACTCCAGGGGGAAAAAGACCTATCCAGCCTTTGTTGATAACTCAAACCCTACAGACCCAGTAACATCGTAGTAAATCTGTTTTGCAACTTTTTCCAGTTTAATTACTTCCTTCCTAAAGCTGGGCATCCAGAATTGTACACTGCTTTCCAAATGAGGTCTTACCAACAACTTATACAGCTGTAATATGACATCCCAACTCCTGCACTCAATACCCTGACCAATGAAGGCCAACATGGTAAATGCAACATTCACCTCTATCGCTGCTTGCATGGAACTATTTCTAATATCAGTCTTTAATAGCCCAGCTTTCTTTGGGATTTGTATCCTTACGCTGGAATATCCCACCACTGAAATTAATAGATATTATCTCTTTCTCCTCCACTCACGAACTGCCACCATCCATAGACCTATAATCTGCCGTACAATATCCACTGCAACGGATGAGGAATAAGCTCCCTTTGTGTGTTTAGTGTTACAACTATTCGGCAGTTCCATTCCTGAGCAGTGTTCATAACCTGAACCGTCTGTAAGTCGGAAATGAACAAGACCAGTGTGCGGGAAAGGATTATAAGAATGGGGGAGCAGGGAGAGCGGCCGCCAGCTGGCCTCACTGAATCAGTGAATGAGTCTGCTCACCGCTCCCAGCTCTGCTCGACTTGGACCGGCTCCTCATTTTTGCATCTTGAGGGGGTCGGCGGGTGGGGGGGGGAATAAAAGCGCAAATCCCACCCGGCAGAAGAAGCCTACAGCCCCGCAGCAGCCGGCAAATCCATCCCACCGATCTCCCAGATCCATCCCGCCAGTCTCCCATATCCACCCCAACGGTCCCCATATCCATCCCGCCAGTCTCCCAAAGCCATCCCGCCGGTCTCCCAAATCTTCATTCATATGTACGTGGTGTCTATTAGTTGGGCATTCCTAACCCCAGGGAGGGCCTGTATTATGCATCAGTCAACTAAAACCATGCATTTATTTTGTATCGGACAGGTCTACCGCTGTGCAGGATCAGGTGGAAGACTTGCTAAAGTTTGAGGTAGTTCTACTTTGGTTTTTTTAAGTTGGAAATTGCCCAAATAGTGACTATAGTTTGGTATGTTGAGTTGAATGCACTTCTGCAGTGTAATCATCTACCAGATACTTTACAAAATGCCTGGGCAGTTTTTCTGCAACTCACTCGGCTCAAAAGCAGCTCCCAGCTGAGTGGAATGTGGTTTCAGTGCCTGGATTGACATCACTGAAGAGTAAAATTGCTTTTAATTCAGTCTTGGAACTGGTTCTGCTGGTTAACCTAGTAGTGGTTTAGGTTAAAATTCCACTCCACCTACCTCCAGTTGATCTTTTCCTCAACTTGAGATCCTTTCCGTCGCAACTAAGGGGTTGGACAGGCTAGATGCAGGAAGATTATTCCCGATGTTGGGGAAGTCCAGAACAAGGGGTCACAGTTTAAGGATAAGAGGACCGAGATGGAGAAAATCATTTTTTACGCAGAGAGTGGTGAATCTGTGGAATTCTCTGCCACAGAAGGTAGTTGAGGCCAGTTCATTGGCTATATTTAAGAGGGAGTTAGATGTGGCCCTTGTGGCTAAAGGGATCAGGGGGTATGGAGAGAAGGCAGGTATGGGATACTGAGTTGGATGATCAGCCATGATCATATTGAATGGCGGTGCAGGCTCGAAGGGCCGAATGACCTACTCCTGCACCTATTTTCTATGTTTCTATGTAACTGCCAAAGATAGAATCACTTTTCAGCCAGGCGTGGCTGCAAGGTAGTCCTATCATTTACTTTGCTTGTGCCGATTAGGGATAATGATGCAGTCCGCATTGCTACAAAGCCCATAAAAGAAAGTCTGGATTCTGTTGCCAGATTTAGCATTAGTATGAAGTCTGTTTCCCCCAACAATAAATTTGTGGGCTCAACCAGCCTGTCCTACAACAATACTGTTGTTATAACTGCAGGTGGGAAGTGAAACCACTGCGGTGTAATTAACTGGCTAGAGCCTTGCTAGCAGAGTTCCTCTTGCAGCCTGCGATCAACACCCTGATGCTGGCTGCCAATGCAGACAGGTTAGATCTTCCTTCCTTGGTCCCTCACGGCCACCCAGTGCTGCCCTCTGAACACTGACTGCTCATGTTGGCCTGTGGTGAGCCAGTTGAAATCCGTCACCATGAGAACCCTCCATCTGCCTGCTGTTTCCCTCAAGCAGTTTTCTGTTCTCAGGATGAGGGCATGTCCGATTTAGCAGCATTTGTTGTCACTCCCCCGATATCATCGTTGTAGAGTAGGCCATTCAGCTTCCTTTGTCCATGCCGACCAAGTTGGCATATTGCACTGGTCCCATTTGCCTGCATTTGTCCCATAGCCTCCCGACTCCTATCCATATATCTGTCCAAAAGTCGTTTGACAATCATAATTGTATCTGCTTCTGTAGCTGCTTCCAGCAGCTCATTATAGATACAGACTCGATCTGAGGATGAGTGAAAAGGTTGTCACTAACGTTCCTCTTCAATCTCTGCCCCCTCACCTTGAGCATTAGTTTGACTCCGCTGTCCTTGGGAAAGGACTGTGAGCATTCATTTTATCCATGAACTTCATGATCTTATACACCTCAGTAATGCCACCCGTCAACCTCCTAAACGCCAAAAGAAAACATCCCCAGCCTATCCAACCTCTCCCTATAACTCACGCCTGCATGCCTAAGTAATAACCTGGTGAATCTCATCTGCACCCTTTCCAATTTGATGACATCCTTCCTGTAGCTGGACCTCTCTTGGACCCACAATACCGCAACTCTGGTCAAGAAGGCTCACCAGCGTCTCTTCTTCCTGAGGAGACTGAAGAAGGTCTCCTCAGATTCAGGTGAACTTCTACCGCTGCACCATCGAGAGCATCCTTACCAACTGTATCACAGTATGGTATGGCAACTGCTCTGTCTCCGACCGGAAAGCACTGCAGAGGGTGGTGAAAATTGCCCAACGCATCACCTCACTCCCCTCCATTGAGTCTGTCCAAAGCAAGCGTTGTCTGCGAAGGGCGCGCAGCATCGTCAAGGACTGCTCTCACCCCAGCCACAGACTGTTTACCCTCCTCCCATCCGGGAGGCGCTACAGGTCTCTCCGTTGCCGGACCAGCAGGTTCAGGAACAGCTTCTTCCCTGCGGCTGTTACACTACTTAACTCCGCACCTTGGTGATTGCCAGTCACCCCCCCCCCGGACACTCCTTTCCCCAGAAAAATCGCACTACCACTACTGTATGTACGTATATATATTTATTGCTCATTATTCTATGTTTGCTCTTCTGGGTGAGATGCTAACTGCATTTATTTCTCTCTGTACTGTACACTGCACAATGACAATAAAGATTGAATCTGAATCTGAATCTGAAGACCAGAATTGCGCACAGTCCCCAAGTGTGGTCTCACCAAAGACTTGTACAGTCGCAACATGTTTGGCACATGAGACGTAGGGGCATCACTTCCGTCAACCACCATGGTCCATGGGGTGATAGAGTGAATAAAAAAAATATGGAGTCAGTGCTGTGACTGAGTTTAGTTTAGTTTCATGTCATGTGTACCCAGGTATAGTGAAAAGCTTTTGTTGTGTGCTAATTAGTCAGCGTGGAGGCAATACATGGTTACAGTGCATAGATACATGATAATGGGAATAACGTGAATGACTGAAAAATGTGCCCGACTAATTGATATGGTCTTGCGGTCTCAATCATTTTAAACAAAGGTTGCATCTGAATAGAAGGGACTAATTTATTTTCCATTAACATTGACTGGCCCTGTCCTCTCTCTCAATCCTAGTTGGAGTGGAACAATTTCCTTGGCGATGTGGATAATCAAATAAAAGCAAACGCTTACCAGGCCCAGCTGAAATTGGGCACACAGGTCCCTGGATGCATGAAGCTCACTGATGTGAGAAGTGGAAGGTAAATGATTACACAAACTTAATGCTGTGAGATAATGATCCCGGATTCACATCCGCAATGCCAGTCATTTAGCTACCTAATGATCCCTTTATATCTTGATGGTTTTGGTCGGCTGGTGAGGAGGTTTGAAGAAGGTTTTCGGCCCGAAACGTTGCCTATTTCCTTCGCTCCATAGATGCTGCTGCACCCGCTGAGTTTCTCCAGCATTTTTGTGTACCTTCGATTTTCCAGCATCTGCAGTTCCTTCTTAAACAGAGGAGGTTTAAATGTTGAAAACGGTGCAAGAACAAACACCGATATGATTAGACCATTCAGTCCTTTGAAGCCTCCCATTTACTATCACATCCATCTCATCGGACCATCTCTTTAGTTCCAACACTTCCATCGGCCCATCTCCTCAGTCTCTCCACCCTTACCTTGATCCTTTCCATTGAGATCCTCCATTGCATAAATGTGATATTTTATAACCATATAACCATATAACAATTACAGCACGGAAACAGGCCAACTCGGCCCTTCTAGTCCGTGCCGAACACTTATTCTCCCCTAGTCCCATCTACCTGCACTCAGACCATAACCCTCCATTCCTTTCCCATCCATATACCTATCCAATTTATTTTTAAATGATAAAATCGAACCTGCCTCCACCACTTCCACTGGAAGCTCATTCCACACAGCTACCACTCTCTGAGTAAAGAGGTTCCCCCTCATGTTACCCCTAAACTTCTGTCCCTTAATTCTCAAGTCATGTCCCCTTGTTTGAATCTTCCCTACTCTCAAAGGGAAAAGCTTGTCCACGTCAACTCTGTCTATCCCTCTCATCATTTTAAAGACCTCTATCAAGTCCCCCCTTAACCTTCTGCGCTCCAAAGAATAAAGACCTAACTTGTTCAACCTTTCTCTGTAACTTAGTTGCTGAAACCCAGGCAACATTCTAGTAAATCGCCTCTGTACTCTCTCTATTTTGTTGACATCCTTCCTATAATTAGGCGACCAAAATTGTACACCATACTCCAGAATTGGCCTCACCAATGCCTTGTACAATTTTAACATTACATCCCAACTTCTATACTCAATGCTCTGATTTATAAAGGCCAGCACACCAAAAGCTTTCTTTACCACCCTATCTACATGAGATTCCACCTTCAGGGAACTGGCCACAGTTATTCCTAGATCCCTCTGTTCAACTGCATTCCTCAACTCACTACCATTTACCATTTTCTTGTAGAATGAATCCCTGTTGGGGGAAAAAAAAGTAGAAGCTTGGCATTCAATGGGGGCGCCTGGTCGTACATTTTCTTATTCTGGTTTCCATTTCAGAGAAATTCAACTCGAAGAGTTCCTTCACCGTCGGGAGAAACTGCTGCTGGTTTTGCTGAGGCATTTTGCCTGACTACCGTGACGCGATCACCTGGTACAACTACAGGCGCAACAGGTATTTCCCGTTCCCTTGGAGAGCCTCCAGCTTGAATTCTATACATCAAGTAGAGAGCGTGCACAGCATTGAGTTCCGTGACTATTTGTAACAGAGACAGGCTGAGCTGGATATGCTACAGTCACTCCCTCCTGTACAACACCCTTTTAATCCAAATCACCGCGTGCAGATGGAATTCCAGCAGACTGGGCTCAGTTTGATCTTTACCTGCATACGGGTCATGTCAATGTTTTTGTTTCACATGGCGTTCACTGTTCATTTATTAGTTGATCTAATTGTTGATCGGTTTAATTCTGGATTTCATTGTTGAATGGTTGGTGTTGTGTTTTGCACAGAGCTGCCTTGATGTTGTGCCCCTGAAAGTCCTGCTGATCTCATTTGGATGTAAAGAGGGAGCTGTCCAATGGCTTCAGGAGACCAAATGTTCCTACGACATGTTGCTGGATCCCAGTCGGCAGGTACCTTGCTCATTTCTGTGTGTTCAGCGGTTCTCCGAGTAAATATGGTCATCCTAACCAGGTTATAGGAGTAGAGGAGCAGGGAGGTTCTACTGCAGTTGTACAGGGCCTTGGTGAGACCACACCTGGAGTATTGCGTACAGTTTTGGTCTCCAAATCTGAGGAAAGACATTCTTGCCATAGAGGGAGTACAGAGAAGGTTCACCAGACTGATTCCTGGGATGTCAGGACTTTCATATGAAGAAAGACTGGATAGACTCGGCATGTACTCACTAGAATTTAGAAGATTGAGGGGGGATCTTATAGAAACGTTCAACATTTTTAAGGGGTTGGACAGGCTAGATGCAGGAAGATTGTTCCCGATGTTGGGGAAGTCCAGAACAAGGGGTAAGTTTAACAGTTTAAGGATAAGGGGGAAGGGTAACAGTTTAAGGATAAGGGGGAAGTCTTTTAGGACCGAGATGAGAAAAGCATTTTTCACACAGAGTGGTGAATCTCTGGAATTCTCTGCCACAGAAGGTAGTTGAGGCCAGTTCATTGGCTATATTTAAGAGGGAGTTAGATGTGGCCCTTGTGGCTAAGGGGATCAGGTGGTATGGAGAGAAGGCAGGTACGGGATACTGAGTTGGATGATCAGCCATGATCATATTGAATGGCAGTGCAGGCTCGAAGGGCCGAATGGCCTACTCCTGCACCTATTTTCTATGTTTCTATGTTATCACCAGCTGGATTTTTCTATTTTTCACTCCTACAGATATGACCCCCTGCCATCGGATAGAGAAGATTGTAGATTTGCCAACCATTTAAGTTATTCCAAACATCCTAGCACAGCAGGGTACCTGCTAAAATGTTGACACTCAAGTAATATTAGGAAATTTGATCAACAAGATAGGTTTTAAGAATAGTGAGACGAGCTTGGTAGAAGAAGGGAGCCAATGATGGGGTGAAATAAATGGTGCGAATTCAAGAACCCACAGATGGGGAGGCAACGAAACGTTGAACAAGTTAGGTCTATTCTTTGGAGCGCAGAAGGTTAAGGGGGGACTTGATAGAGGTCTTTAAAATGATGAGAGGGATAGACAGAGTTGACGTGGATAAGCTTTTCCCATTGAGAGTAGGGACGATTCAAACAAGGGGACATGACTTGAGAATGAAGGGACAGAAGTTTAGGGGTAACATGAGGGGGAACTTCTTTACTCAGAGAGTGGTAGCTGTGTGGAATGAGCTTCCAGTGGAAGTGGTGGAGGCAGGTTCGATTTTATCATTTAAAAATAAATTGGATAGGTATATGGACGGGAAAGGAATGGAGGGTTATGGTCTGAGTGCAGGTAGTTGGGACTAGAAAGTAAGTGTTCGGCACGGACTTGTAGGGCCGAGATGGCCTGTTTTCCGTGCTGTAATTGTTATATGGTTATAACTAAGCCAAGGATGAATTTAAACAGGAAAATAAAGATACTGTATTAAAGACAATGGCATACAGAATATATTGCAATGTTAATGGGCATTGGGTTAAAGAGGGGGCTGGCAGAGCATAATATTATGTTTCTTTTCCAGTTGTACCATGCGTTTGGTTTGGGAATATCTGTTAAAAAGGTGTGGAACATTGACTTGATTACTTATTATGCAGAGCAATTAGTCAGCAATCGGACCTTACCCAAAAAAAATCTAAATGTTGCCGATGACCCGCACCAGGTAAGTTCAGCGGCTATAATTAACTAACCAACCAACCAACCAGGAGACAGCTCGAGGGCTAAGGAAGGGGAGGAGACAGCGAGGGCTAACAAAATTGGGAGAATTCAATGTTCATGCCCACCGGATGCAGGCTCCCCAAGCGGAATATGAGGTGCTGTTCCTCCAATTTCCGGTGTTGCTCACTCTGGCAATGGAGGAGACCCAGGACAGAGAGGTCGGATTGAGAATGGGAGGGGAAGTTGAAGTGCTGAGCCACCGGGAGGTCAGGTTGGTTCTTGCGGACCGAGCGGAGGTGTTGCTGTCTCCTCCCCTTCCTTAGCCCTCGAGCTGTCTCCTCCCATCCCACAGCCCTCGGGCTCCTCCTCCTCCTTTTTCCTTCCTTCTCCCCGCCACCCCCTATCAGTCTGAATAAGGGTTTCGGCCCGAAACCTTACCTATTTCCTTCGCTCCATAGATGCTGCTGCACCCGCTGAGTTTCTCCAATGTTTAGAATGTGCAAGCTTCATCTGATCTCATTAAACCAATGCCACTCTTGTCCCATTTGTAATCAATCAATCAATCAACCTTTATTGTCATCTTGCAAAGCAACAATTGTACAGTGCAAAATGAGAAGACGTTTCCCAGGGAATACCGGAGGATCGCACATAAAACTTAAACATTTCACACATAAAATAAAAACAATCCAGTCCCTGATGAAACAGTATAAATAGTTAAAAAGCAGGTAAAACAGCAACATTAAAATACAGTAAAAACAGTCATAAAATGTCCAGGGCAGCTGATTTAAGTGGCCAGTGCCAGAGTTATTAAATTGTCAGTGCAAAGCCGCAGAATCAGGTGGAGTGACTGTTTAGCAGCCTCACAGCCTGTAGCAAGAAGCTGTTTAGCAGTCTGGTTGTCCGGGCTTTGATGCTACGGTATCTCTTGCCTGATGGCAGGAGATCCAGATGTGTGTGGAAGGGGTGCAGTTTGTCCTTTGCTATTCTCAGTCCTTTTTTCAGACAGCGGCTCTGGAACAGTTCTTGTACCGAGGGTAGGGAGACGCCAATGATCCTCTATGCTCCCCTCACTACCCTCTGCAGAGCCTTCCTGTCTGAGCAGTTACAGTTGGAGTACCACGTGTTCATGCAGCAAGCAGTAGGTTCATGGTAAAATATAGGCAGAGAGTGCGCGCTTTATTGTTTGTAAGTGAGGTTGACAGGCACAGCTGAGACTTCCACCCCCCAACCTCCAAGTTGTTTCTAAATGGGGTATGATGGAATTTTTTTTTTCTCTCAACAGCTTGGTGGTGACTTTGGTTTGGATCAACGAGGAACAGTCATTTTCTTCCATCCAAGCGCCAGTCCAACAGACCGACCTGACGTAGCAGAAATACTGAAAGTCATGAAATAATGCTGATTCTGTAGAGTAGCAAGAAGCTGGAGGTGGGGGAAAGAAACTATTTAACTGTTTTAATAACTGTGATTCTACATTCCTGCTCTTTGCAAAATGAATACACACAGGACAACACACTGTGCAAATGATAAGCAATAATCTAATACCTTAAAACAGCAAGAGCTCTACTTTGTTCATTTCACATGACCGGCTGTAATTAGGGAATGACATTCCAGGGAAATTGAAGACAAAATCGTGCATGGAATTGGATTTGGTTTGTTTCTCCAGAGCTTCCTTGTTTTAACTGGGCTAGGAAGAATCACCTGAGAACACTGCCTGGTGGAAAATCAACTGGAAGTGTTTTGAGAAATGTGGGGTGAGATCACACATTCATAACAATATTCTGTCCCTTACTGAATACTAAATGGCAAGGATACATTGAAATTAAATATCTTAGGAACATTTTGAGTTAAAACCCAAGGGTTTCAAAATGAAAAAATGTGCTTCCAAGAAATAAATTTAGAATACAAAATGGTGGCATTACATTGGATATGAACTGGGAAAGAACAAGTTCAATTTTCAGCTGAATGGGCATGGAAAGTTTTGTAATTTTATTTTCTGGTCTCTCTTGAAGTAGTTGTCAGGATCTGTGTGTGTGTTTAGTGGGGTATGTGGGAGTACCGAGCGATGCTTCCGGTTGCGGTGAGAAGGGAGTCAGTTTTATGTGGATGACAGTCGTGCCATCACTCAGGATATCTGAATGGTACTGCTTGATATAACTGTAAAACAGACACGGGCTTCACCTTACAACAAGTGTCACCACGAAAGTATACGAGTTGTGAATGATAACTGAAGGATGGAATTATATATATTAAAAAAACAAATAAATTGTGGCTTTGTGGATTCCCATTGCTGCAGAAAATTGAAAGTTGCATTTTCTGTAATATTCTCTCTCTCGCTTTCTCTTTCTCTCTTTTTCGCTCTCTCTCTCTCTTTCTCTCTTTCTTTTTCTCTCGCTTTCTCTGTTTCTCTTTTTCTCTCCTCAGTAGGCACAAGGAACTGCAGATGCTGGTTTACAAAAAGTTCAGAGTGCTGGAGTAACAGGCAGCATCTCTGGAGGACATGCATAGGTGATATTTCGGGTCAGAATCCTTCAGACAACAATTAGTTTGATGAAGGGCCCTGACCTGAAACGTCGCCTATCCATGTCCTCCAGAGATGCTGTCTGATCCATTGAGTTACTCCATCACTGTGTCTTTTTTCTACCATCACAGTGCTACTCTGGGACGTGCAGGCACAGCACTCAGTACTTGAACAGTCAGTTTATTCAACCTCTGATGGGGTACAAAACTGGATGTTAAAACTATATGGCAGCCACAAATGAAAGGTAAAAGATACTTGGGAGAAATCTTTTACCTTGATGGTAGTGGGAGTGTGGAACCTATCAGAGAAAGTGGATGAGGCAAAAAGCAAAAAATGTGTAAGGATCCACCACATACAGTATAAATAGAATACATGGGCAGCACAGTGGTGCAACTGGTAGAGCTGCTGCCTCTCAGCATCAGAGACCTGGATTCGATCCTGACCTTGGGTGTTGTCCGTGTGGAGTTTGCATATTTTTACAGTGACACACGGGTGTCCTCTGGGTGCTCCGGTTCCCGCCCACATCCCAAACACATGCAGGGTTGCAGGTTAATTGGCCTCTATAAAATATATGGGGAGAAGGCAGGAACGGGGTACTGATTGGGGATGATCTGCCACGATCACATTGAATGGCGGTGCTGGCTCGAAGGCCTACTCCTGCACCTATTGTCTATTGTGTAAGAAGTGGATGAGAAAGTGAGATAACAGCACTGGTGTGAACGGGTGATCCATGGTCAATGTGGACTCAAAAGGGTCTATTTCCATACCGTTTATTTCAATCACAAAAAAAAGTAGATACATTTTCCCTTAGGAAGTGGGCGAGGAGGGGTTTATATGGACCATAACACTGGAATAGAGCAAAGGGCGTGTTTCTATAATCAATGCAAAGTTTTTTCTTTGACAAATAAACTCAAGTACTGCAGGAACTCAGCAGGCCAGGCAGCATTTGTGGAGGGAAATGGACGGACCATGTTTTGGTGCAGCACTGATAGACAGTGCATTTCTTGCACAATTAACATGGTATGTGCACAAAAATGCTGGAGAAACTCAGCGGGTGCAGCAGCATCTATGGAGCGAAGGAAATAGGCAACGTTTCGGGCTGAAACCCTTCTTCAGTAATTATCCGGCCAGGATGCGTATTACTTACAAGGGAGTTTCAAAAACATTTACTAATTCGGTAGCATCTCTTAAATATGCTCAAGAAATCGTGGCAGAACTCACAGCGTAGGAAAAGCAGATTAATCACGGCACCAGGACGTTATGAACAAACTAACTTGCTTATTCCCTCAAAGAGAATATTAGAAGAAAAGAGAAATAACACCAATCTTTAAAAATTATTAAATGCAACAGCTTTTCCACGAGAAGTGTCTAGACATTATTATCTCCCCTTGGACATTGTGGAATTAAACTCAAGGACACTTTGTGTTCAAACAGGGAAAGACTGATAAACATGGGAGTGACGATCGGCTGAGCTGAATGAGGAAAACATTATAAGGACAAGTGTCGCTTTACGATCTTACATAGTTTCACAAAATATAGAGAATTAATAATAATTAATAACTAACAATACTAATATAGAAATAGTAATGGAAACTAACGAGGTATATAATGGTAAAAACTGTAAAAATGCATTGCCAGCTATATAACGCAGACAACACTAATCCTATGTGTTTCGCAGCCTGAGTGGGGAGGGGAGGAGACTCAGACACCTGGCATAATTCCAGGAGTCTGACTCTGGTTAACCCTTTCAGCGAACAGCTCACTATTAACAAAGCTAAAACCGATTATAAATAGTTAATAGATAAAGAGTGAGGAATATAGGTAATTGAATATATGATTAGATTTGATGTCGGAATGAAACATATATATAGTGTAACTGGGTGAAATAGAACTAATTTGGAAATGGTATCGACCCCCTAGGTTTAGGGTAATAAAGGCAGCGGGGCTAACTTCATAACATCTACACCGGAAGCGGTATGTCGAATCCCACAGATGAGTGGGACACTCACTACAGTGTCGAATACTCAGACACTGTAAATTTACTTGTTCTATTTTTTATTTTTTTTATCACAATAGGTCACATCTATGTGGTTTTTTTTCAAGGAAAATCGCGGAAGGGAGCTACCAAAGAAGTCTATAATATAAACACCCCCCAAATAACCAGAGTCCTGAGGTATGGACGCACCGCAATAAATAAGGTCATTAAAATTGGTAAAAATGCATGACGACAATCAAAAGAAAATGGGAGGAATCACACTATGTAGTTGGAATATAAGGGGTATTAATGAACCTATTAAAAGGGGCAAGATACTAGCTCAGTTGAAATCATACAACACGGACATTTCGTTTCAACAAGAAACGCATCTTAAACACCAAGATCAGACGAGACTGAGGGCGAACTGGATAGGCCAAACATTTCACTCTTCATTCACTTCCAAATCTAGAGGCACTGCAATCATTATTCGTAAAGGAATACCATTTAAATCAAAGAATCTTATATCAGATAAGGAAGGGAGATACCTTATAGTAACAGGAGACATCAATACTACGCCAATTACGCTGGTAAACATATATGCGCCCAATTTTGATAATCCTCAATTTTTTAATAAAATTTTGAATATAATTGCAGAATTTAATTATCAAAATGTTATAATTGGAGGAGACTTCAACTGTGTTTTAGACCCTTATCTAGATAAATCGATGCAAAAACAAAGAGATAACATGAAATCTAAAACCAGTGAACTCTTACATACATATATAAAAAACACAAATATAGCAGACGTTTGGAGGATTGCAAACCCGACGAGAAGGGATTATTCGTTTTATTCAACGGTACACAAAACATACTCACGTATAGACTATTTCCTAGTGGATACAAAATTAATTCCGCATACTATGAACCCTAAATACCACATTAATGCGATCTCAGACCACTCTCCGTTAACTTTTGTTTTAAAATTAGAAGGAATGTTTAAGAATAAATCGTTCTGGAGGTTTAACTCGCAAATTTTAAAAGACCCACAAGGGAGTATATATCTAAAAAAACAGATGGACCTATTTTTTGAGATAAATGATACACCAGATATATCCCCCACGCTATTATGGGAATCCTTCAAAGCGTTTATTAGAGGAGTCATTATTTCATTTCAAGCTTTTCAAAATAAAAAGAATAAGAATGAACAAAGACATTTAGAAGAACAAATAAAACAATTAGATACAGATAACGCTAAAGATAAACATAATAAAATTCTACTATTGAAATTCAAGCTAAACAAATTGTTGTCAGAGAAAGTTATAACACTATTTCAAATTACTAAACAAGAACATTTTGAATTCGGGGACAAACCCCACAAACTTCTAGCACGCCAATTGAAAAAACGGGAAAAAGAGAATGCAATACTAAAGATTAAATCAGATAGAGGGGAATTATTAACACTACCCAAGGATATCAATAAAAGATTTGCTCAATTTTACCAGAATCTATATACATCTAAAACGTCAATAGACAATAATAAAGTCTCAGAATTTCTGGATAATTGTAATCTCCCTCAACTAGAACTGAGGGAACAAGAGGAACTGGGAGCACAAATTACTTCTAAGGAGATAGAAGACACAATAAACACACTTAAGAATGGAAAAACACCAGGACCAGACGGATTCAGTAACAAATTTTATAAATCCTTTTACGACATAGTTACTCCACGCCTACAGAAAATGTATACATATGCTTTTAAAGAGTAAAGATTACCTGAAACATTAGCAGAATCAACGATCACATTAATACTTAAAAAAGATAAAAATATAGAAGAACCAGGATCATATAGAGCTATTGCTCTGTTAAATACGGATCAAAAAATAATAGCGAAAACACTAGCCAGAAGACTAAGCAGGTATGTTAGTAGATTAATAAATGAGGATCAAACAGGATTTATACCTAAGAGACACTCATTCAATAATTTGAGACGCTTGCTTAACATAATGCACTCACATAAATCTCATGACCAAGAGTTATCTATCATTTCACTGGACGCAGAAAAAGCGTTTGATCAAGTAGCATGGGATTATATGATTAAAGTATTGCAAAAATTCCAAATGGGAGAGAACTTCATCGCATGGATAAAATTATTATATAACAAACCCACGGCTAGAATACTAACTAATAATATACTATCCACGAAATTTGAATTATCAAGGGGTAATAGACAAGGATGTTCATTATCACCGCTGTTATTTGCTTTGGTAATTGAACCCCTTGCTGAAAAAATAAGAACACACCCGGATATTTATGGTCTTCTTTTCGTGTCTTTGAAGCTGGTTGGTTATATGACAGTTTCCCATTCCTTTACACAGTCCTTTGCGTTTTTATTGAACACTGCAAGATCCTTTGGGCTGCACTGGTTGGGTAGTAGGGGGCAGACAAGGCAGTATTTATGGTTATAATATAAAACACTCAAATAACATAATATCTTTATATGCCGATGATGTACTATTGTACATCACAAAACCACAAATTAGTATACCAAACATATTAAATTTAATTGAGGACTTTGGATCCTTCTCAGGATATAGAATAAACTGGAACAAAAGTGAAATTATGTCGATAAAACCAAATGACTCAACACACCTCCGGAAATTCCCCTTTAAAATAGCCACAGAAAAATTCAAATATTTGGGAATTGAAATTACTAGAAACTACCATGATATGTTTAAAGCCAATTATAATCCCTTACTTAAGAAACTAAATAATTTGATTAAATTCTGGAAAACACTTCCGATGTCCCTAATAGGCAGAATAAACGCTATAAAAATGATCTTTCTACCACAAATCCTATACCTATTTCAATCAATACCTATATATCTCCCAAAAATGTTTTACAAAAAATTGGGCTCAGACATTACAAATTTTATATGGGATTATAAATCCCATAGAATACAAAGAGCACACCTTAATAAACGAAAAGAGTTGGGTGGTCTAGCGCTCCCCAACTTTATGTATTATAATTGGGCAGTAAATATTAAAAATATGATTCACCTGCTGGACAATTCTGCCCAGCAGGTGGACTGGATTGTAATGGAAAGAGAGGACTGCTCTCCGTGTAATATAGGAGCGACTTTCCTCTCACCAATACATCTGAATAACAAAAATTATAATAAAAATCCAATTATACATAGCACAATTAGTACATGGAAACAAATAAAACAGAACCTAAAATTAAGAAACCTATCTCTTTTAATACCAATAGTTAATAATCCATCGTTTAAACCATCAATTATAGACAAATCATTTATACAATGGGAAAGAATGGGAATCAAAACGCTCGGAGATCTGTATGAATTGGGAAAATTACTATCATTTCAACAACTACAACTGAAATATAATTTGAAAAATAATCAATATTTTAAATATCTTCAAATTCGTGATTATCTGAAAAAATACACAAAAGACTATCATAATATGCCTACAGACTTACTGGATGAAGCAATGAAGACAAAGGCGGAATCAGCAAATCTAATATCGTACTTATATAACATCATCTTAAACATAGAAATACCCACAACTGATGGAATTAGAAGAGACTGGGAACAAGAATTAGCTATAAAAATTTCAAAAGAGAGCTGGGATAATCACTTACTACAGGTGCATAAATGTTCGATCAACGTACGACATACTCTTATCCAATTCAAAACATTACATAGACTATATTATTCAAAAACTAAAATAAATAAATTCTTCCCTAATGTCTCACCCATCTGTGATAAATGTCTGTGTCAAGAAGCTACCATAGCGCATTCTTTCGTTTTTTGTACAAAAATACAAAAATTCTGGAATGAAATATTTGACATCTTTACAAAATTAATTAAAATAAAACTGGTACCAAAACCAGAATGGATTATTTTTGGAATATCGGAAGGTAACCCTGAACTAAACGTGTTTCAGAAGAATTTACTCAATTACGGGCTAATAATGGGAAAAAAGCTCATACTTAAATTCTGGAAAAATGCGCCTACACCAACAATAAAAATGTGGATATCAAATATGTTTGAAACACTACATCTGGAAGAGATGAGATTCCTCTTAGCAGGCAAAGCAGACCACTTCCAAAAGACGTGGTCTACGTTTTTGGAACTGTTATAAGCATAAGGTGCAATAGTAATTTTAAATTTTTTTTTTTTTTAAATAAATAAATAAAAGGTACCAGGATCTGGTAACGGGGTGTAAAAAAACAAAACAAAACAACAAAATAACAAAAACAGACCTGGTTGGTAGTCCCCTTTCTGCGGAGTTTAATGTTATAATAGAGCGATTGTTTCTCCTTTCTTTTTCCTTCTTTTCTAGGGTCTTCTTTCTTTCTTTACTTCCTTCTCTAACTTCTTTTCTAAGGGGCTTTCTTTTCTCAACACTCTCTTGCACCTTCACGACTCTTGCGCACTTTCTTTACTTTCTTTACTTCTATCTTTTTCGCAAAGCTCAAAAAATGAAGCGGTACAAAAAATGTATTAAGACATATGTGTTGTGTAGTATTAAAAAAAATAAAACATTTGTTGAGGATTTAAAAAAAAAAAAAAAAAAATAAATAACATGTATGGGGAGAAGGCAGGAACGGGGTACTGATTGGGGATGATCTGCCACGGTCACATTGATTGGCGGTGCTGGCTCGAAGGGCCGAATGGCCTACTCCTGCACCTATTGTCTATTGTGTAAGAAGTGGATGAGAAAGTGAGATAACAGCACTGGTGTGAAGGGGTGATCAATGGTCAATGTGGACTCAAAAGGGTCTATTTTCATACCGTTTATTTCAATCACAAAAAAAAGTAGATACATTTTCCCTTAGGAAGTGGGCGAGGATGGGTTTATATGGACCATAACACTGGAATAGAGCAAAGGGCGTGTTTCTATAAACAATGCAAAGTTTTTTCTTTGACAAATAAACTCAAGTACTGCAGGAACTCAGCAGGCCAGGCAGCATCTGTGGAGGGAAATGGACGGACCATGTTTTGGTGCAGCACTGATAGACAGTGCATTTCTTGCCCAATGGTAGGTACATGGTAGGTACACAAAAATGCTGGAGAAACTCAGCGGGTGCAGCAGCATCTATGGAGCGAAGGAAAAAGGCAACGTTTCGGGCCGAAACCCTTCTTCAGACGCCCGGATTTATGTGTACCTTCGATTTTCCAGCATCTGCAGTTCCTTCTTAAACAATTAACATGGTGTTCCCTCTGTTACCTCCATCAGCTGGAGTGACCCAGTCCCAATAGTCTGAAGAAGGGTTTCGGCCCGAAACGTTGCCTATTTCCTTCGCTCCATAGATGCTGCTGCACCCGCTGAGTTTCCCCAGCAATTTTGTGTACCCCCAATACACTTCATGTTCAGTGTCTCACATGGTTATGTTTGCCTTTAAATAAAGGGGCTTGGAGAGTGATGTGGTCTGAGCTTGCAAAATTGTAGCAAGTGAGCATAAAGACGCTACATAGAACAGCACAGGAACAAGCCCTTCGGCCACAATGTCTGTGTCGAACATGATACCAAATTAAACTAATCTCCTCTGCCTGTACATGAAATAGCTGGACAACAAGCCCAGGAGGTGGGTGCGGACTTATTTGCCCTGAGCACTACAAGAGTAAAACCCGTGCAGTGATCTGGCCTCCGCGTGTGTTGAGCTGTTAACATTCCCCGGTTATTTTGGGTGCTCTGCACCGCTTGCCTCTCGGCTTTATTGGCTGCTGGTTGCATTCAGTCCTTCAGCAGCTGGAGGAGAGTGACAGAGGACGGCCGAGCTGGAACCTGGGCCAGTCCAGACAGAGGGGCTCCCCGCAATGTTGCTGCGATTCGGGGTGGTGGTGACACTGGAAGACCGCGATGTGCAGCTGTTCGTGTGCGGGTCGAGGCCGGAGCTGGGGCACTGGGACCCGGAGCGAGCCGTGCAGATGGTCGCTGCAAGCAGCGCGGTGAACGAGCCTTCCTTCTGGACAGGCGAGGTGTTGCTGCAGGAGCACAGCACCGACACTTTCTGGTTCAAGTTTGCCAAGCGGATCCGGGGCCAGTTTGTCTGGGAAGGTAGAGGACGCCGTTATTGACTGTGACTGGGACAGGCATTGCTCGCTGGGGCACTGGATGTGACAGATCACTGACTGTGACTGGGCACTGGCTGTGACTGAGCATTGTCACTGAGTGCTTCACTGGGCACCGACTTTCACTGGACACTGTCACTGACATTCATTGAGCACTGGGACTGTCATAGAAACATAGACAATAGGTGCAGGAGTAGGTCATTCGGCCCTTCGAGCCTGCACCACCATTCGATATGATCATGGCTGATCATCCAACTCGGTATCCCATCCCTGCCTTCTCTCCATACCCCCTGATCCCTTTAGCCACAAGGGCCACATCTAACTCCCTCTTAAATATAGCCAATGAACTGGCCTCAACTACCTTCTGTGGCAGAGAATTCCACAGATTCACCACTCTCTGTGTAAAAAAATGATTTTCTCATCTCGGTCCTAAAAGACTTCCCTCTTATCCTTAAACTGTGACCTCTAGTTCTGGACTTCCCCAACATCGGGAATAATTTTCCTGCATCTAGCCTGTCCAACCCTTTAAGAATTTTAAGAAGTCATCGGGCAATGCCACTGAGAACTAACTTGCTCTGAACACTATTAGCCATTGACTGGTTCTGGGCACAGACTATCATTGCAGGTTGGCCACTCACGAGTACTCATTGGCACTGGGTACTGGATCAAGCCATTTCTGGGAAAAGTCACTGAGCAACTTCTTACAGTGACTGGTCCTTGATAGACTAAAGACACTGTAATGGGACTGTGACCTGGGCTCAGCCTGTCACTGGCCATTTGCACTCGATATAGAAACATAGGTTCCTAGGTTCTAGCACCTATTTTCTATAGAAACATAGAAAATAGGTGCAGGAGGAGGCCATTCGGCACTTCGAGCCAGCACCGCCATTCATTGTGATCATGGCTGATCGTCCCCTATCAATAACCCGTGCCTGCCGCCTGCCTTCTCCCCATATCCCTTGACTCCACTAGCCCCTAGATCTATATCTAACTCTCTCTTAAATCCATCCAGTGATTTGGCCTCCACTGCCCTCTGTGGCAGGGAATTCCATAAATTCATAACTCTCTGGGTGAAAAAGTTTTTTCTCACCTCAGTCTTAAATAACCTCCCCTTTATTCTAAGACTGTGGCCCCTGGTTCTGGACTCGCCCAACATTGGGAACATTTTTCCTGCTTGACCAGTCCTTTTATAATTTTATATGTTTCTATAAGATATCTCCTCATCCTTCTAAACTCCAGTGAATACAAGCCTAGTCTTTTCAATCTTTCCTCGTATGACAATCCCGCCATCCCAGGGATCAATCTCGTGAACCTACGCTGCACTGCCTCAATCACAAGGATGTCCTTCCTCAAATTAGGAGACCAAAACTGTACACAATACTCCAGATGATGCCTCACCAGATATCGATTGGCAGTGTAGCTGGACATTAGCTGTCACTGGACACTGGGTTTGGGTCTGTAACTGTTTGAGCGTAGACTGTCACTGATCATGGACAATTATTGGGCACTGATTGGGCTTGGCGAATGGACAGTGCCAGTGGTCGCTGATTAACACTGGTCACTATCTGCCAATGGGCACTCTAACAAAGCACTGAATATTTATTGACCCTGTCAATTTGCACACACTGGCACTGGGCACATTGTCATACACAAGTTGAAAGGGAGGGTTCAGGTGAGAGGAAGTACAGAAATATGCATGGCAGAGTGTAACAATATGAGTTGAGATGAGTAGAGTGTGTCAGGAAGGGACAGGATAACAAAAAGATGCAGCAGCAATAAGTGATCAAAGTATTGAAACCATGTAGAAAGCCAGAATTAAAATCCAATGTTTTGAACATACAAGGTATTTGTAACAATCTAGATGAACTGATAGCACAAAGAAAACAGGTTTCATCTAATAGTCATTACAGGCCACGGTTGCTAGGTGACCAAGGCTGGGAGTCGATTATTCCAGGGTACTTTATGTTCTTCATGTTTCAAAAAGCAAATGCTGGTTAGTATAGTTATGTACATGGTGGTTGCCATAGACCTAGTGGGCCAAAGGGCCTGGATTTATTCAGTATGGCTATGGGCAGAACTGAAGAGGAGATGAGTTTAATTTAGTTTAGAGATACTGCGTGGAAACAGGCCCTTCAGTCCACCAAGTCCATGCAGACCATTATCACCCCACACACTGGCTCTATCCTACACACTAGGAACAATTTACAGAAGCCAATTAACCTGCAAACCTGCACGTCTTTGGAATGTGGGAGGAAACCAGGTACCCGGAGAAAACCCATGTGGTCACAAGGAGAACGTACAAACTCCATACAGGCAGCACCCATAGTCAAGATTGAATCCGGGTCTCTGGCACTGTAAGGAAGTCACTCTACCCCACTCTAATAATAAAATATGATATCAGGACAGTAATGGGAAATGATCTTGACTAACAAACAAACTGCTGGAGGAACATAAGCTAAGGGTTTAGTCCCAATCTCCCCACCTACCTCATTTCTACCCTCATGCTTTTTTTTTCAATCTGCACTTTCCCTCTAGCTGTTTCCTTGTAACACGCTATACAAGGCACTCTGGTTATATTTCTCTTTGCACTTGTTCTGGACTTCCACAACATCGGGAATAATCTTCCTGCATCTAGCCTGTCCAACCCCTTAAGAATTTTGTTCAAAAGGGAACTGCAGATGCTGGAATATCGAATGTACACACAATTGCTGGGGAAACTCAGCGGGTGCAGCAGCATCTATGGAGCGAAGGAAATAGGCGACATTTCGGGCCGAAAGCCTTCTTCAGACTGATGGGGGGTGGGGAAAGAAAGAAGGAAAAGGGGAGGAGGAGGAGGAGCCCGAGGGCGGGCGGATGGGAGGGTGGGAGGAGACAGCTAGAGGGTTAAGGAAGGGGAGGAGACAGCACGGGCTAGCCAAATTGGGAGAATTCAATGTTAATGCCATAAGGACGCAAGGACCCCAGACGGAATATGAGGTGCTGTTCCTCCAATTTCCGCTGTTGCTCACTCTGGCAATGGAGGAGACCCAGGACAGAGAGGTCGGATTGGGAATGGGAGGGGGAGTTGAAGTGCTGAGCCACCGGCTCCATTCAAGGTCCCAAGCAGTCGTTCCAGGTGCGACAAAGGTTCACCTGTATCTCCTCCAACCTCATCTACTGCATCCGCTGCTCTAGATGTCAGCTCATTTACATCGGTGAGACCAAGCGTAGGTTGGGCGATCGTTTCGCCGAACACCTCCGCTCAGTCCGCAATAACCTACCTGACCTCCCAGTGGCTCAGCACTTCAACTCCCCCTCCCATTCCCAATCCGACCTCTCTGTCCTGGGTCTCCTCCATTGCCAGAGTGAGCAACAGCGGAAATAGGAGGAACAGCACCTCATATTCCGTCTGGGGTCCTTGCGTCCTTATGGCATTAACATTGAATTCTCCCAATTTGGCTAGCCCGTGCTGTCTCCTCCCCTTCCTTAACCCTCTAGCTGTCTCCTCCCACCCTCCCATCCGCCCGCCCTCGGGCTCCTCCTCCTCCTCCCCTTTTCCTTCTTTCTTTCCCCACCCCCCATCAGTCTGAAGAAGGGTTTCGGCCCGAAACGTCGCCTATTTCCTTCGCTCCATAGATGCTGCTGCACCCGCTGAGTTTCCCCAGCAATTGTGTGTACCCTTAAGAATTTTGTAAGTTTCTATAAGATCCCCTCTCAATCTTCTAAATTCTAGCGAGTACAAGCCGAGTCTATCCAGTCTTTCTTCATATGAAAGTCCTGACATCCCAGGAATCATTCTGGTGAACCTTCTGTGCACTCCCTCTATGGCAAGAATGTCTTTCCTCAGATTAGGAGACCAAAACTGTACGCAATACTCCAGGTGTGGTCTCACCAAGACCCTGTACAACTGCAGTAGAACCTCCCTGCTCCTATACTCAAATCCTTTTGCTATGAATGCTAACATACCATTCGCTTTCTTCACTGCCTGCTGCACCTGCATGCCTACTTTCAATGACTGGTGTACCATGACACCCAGGTCTTGTTGCATCTCCCCTTTTCCTAATCTGCCACCATTCAGGTAATAGTCTACTTTCCTGTTTTTGCCACCAAAGTGGATAACCTCACATTTATCCACATTATACTGCATCTGCCATGCATTTGCCCACTCACCCAACCTATCCAAGTCACCTTGTAGCCTCCTAGCATCCTCCTCACAGCTAACACTGCCCCTCAGCTTTGTGTCATCCGCAAACTTGGGGATGTTGCATTCAATTCCCTCATCCAAATCATTAATATATATTGTAAATAGCTGGGGTCCCAGCACTGAGCCTTGCGGTACCCCACTAGTCACTGCCTGCCATTGTGAAAAGGACCCGTTACTCCTACTCTTTGCTTCCTGTCTGCCAGCCAGTTCTCTATCCACATCAATACTGAACCCCCAATACAGTGTGCTTTAAATTTGCATACTGATCTCCTTTTAGTTTGCATACTAACAAAAATGTTCACTCTATTTTGGTGTACATGACAATAGTAATAAACCAACCTAACTTGCAGGATGAACAATATCAGTGGTGGGAAATGAACTAAGTGTAGTGAGGAAGATAGCCAGTATAAAGAGGAGAGGTGGAGTAGAGAAGACAGGGGCCATGGGTGATTGGTGGACCGAAGAGGGTGAAGGATAAAGGGCAGATGTGTGGCAGGGCAGAGGCAGGTGGGTGATAAGGTGAAGACACGGAAAAACAAAACAAAAAAGGAATGCGGAGCCAGGTGGGTAAGGGATGGGAGGGCAGGGTGAAGAGGGAGACAGCTAGGAGTGGAGATAAGTGGGAACACAAAGGCAACCAGCACTGGGGTCTGAGAAGTATGGAAGGTGCTAATGGGAACCAATAGGGGAGAGAGAGGTGAAGGCCGATAGTGACCAGAATCAGATGAGTTATTTTCAAACACCACATGATTTTTCCATGTGCCTTTTCATGCCTTTTTTTGATGATTTCAGGAAGATAATGCCTTTTTCACGATTGAGGGCCTAAATCAGCCTTTTTTTTGCCATTTTAACGTAACTTACAAGAAAATTTACAGCACTAGGACGAAACCGGCTGTAAGTGGATGTCAAGTAATGATTGGAGAGGGGAGCGTGGGAAAGGGTCCAGTCTTTGCAGACTGGAGTTATACTTTAAGTAGGTGTGAAGTGGTGGTTGGGGAGGAGTAGGTGGGGAAGGGTCTAGTCTTTTCAAACTGGAGTCAAGCTATGAGCAGTTGTGAAATGTTGGTTGGGGATTGGGTGCGGGGTACCAGGGTTAAGTTTCTGTTTATCGAACCTGCAGTAGAACTCGTTCAGGCCATTGGTCAGCTGACGATTGCCCAAGGAGCAGGGGGGGGGGGGGGGGGGGGGGGTTCCTCTTGTAGCTTGTGATTTCTTGCAAGCCCTTCCACACTGAAGAAGAGTCGTTTGCTGAGACTTGCTCCTCAACTTCTCAGAGTACCTTTCCTTGGCAGCTCTGATTCCTCTTCTCAGCTTGTACTTGGCCTGCCTGTAGAGGTCTGCACCCCCGCTCTTGTAGGATCTATCCCTGCAAGCGTCAAAATGCCTAAAGTCTAGTCAACGCCTTGTAAAAAACTGAACGATTTGTGAGAGTGTACAGGAGTGATATATTCTCTACAGACAACTATGTGCAGTTTTGCAAAGCATGTGAGAAAGCAGTGAATCATGAGAAGAAATATTTCTTCTCCCAGCATGTACAGACAGCTAAACACAAGTCGACGGCAGAGAAACTGAAGGTAGGAAATATGCAAGCTTGTCTGCTCACATCATTTACTGCTGGCTCCAATCGCAAATCTGAGTTTTCGAGTGATCTGTGCAAAGCATTCATTGATGCTGGAATTCCACTGTGGAAATTGGAAAACAAATGTCTCAGAGGTTTTTTAGGGAAATACATAAAGGAACCTATACTGAGTGAGTCATCATTACAGAAAAATTATGTTGACAGCAACTTTAACATTGTTGTGCAGAAAATTAGAGATGAAGTTGTACGCAACAAAATATGGATCTCAATAGACGAGACAACCAATGCTGTGGGGAGATATGTTGCCAATGTGGTCATCGGTAAACTGGAGGCAGGTCAACCATCAAAGGAGTATTTCTTGACGTTGGAAGTATTGGAGAAGTCAAAGAGCTCAACTATTGCTCAGTTGTTTACATCTTCACTTGCTGTACTTTGTACTTAAAGTTCCTGGCGATGTAGGTAAAGACATACAAGGAAAATGTGAGAGGGTGATTTTAGCTAACAAAGATCTTGAAGAAATACAAAACATAGCTAAACTTCTCAAAGGTAGTTGTAATACACAAGATATCAACATGAATGTAGAGTTTGTAGCTTGGTTCAGGAATGCACCAGTGACCTCAGCTGGGGTAGAAAGAAGTTTTTCACAACTGAAGCATATGCTGTCTGACAGACGGCATAGTTTAACACCAGATAATTTGAAAACAATGCTAGTAGTTATGTGCAACCAGGCGATAATGTAGTATACCTTTATAATTATCTTTTTCAACCATATTTTGCTGGTGGAAATACATGCCTTTTTATGCCTTTTTTGTAATTTTATTTTGCCTTTTTGCCCGCCTATTTCAGAGATTTTTAGCGCCTAAACATCCTGGCTCTAGCCATTAGTTATCCTCTGGATCTTTGTGCCCCGGAAACAAATTGAATAATATATTTCAAACGATTGTTTGGGCATTTACTACTCTGTGATTCCCATGTAACTTGAACATTTTGATGCGATTGCAGGCCAGGGAACATTCAGCCACTGCACCCATTCTCGTCAATATTGACCCTAATTATACACGGGGCAATTTGGCAGGTCTGGTGGTATCAGCAGTACAAGTTCAGCATCTCAAGGTTTGTGAGGAGAGCTCTGTATTAAATCTGTTTAACTAGACCAATCATTACAAAAGTGAGGCATTTATTAAGTGTCATAAGGCAGAGGGACTTGAAGACTTGCATGGATGTGGCACCTTTTACAACCAATGGACGTCTCATAGCAATTTATAGCACTTTTTATTTTTAAAGTTCCAATTTTCTGTCACATATCTGAAATGCAGTGTTTAGAAACATAGAAACATAGAAAATAGGCGCAGGAGTAGGCCATTCGGCCCTTCGAGCCTGCACCGCCATTCAATATGATCATGGCTGATCATCCAACTCAGTATCCTGTACCTGCCTTCTCTCCATACCCCCTGATCCCTTTAGCCACAAGGGCCACAACTAACTCCCTCTTAAATATAGCCAATGAACTAGCCTCAACTGCATTCTGTGGCAGAGAATTCCAGAGATTCACCACTCTCTGTGTAAATTTTTTTTTCTCATCTCAGTCCTAAAAGATTTCCCCTTTATCCTTAAACTGTGACCCCTTGTTCTGGACTTCCCCAACATCGGGAACAATCTTCCTGCATCTAGCCTGTCCAACCCCTTAAGAATTTTGTAAGTTTCTATAAGATCCCCCCCCCTCAATCTTCTAAATTCTAGCGAGTACAAGCCGAGTCTATCCAGTCTTTCTTCATATGAAAGTCCTGACATCCCAGGAATCAGTCTGGTGAACCTTCTCTGCACTCCCTCTATGGCAAGAATGTCTTTCCTCAGATTAGGAGACCAAAACTGTACGCAATACTCCAGGTGTGGTCCCACCAAGACCCTGTACAACTGCAGTAGAACCTCCCTGCTCCTATACTCAAATCCTTTTGTTGTTTAATTTGATAATGACCTGATAGTCCGTTAGAATGATTGGCCAGAAAACTGGGGACCATTCATGCCTGGCTTTCTAATTAATGATGTCCTGTGTGTGATCTCCTACGCCAGCAGACAGGCCCTCCCCAGAAAACAGAGTTGATTGCTGAAAATGCTGCCAAACTCTTTTTGTCCATGTTAGGAAACGGGCCGCTACATGATCGGAGCTGCGAATACGATGACAGCAACTTAGTGGATGATGTTTACTGTATCCCTGTCGGACATTATATTGAGGACAGTGGGTGTACTAACGAGATGAAGCACACCACCGATTTCTACTTTCACATTGCTGATCACCAAGCCATGCACTACTCCAGGTAAAACCGCTGGGATGCCTGAATTTTAACACTGCTGCTAATTTTCGAAGGTTGCTGAAGGTTGGCACAGGAACAAGTCTTCAGCTCGGTGCATCTGTGATGACCTTCAAGCACCTATGTACATTAATCCCATGTTTTTCTTTGCATCTCACCAACACTCCCTCCCCCCTCTAATTCTCCTGCCACACAGCTGCACCAGGGGCAATTCAGTTATCTTATCAACCTGCACGTCTTTGGACATTAGGGGAAATTAGAGCACCCAGGGACACCCAGATGGTCACAGGAAGAACTTGCAAACTCCACATAGAGAGCACCAAGGTCAGGATCAAACCTGGATCTCTGGATTTGTGAGGCAACAGCGTTAATAGCCCTGCCATTGCACAGATTTAGTGAGAAAGCTATAAAAGTGGATACAACTAAAATTTTAAAAATACATTTGGTCAGATATATAGATAAGAAGGGTTTAGAGGGGTGTGGGTCAAATGTAGGCAAATAGAACCTTCCCAATATGCTTTTGGTCAGCATAGACAAGGTGGGCCAAAGAGGCTGTTTCCATGCTGAATAGTTCAATAACTCTATGGTATATATTCACAGCATACAAACAGGCCTTTCTTTTCAATTGGTCTTTATGAATACTGTGTTGTATTTTTATTAGTGTGCTGCAAGGACATCAGAATTTCCCCTGAATAAGGGGATTAATAAAGTATTTATCTATCTATCTATCTATCTATCTACTGTGATCATACTTCACGCAAATTTTAACTATTCTATCTTTTAAGTTCCCACGTGTGTTTATTCCGTTTCTACCTTTATGCATCATTGCCATGCACCGCATCTGCTTAGAGTGATAGCGAGTTCTTTCTCTGGGAAAAGAGGTTTCTGCTGAATTGCCAAATGCCCGTTTATTGAGTCTGAGGACAACAATGTTTTGATACTAATTTTTGCCAATCAACTTTCAGCTTTTACTAGTTGTCAATTCCCTCTGGAAGTCTGAAGATGACATAGGTGTGTATAATGTTGAATAAGTGTGATTTTGAAAGGAATTTCAAAGCTAGTTAATGGGAGTTACAAGTTGTTTCAGAGACAGAGTTTTAGGCTGATGAGAAACTGAGTCACAGGATTCCCTTATAACAGCCGTGTGTATCTTAGCTATGCAAGGCACAAGACAACGTTTTGCTAGTTAAATATTATACCAGGATAACTCTTGAAAGTCAAATCTGAGCTAGGAATGTATGAACTGACATTGCCAGCTATTCATTAATCTCTCATTGAACAGTTGATATTTTCCATGAGTTGCATCCCACCATTCAAACAGTGACCAGTTTATTCCTACCATTTGTATAATTTACCTTGCCCATTTAGAACATAGAACAGGACAGGAACAGGCCCCTTGGCCCACAATGCTGAACCTGATGCCATGTTAAACTAATCTCCACTGTCTGCACATGATTCATATCCCTGCATTTCCACATAGCCATCCAAAAGCCTCTTAAAAACCACTATCATATCTGCCTTCACCACCACCTGTGGCAGCAGTTTCCAGCCATCTACCATTCTGATTTGTTTATATTACGTTTAAATCTTGTAATCTGTGAATTTATAACTAATAGACCTTGCAACCCAACTAAACAATTACTTTTGTTACTGATTTTGATTCTCTATTGTCTGCAGACACCGAACCTAGTTATTGTATGCTCATAGTTAGTTCACTTCCATGTTGCTACTCATTAACCAGAACAAAACCAACTAGTTTCCCCTTACTTGTTATTTCATTATCATATTGAATGCGAAACAAGGGCCTTAACAAACTACAAAAAAACTTGTGCTCTCTCAATGCACAGATTTTTGTTTTTTTCAGACCTCCTGTGAATAATTAGTCATCCGCAATCGTAGCTTGTCAATCCACAAACTGGTACGCAAATGGTAAGAGTTTTCAGTGCACAGAGTGAAATTCCATCGGGGGGCAGGTTAACAGTGTACCATCTGCCTAACATTGTGCTTCAGGTCCATCCTCAGAACTGCAGCAACAATCACACTAGTGTGCCATCTTCCAATGTACCTTAGGGTATTGCCTCACTCATGAGATTTAAAGATAGGGAGAAAGTGTTTTGATAAGTGGGATTAGATGGTGAACATGATAGATCGATGCATTTTCTTTTTCTCAGGGTTGGGGAATGAAGAACTAGAATGCAGAGAATTAAGGTAAGGAGGGAAAAATGTAATAGGAACTTATACTGAGTGATGTACATATGAGGAACAAACTGCCAGAGGAAGTGATTCTCTGCATAAGAATAACAACATTTAAAATGTATTTAGATATCTTTATAAATAGGAAAAGTTTAGATGGATACGAAACAAATGGGATTAGTTTAAATGGCCATCTTGGTGGGCAGGGAGGAATTGGGCTAAAAGGCCTGTTTATATGCTGTTCGACCCTATGATGAATCAAATAAAGGTTCTCTATCCTTTTCTCATAGTTTAGTTTAGAGATACAGTGTGGAAACATGCCCTTCAGCCCACCAAGTCCACACTGACCAACGATCACCTGTACACTAGTACACTGTACATTAGTTCGATCCTGCACATTAGGCATCATTTACACAAGCCAATTAACTTTCAAAACCGCACGTCTTTGCAATGTGGGAGGAAACCGGAGCACCCGGAGAATATCTATGCGGTCACAGGGAGAACGTACAAACATCACCCAGACAGCACCCATAGTCAGGATCGAACCAGCTTTTTTTCAGAGTTGGGGCTGCTTGTTGCATTCCTGGAATGAGCCATTGCCCAACAATCTGAATTTTAACTCAGCGGCTCAGGCAGCATCTCTGGAGAAAATGAATAGATGATGTTTTGGGTCGAGACCCATCTTCAGTCTGAAGCATCTCCATAGATGCTGCCTGATCCGCTGAGTTACTCCAGCTTTTTGTGCCTATCTTCCGTTTAAAAAGCATCTACATTTCTTTCCTACACAATCTGAACAAATATAATCTAAGCATCTGGACAGACCAGTTTTACAACTCTATGTGATGCGATCATAACCCCAGTGCTGCTTAACTGGAAGTGCAGAATGCATGAAAAACAATAAAGGGAAACCTCACAGGCTATTTCTATTCACTTCCTACTAGTCATTTACAGGTGTGGAACAGGAACAATTTTAAGAATTTGAGAATTTATCAGAGTTGTTCATGAAATGTTTTTATTTAAGAAGTTCATGTGTTGTATAAACACTCAGTTTTATACTTAAACGCTCAGTTTAATATTTAAACGATACAGCTCAACAATTAGTTCAGAAGGACAAGGTGGTGTGTTAACGCGTTGACTGTGGTGAAGACTAGCTGCGTTGTCTGCTGCTCCCCGCCAGATACCGCCCAGGTCGGCGTTGATTCGTGGGCCCAGATCACGCCAGGTCCACGCGAGTGCTCGAGCTCGATGGTTTCAGACCAAAGTGGCTCGACCTGCCACATGACCCCCCCCCCCCCCCCCCCCAGAACTTGAGAATTGGAGGCGGTTATGCTGTCGAGTGAGGCAGCCTGATCTTGTGTACGTGTCTCCTGTGTTCGGGGTTGCAGCTGGTTGAGTTGAGGGCGGGTTTGGCTGTGATGGTGGACGCCCTCTGCGGCGGGATTGTGTCACCTGCACTGATTGGTCAATGTCCAAGTGTGCCGGCTTAAGACGGTCCACAGAGACAGTTATTATAATTTATCATTGAGGAAATATTAGAAAAGTAAACCAAAAAGTCTTCAGGCAAAGTTAACATGGGTGAAAAAGAGATAATGTTTAAATATCAAGTGTTGTGGGTAAAGGGGATCTGGTGAATGACCTATGTTGCAGAAGGCGTTTGCTTCAGGTCAACATCAAACATTATTGTGCAAAATAAATGTTGACAGTGTCAAGGTAACATATCGGCATGAGTAGATCAGCAGACTAACAGGAATTAGAGTAACAGGAATTAGAGTCTGGGATAAATTGATCTTTTTCAGGTTGACGGGATGAAATGAGTGGTGTATCACAGGGATTGGTTCTGGGACCTCAACGTTTTACAATTTAGATAAATGACTTGGATGAAGCCACCAAATATACAGTTGTTACATTTTCTGATGACTCAAAAGTCAGGCAGGAAAGTAAGTTTAAGGAGGACTCGAGGAAGCTGCAAAGGAATATATGTAGGTTAGGTGAATGAACAAAGATTTGACAAATGGAGTATAATGTGGAAGCATATGAATGTTTCCATTTTGACAGGAAGTTTTTACACGGCACAATATGCTGGATTACAAGGGATGGGTGGGCAGGGTGGAGTTGTGTTCCCTCATTGAGAAATCAGGAGTCACAGTCTCAGAATAAGAGAGAGGGGGGGGGGGGGGGGGGGGGGGTCATTTAGGTCAGGAAAGAGGAGATTATTTTCCACTCAGAAGATTGTGAATTGTTTGAATTCATTTTACAAGATGGTTTAGTCATTGTTCTGGATATTAAGAGAATCAAGGGACATGGTAAAGCTGGAAACGAGTTAAAATAAATTAGCCATGGTGATGAATGGCAGAACAGGCTCTGTAAGGGCATGATAACCTTTCTTATGTTCTTAAGGGGTGCCAACTTTGTGACTACATTCAGGCTAAGTTACAGATTTATTGTACTTTAGATGGAGCCCCAGATCAAAACCTTGGAACCATGCCACAATAGTTGTAAATACTGGTGTTCAATTAAACAACCAATGCCAGGGGGTTGTTCCATGAACATCTTCATCTTGAATGTTCATCGAGCTTAGCAGTTGAAAACAAAGGACAAGACTGATATTTATAACTATGGTTGTGAAAAATTACAGCTGGTTCTTGACCAGCTGGGTAATTCGATTGACGAATGGTTAATGGAGTTTAATGTTGATGAGTGCAAGGTGTTGCATTTTGGTAAGTCAGTCTAGAGCAGGACTTTCACAGTGAAGGCTTTCGGTTCATTGGCCTTCATCAGTCAGGGTATTGAGTATATAAGTTGGGATGCTATGTTAAAGTTGTGCAAGACGCTGGTGAGGCCTTGTGTGAAGTAGTGTGTTCTTTTTTGATCACCCTGCTATTGCAGAGAAGATTTACAAGATGTTGCCAGGACTTGAGAGCCTGATCTATGGGGACAGGTTGGGCAGGTTAAGACTTTATTTATTGGAATGCAGGAGGCTGAGGGGTGATCTTATAGTGGTGAATGATAAAATCATGAGAGGTATAGATAGGATGAATGTACAGAATCTTTTATCCAGAATAGGGGAAATCAAGAACCGAACAATTAAATTATTTCTTGCAGCAGCAGTCTGTTAACATAGTACTCAGATAAACATAGATATTATATATTAAAAAGTTGACAAAAAAAAGACCCAATATAGTGCAATAACAAAACAAAGCGCAAAGTGCCTGGTCCATTCAAGGCAGTTTGTAATTTGGAGTTTAGTTGGAGTTCATAGTGTTCGATGGCCTGGTGTTGTTAGAAGCTGTTCCTGAACCTGGATGTTAAGAGTTTTCAGGCTCCTATACCTTTTTCCCGATGGCAGGACTGAAATGAGAGCATGGTCAGGGTGGTGTGGGTCCTTGATGATGCTGGCTGCTATTTTGAGAGTATGCCTCCTCTCCATCCCTTTGATTGTGGGGAGGTCCCTTCCCGTGATGGACCAGGCAGTTTTCTCCACTTTTTGTAATTACCTTAATTCCTGGGCATTCAATTTGCCAAACCAGGCAGTGATGTAAGCAGTCAATATGCTCTCTACCATACACCTGTAGAGGTTTAAGAGAGCTTAAAAAGGAACTGAAGATGCTGGAAATCGAAGGTACACAAAAATGCTGGAGAAACTCAGCGGGTGCAGCAGCATCTATGGAGCGAAGGAGATAGGCACCGTTTCGGGCCGAAACGTTGCCTATCTCCTTCGCTCCATAGATGCTGCTGCACCCGCTGAGTTTCTCCAGCATTTTTGTGTACCTGAGGTTTAAGAGAGTATTTGTCGACGTGCCGAATCTCCTCAATCTTCTAAGAAAATAGAGGTGTTGATGGACTTTCTTCATGATTGCATGAATATGCTGAGTCCAGGACAGATCTTCAGAGGTATGCAAGCCCAGGAACATGGACATTATTGACTCACTCCACCTTTAACCCGTTGATGAAAACAGATTTGTGGATCCTCGGCCCATCCCTTCTAAAGTCAACAATCAGTTCCTTGGTTTTACTGACATTGAGTGCAAAGTTGTTCTGGCACCATTCAATCAGATGAATGATCTCCCTCCTATACTCTGACTTATCATTACCCATAATTCGTCAGTGAATGTAAAAGTGGAGTTGGAATTGTGTCCGGCTGCAGTTATGGGTATAGCATGATCAGAGCAGGGGGCTGAGCACATAGCCTTCAGGTGACCCTGTGCTTCAGAATAAAATCCACCTGCAATCAAGCTGTTTTAGTATATTGCGGGAGTGCAGCATAGGTTTACAAGGTTAATTCCCGGGATGGCGGGACTATCATATGCTGAGAGAATGGAGCAGCTGGAGTTTAGAAGGGTGAGACTCTGGAGTTTAGAAGGATGAGAGGCGATCTTATTGTGGTATTTATACATTAAAATTGGAAAATTTGCTGTTCACAGTTTCATTAATTTAATTTAATTACAGCCACGTATAAGAAATGATTTGAAATGTGTCACGACTAAGTTGCCAAACAGCACTTATTCAAACAGTTCAATAAATGTGACCTTCCCCATGCCTTCAGGCTATTAAACCTGGCTCGGACAAAACTCAGATCACCAATAACCCATTATATGTTATTTACACTTTATCAGTGTATTTATGCATGTGTGTATATATTTATATAATGGTATATGGACACACTGATCTGTTTTGTAGTAAATGCCTACTATGTTCTGTGTGCTGAAGCAAAGCACAAATTTCATTGTCCTGTCAGGGACACATGACAATAAACTCACTTGAACTTGAACTTGATCATGATTTTCAGGCAGCAGACTTGCTCCCTCATAGCACCAGCAACTAGGGTTTAAGCCTGACCTCTGGTGCTTTCTGCATAGAGTTTGTAGGTTCTCCTGTAATTGTACTTGTTTCCTCAGAATCTTCCGATTTTCTTCTACATCACAAAGATGTGCAGGTAGATCAGTTAACTGGCCACTGTATATAGCCCCGTGTGTAGATGAGTGGTTGAATCTTTTTCTTCCCAACCCTCCAAATAAGGCCAAGGAAATGGTATATTGACTTGAATATGTCTCTTCAATCTCTTCAGTTGCTTAAAACCAATATATGTCACAATGAACCAAGCATGGACTATACAGTTGCATCTTTAAAGAAATAAACCATGGAACAAAGGTTTTGTGAAGTGGATGTATTATTGAAATAGTATTGCATGTTCAATTCTACGTCCAAAGATTTCAGCAATACAATCCAATTTACTCTAAGCATAGCTTTCATTTTATATCGTTAGACCCAACGAAAGGCTCATCTTGCTTAACTTTGGTGGGAATTTCTTTTACAGCCGAATGTAACCATAAATGTGATGTAGTTACTGAACTAATTTTGCAATGAAATGGGTGCTTTGATCTCCAGGATTCTGCCTCGGATTTGGCTTGGTAGCTGTCCACGACAAGTAGAGCACGTGACCATCAAACTCAAGCACGAGTTGGGGGTGACTGCAGTAATGAATTTTCAAACGGAATGGGATGTTGTGCAAAACTCGGCCGGATGTAATCGTAGACCAGAACCAATGAAACCTGAGTTCATGATGGAATTGTACAAAGATGCTGACTTAGCATATATATGGATGCCAACTCCAGATATGAGTACAGAAGGTGAAAAAATTATATTTTGATTAATTATTGCTAAAATTATGATAGAGCTTCTCTTGGAAGTGGTTACCATATCCTGCACGATAAAAATGAGTAACACAAATATAAGCTTACGGATAACCAACAACTTGCAGTAATATAGTTCTAACATTGTAATAGAAACATAGAAACTAGGTGCAGGAGTAGGCCATTCAGCCCTTCGAGCCTGCACCGCCATTCAATATGATCATGGCTGATCATCCAACTCAGTATCCCGTACCTGCATTCTCTCCATACCCCCTGATCCCTTTAGCCACAAGGGCCACATCTAACTCCCTCTTAAATATGCCCAGATGCACAAAATACCGCAAGTGTCCACCACCAAAAGCATCCAGGCTGCAACACCATCACTGATCTAGCTGGGCGACTCCTGAAAGACACAGCTGTCAAGCTGGGCAGGTACTGAGAACTAACCAGGAAAGAATTACCTGTACCATGTCTTCAACAACATTCAGACAATTATGCTCTCAGTCCAGATTAGGTAATGTGGGCACCATGAAAGTTTGATTGAGCGTTACATCAAGGAACCATATTAACATTTGTTAATGGGAATCAAAGGGAAAACTCTCCAGTGACTGCAGTCACCTCTGACATGGAAAGATGGTTGTGATTTTTGGAGGCAAGACATTTCAGCAATAGGACAGCAATGCAAAGGCTGTGCAGGGGCCAGTTACATTCGCCAATCACCAATCTTCTCACCACCAATGTTTAGCGGTGGCCGGGTCATGTTAGGGAGGGATTATGCGCTGTCCAGACACCCTGGGTGATTTCCGGGACCGCTTGGTTGGGAGGGGGGGGGAGGGGGGGAATGCATCCTTGACAAGGATTGTAAGATAGTTGTATCATTGTTTATTGTTTGTCGTGTATTATGGTGGTGGGTTCTTTTTGATTAATTGACTATTTTGATTTTAAAAATGTTTAGCACTGGGGGAAGTATAGTCCCAAAAGAGTCCAAGTGTTGAATTGTCATGTGTACCTGCACCAAAACAATGAAAAAAAGAACTTGACCACCTATGTAAATACTTGTATAGACCAGTGAGCGATTCTGAAATAAATGCAGAATTAGTCACATTTACAAACTGGAAGTTCAGTAATGTGAATTTTCTTCTACTTGCCTGGATTAAATTAGCCCTGACACAAACAAACCATTCATAGCAAAAACAGGCCATTTGATTTACATCCCAAGCATAGAATGTACAGTGTACTGTACACCATTCGCAAGATTCACTACGGCAACTCTCCTGGTGTTCACGCCTTCCAAAGCCATGACAGGCATATAGAAAGACTACTGCGCCAAACCACATACAATCCTGACTTTCCTTCTCGGTCACTGCACCTTCTCTATACTTCCAGGTAAACTACAAGTTCCTCACTTGTCCAGTATAAGGTAATATATAAAACATATTCTTCCTGGTAAAATTGTATTTTCGTTCTCTGACTAAGTTGCGTGTTTTTGATTCGGCTTTTTTCCCCTCTACAACAGGCAGAGTGAAGATGCTCCCTCATGCAGTTTACTTACTGAATGGTTTGCTGGAGAATGGCCACACTGTGTACGTGCATTGTAATGCAGGTGTAGGAAGATCGACTGCCACTGTATGTGGGTTCCTGATGTATATCACTGGATGGAGTCTTAGGAAAGTTCAGTATCTTGTAACTTCCAAAAGACCCGCAGTCTACATAGATGAAGAGGCTTTAATCCTTGCCAAGAATGAATTTTATCAAAAATTTGGAAATATTCATTCTTCTCTGTGTCACAACTGTTAAGATTACCCACTATTTATTGCAAATACTCGGGTTGAAGGATATGTGGTGTGTTTTTGCTTTAAAACGAGCAGAGCTTTAATATTTATTTATGACAGCACAATATGAGCAAATAATTTATTGCAGAAATTCCCATAAATTTTTAAACATCCATCCTACCTAGTTCTGAAATATCTTGATGCAGTTTTAAGAACAGTTGGCTATTGCAAGTTGGCAGTGATTTTTGACCAAGGATGTCTGATGGAAACTGCTTGTAGGTAACAAACTACTCCGAGATGTTAATTGTTTATTTACCTATAAATCTTTTGAAAATCACTGAGATACATTATAATCAGAATGAGACCCTGCTTGATAACAAGCCATTAGAGCGATTAAGATCATTAAAGCAATAATGTTAAAGGATGCCTCCCCCATTGAGAACACATCCAGACTTCATTCTGATTGGGACAATTCAGCAAACATAGAATGGTAGACATTAAGGCATGTATTGGTTGCACCGCCAGATAGTCGCTTACGTTGTAAGGAAACCTAACAGAAAATCATGTAGTATGGTACAGCAGAAGACACAATTAATTATCTCTGATAGCAGGTACATGAGTTACATAAAAACACACCTTAGCCTTTCTTTCATATGTCATCGTCTTCTATTCATCCCACAAACCGCTTAACATAATTCTCCTAAAATACATTTGTCATTCACTTCAATTGCTCCTTGAGATATCATACTTTTACTACTTTGAGGTAAAAGGGATTCTTGTAAATGCCCTGTTGCATTTACCAATGACGAATCTTTTATCTCATTTTTCAATCCCTCCAGAGCTTCACCCTACCCTGTCTCATTCAGCTTTACTTATGTCCTGCCTTCCAGTTACAGGTTATGTAGCAATATTGTCAGAGGGATTAGGGGATGCCTCTGTTCATTCTATAAGTCAGAGTACAATAGGAAAACAAGAAAATCAGCAGTGCAACGTGTCAATGTACTAATGCTATATTAAACAGTAATTATATTAATTTTAATACCAATTTCCAGGTGTATGTTGTTAATTTTGAATGTAAATATGTCAAACAAACAAAAATCAGAATGGAGTGAATATTTAATCCTGCTATAATGAAATGTTGTTGCAGAAAATATTAAAACATTGCTTTTGTTTTCATATTTATCAATTTAATTACAAGTTCAAATTGAAACATTTAGATTGGAAAGTTATTGCATTAACAGTGTAGATGAAGTACATTGAAATAAAGGTGGAAAATAAAAAGAGAGCCAATGTCTCAGGTTGATTTCCTTTCATTGTAACTGGGACATGGGTACTGTGCATTATATTTGTTTGAAATCTATATAATTAAAAGTCTCATCGACCACTTCCTGTCTGCGATGTATATTGATTTTAGAAAAAACGCTACCATATATCGCTATAATGTTTGGCCATCTTACTCACAGTTCTCCTCCGCTGAGCAGGCCCCGAGGATTTTTCCCATCGATGAAAAATAAAAAAGTTATTCGTGTTTAAAAACCCTTGAGATCCTCTCGCCTGTCAATCACCGCGATGAAGGTTACGCCCCTTCCGAGGGGTGGGGGTGGGGAGGCAGGACTATAAAACCCTGGACATGACTCAGTCACTCTGCAAGATTGCGAGGGAGGCCACGACTCTCATTCTAAGCTGTGAATCAACTGAACTGTGAGTCTGTAAGTACTTGCAATAAATGATTTGTTAGCCCTTAATGACAATGCCATGAGTTGTTTGGCCTGCTGCCCTGCCTGTGCTTGAAACTGCAATGCTTTATTGGGTCCGACTGTGTTTGGAAGGAATAAATGCTTTGTTAGGTCTGACTTTGTTTGGTTCAAAAGTCCAACTCATTTCGTGACTTCTGCTTGGTGGACAGGTCGCGCTGATTGCGTAATTTCCGGTGAGTGCAGAGGTCACGCTGATTGCGGAAGTGCCGCTGACTGCGGAAGCCCCAAAGTGGAGAGGCCTCTCTCAGCCATGTGAGTATTCAAGAACGTTTACTGCCACAGAAGGTAGTTGAGGCCAGTTCATTGGCTATATTTAAGAGGGAGTTAGATGTGGCCCTTGTGGCAAAAGGGATCAGGGGGTATGGAGAGAAGGCAGGTACAGGATACTGAGTTGGATGATCAGCCATGATCATATGGAATGGCGGTGCAGATTCGAAGGGCCGAATGGCCTACTCCTGCACCTATTTTCTATGTTTCTATATATGGTGGATGAGTCAGTGAGTGTGTGTGGTCTCAGTGACTGAGCTGCCAGCCCAATAATCCATTCGGCCCACAATGTCCATACTAGCCCTATGGAAACCAGTCCCTCTTCGGCACGCAACACCATGCTATCGCTCCAGAACCCCCCCCCCCCCCCCCGGCCAGCAATATTGGAAATGGTGGAGAGGTGGAATATTGCATTGGGGACCAGCCCTCCGTGTGAAGCTGGGACCCAACCGATCCCACTTAGTCTAGTCATAGATTATAGGTGAGATTTCAAACAACTTCATAATTATAGGTGGCACAGTGGTGCAACAGTAGAGCTGCTGCCTTAGTGGCAGAGATCCAAGTTCTATCCAAACAGCAGGTGCTGTCTGTACAGAGTTTGCACATTCTCTCTGTGATCACATGGGTTTTCTTGGGGTACCTTGGTTTCCTCCCACATTCCAAAAGACGCAAGGGATAGTGGGTTAATTGGTTTTTGTAAATTGGCCCCAGTGTGTACGATAGAACTAGCGTGCAGGTGATCTTTGGCTGCCATGGATTGGTGGGCCGAGGATCTGTTTCCACGACGTATCTAAATTAAACTAATTACTATTTTAACTACAAAGCTGGCTCATTAAGTTATTAAGGGAGCTGGTATATGGTTCATTCTGGAACAAAATTTTCATTTCAGGCCTAGCATGTTACATTTCCCACAAATAAAAAAGGATAGTTTTAGTCTATTATATTTCTTAACCCAGGGCTGGGCAATTTGATAAATTGGATTAACATAGCACCTATAACCAAACACATCAAAAGTAATACAAGATTTGACACGGGCACTAAGGGTGACTAGGGCTTACATGAGGGTAACTAATAGAATTTCTTGAAAAGAGGGCAGAAAGGTTAGGAGGGGTATTTCAGGGCACAGGGCATTGACACGTGGTGCAGTCAGCAATAGGGGAACAATGATAATCAGTAAGATTCAAACAGCGAAAGCAGTGGTGTCAAGATTCCAGTTAAAATAGACAATGGAGTAAATAACAAAAAACAAATATTAAAAAAACTTTAATTTTATAATAAGCTCCCCATTCTCCTTAAAAGTTCTCAAAATACTGAAGCTACTAGCTTCTTGTGTAGACAAGAACTGCAGATGCTGGTTTAAACCGAAGATAGACTCAAAATGCTGGAGTAATTCAGCGGGTCAGGCAGCTTCTCTGGACACTATAATTTTCTCCAGAGACACTGCCTAACCCGCTGAGTTATTCCAGGTTTTTGCATCTACTAGCATTTGTTCCTTAATAGATAAAGACCTTGACACAAGAATAAAGTTAATCTGATGACGAAGATCATGGTACTGCATGCACTGGATAATTTGAATGGATACACAATAGACAATAGGTGCAGGAGTAGGCCATTTGGCCCTTCGAGCCAGCACCCCGCCATTCAATGTGATCATGGCTGATCATCCCTAATCAGTACCCCGTTCCTGCCTTCTCCCCATATCCCCTGACTCCGCTATTTTTAAGAGCCCTATCTAGCTCGCTCTTGAAAGCATCCAGGGAACCTGCCTCCACTGCCCTCTGAGGCAGAGAATTCCACAGACTCACCACTCTCTGTGAGAAAAAGTGTTTCCTCGTCTCCATTCTAAATGGCTTACTCCTTATTCTTAAACTGTGGCCCCTGGTTCACATCAGATATTTTCCTTTGTACCCAAGAACTGCCAGATTGGAAGCCAATATATGTATTGGGAACAGGAGATGACATTTAAATAGGAAATATTAACTGCAAGTTAGGACGCAAGCAGCAATCTTTTGGATAAGATTATATTTACTAAAACAGAGGCAATTATATTACAGAACTCAATTATATTAGGATTGAAACAGAATATACAAACCAGACAGATGATTCATTGAGTTTGATCATATAGGCATGTTGCAATTAAGGAATATCTACCCTCCTGCACCAACCATCATGTTTGTTTATCAAAATTGAAGTAAGCTGCCAAGTACAGAATAATCAAACAAATCCTGGGCCAAATTAGGACATGCAAATTCGACTTTGCTCCCTACAGCAGTCAAAACAAATCGAGATGACGGCAGTGATTGTGTAACCTGCAATCTGTAATCAGCTCTTTCAGTTGCAGTGAATCCATGCTTGCCACAAGAGCTTTTTCTTGCTTGACCATCTGGAATAAAAAGCTGACATCTAAGCTAGTTATGGTCTTACGCCTCTCTTCTCCATGATTTAATTCAAACCTATTGTTTGTCAAGATGGCTGGGTAGAAATACACTGTTTTGGCTGCAGTTCATTTTTATAAGAATTAAAAATGCATAAACTATTCCTGCACACATCTTCCATGGGAGTTTTATCAGGGCAAGTAACACATCACAAAAGTACCAGGAACCACTTTCTCAGGTTACATTATTCAGTTAAAAGCCAAATTGCATTAATGGAGACAGTATTTTTTCATTTTTACCTTTTCCCATGTGATCAAGTGTCTCAGAAATGTTAGAGCTGAAAAACTTCCCCGTCCTATTCTCACATTGCTGTTTTAAGGACCGCTGATTTTTTTCTGCACGGGTTTCAAGTTTTAGTTACAAATGGAAACATCATTCAAGGTGATCACCACAGTGCTGTGGTTTAATCTCAACTTCAGCTGACTTGAATTCTACCGATTTAACTGTGGAGAGAAAGAAAGTAACTTGTACTTATGCAGTGCCAGCTTAATTTATGTGGTGAACTACCAATGTTGGGACATGAAACTATAATTATCTGATTGAACATCGTTCTGCATGTTCATGTTCTGCATCAGCTGGACATGTCAAACTAAGCTTTGGGATGTCTGATTTCTTTGATGTACTCGAGTTATTTTTAAACACGTGGAATAACAACCACTTTCTGTTATTTGCACTTTATTCGCAGTTTATTTATTCATGTGTGTATATTTATATCATGGTATATGGACACATTTATCTGTACTGTAGTAAATGCCTTACTATTTTTCTGTGTGCTTAAGCAAAGCAAGAATTTCATTGTCCTATACAGGGACACATGACAATAAACTCACTTGAACTTGAATACAAGCACTGACCATTTTTCCTCCTTTTAGTTTACTATAGACTTCAACTCTGATATCTTCAATGAAATATTATCGAATTATTGTAACTGACCACAACTTCAAATTTTGCATCTTCTAAGGAAGATCAAACTTGTTTTCAAAGGCAGAAGCACCCCAATAGCAGTCAAGCAATCCATATATACCCAGGGCTTAAAATTGAGGACTGTTTGAACATCTGCTTGAACAAGGGTCTTGGTGAGACCACACCTGGAGTATTGTGTACAGTTTTGGTCTCCAAATCTGAGGAAGGACATTATTGCCATAGAGGGAGTGCAGAAAAGGTTCACCAGACTGATTCCTGGGATGTCGGGACTTTCATATGAAGAAAGACTGGATGGACTCGGCTTATACTCGCTAGAATTTAGGAGATTGAGGGGGGATCTTATAGAAACGTACAAAATTCTTAAGCGGTTGGACAGGCTAGATGCAGGAAGATTGTTCCCGATGTTGGGGAAGTCCAGGACAAGGGGTCACAGCTTAAGGATAAGGGGGAAATCCTTTAAGACCGAGATGAGAAAAACATTTTTCACACAGAGAGTGGTGAATCTCTGCCACAGAGGGTAGTTGAGGCCAGTTCATTGGCTATATTTAAGAGGGAGTTAGATGTGGCCCTTGTGGCTAAAGGGATCAGGGGGTATGGAGTGAAGGCAGGTACGGGATACTGAGTTGGATGATCAGCCATGATCATATTGAATGGCGGTGCAGGCTCGAAGGGCCAAATGGCTTACTCCTGCACCTATTTTCTATGTTTCAATGTATCTAATAGCTGGAAAGATTACTGGCAACTGTGGGAATGATTGCCAGGCCCAGGGATTGATCAGTTATATTCATAGCTTTGGGTAAAATTAGCAACTACTTACACAAATTATGCTGTACCATTGCCCTAAGTTGGTGGTAGTCTACTTGCGGTAAAATCTGGAGGTTGTAGATAGCATGGGACTAATGGAAGGATGCGCTGTCAGAATTACTAGCTTTCTAGTGAGTTGCAAAATCCAGCTATGTCTTCCTTTTGGGGTGAAAAAAGGAAGCCTTGTGGCATTATAACAAAATCAAGTGCTCTCATTTGTGTCCTGGTTAATCCACATTCACCCCTCATTTGATACCACCAAAACAGATTCCCTGGTTATTTATCTAAATATCGTTTAAAAACCCATGGGTAATTAAAGCAAACTATAACACCTTGTTTTAGGAGCAATTAAAACAGGTTTGAAACAGATTTTTATAAAAATCTTGATTTTACTTTCGGAAACCATAAAGCGTTTTTACAGTCAATGCAATACCTGAAATGACATATTGTTGCAGGCAATTTACATACAGCCACTCCCATTAATAATAATGTAACAATGAACAGCCAATTTATTTATAGGTATTGGTTGACCAGTGCAGCAGAGAACCGTCCTGCCTTTCTGAAATAATGCCATTGGATCTTTGGTGAACACTCAAGTATGCCACCAAGTCTCTCTTAGAGAACAGAGTACTCCTCAGCAAATACACCACCTACAAAAGGTGGATGACCAAACGTTTGAACACATCATCCCTTGATGGAAAAACAACGTTTACTTATCATACTTAGTTGAGCAATTTTTGACTGAAGCTATTGTCACCACATAAAATAGTCTGTCTCGACACAAGCTTGTCATTAGTAAATTTTACTAATGTATTGATTGGCGAAAAAAGTTTAATCTAAAAATCTCAGTTGTAAATTGCTTGACAATTCAGAACACATTTTTTGATCATGCTTGAAAAAGCAATAGTTTCAAGTAAAATTTAATTAAAAATTAAACTTCAAATATTTTAAGATACATTTACATGGCTGACGTTTTATAAAAAGTTCAATATAAATAACATGCAAAACAAAATGTTCGATTGGTTGATAAAATTCCAAGTAATACAGAACTCGGGTCCTGACAATGATTTTGAACAAAAAAACTGCTGTCACAGGGTGACTAGATTGGTACCGTAGATAAAAGATACTGATTTTTACTCCAAGATCATTGCATAAAGTCTGAATCACTCAATGTAAATGTGGTAAATTGGAATACCAGCAGGAAACACCTTCAACTGTACAGGCTATACAAGTCAACAGGGAATAGAAACAGTCCTTCAAAGTAGAATGTACTTGAGAATAAAGTTATGTTGTCTTCCTGAAACCTTTCAAAATCGGATAGATATTTTCAAAAGCTTCATAGATTTCCCCACGAACTTTAGCACCTTCAAAATACAAATTGCATGTCAATTAACAAACTTGGGGGTGGATTTATGCATTACAAATTTTGTTTTTTAACAAACAGTACAGGAGGAACACAATAGTTGAGGTTAATAACTGAATTAACAGAAGGAAGCTGGATAATTAAATAAGGAAGTAATAATATTGATAGGAATGTCTTTACACAATGAAGAAGGAGATTTCTAGGAAATATAAGTATGAAAATAGCCAGTGCTGAAATAAAGTGCAATTGTGATCACGAGGTGCACTCAAATTAAGCAACAAAGTGAAGCATGTTACCTGTCAATACAACTTTTCCAGACACAAATATTAGTAACACAATTCTTGGTTTGATCATTCGGTAGATTAACCCAGGAAACAGCTCTGGTTCATAACTATAAAAATGAGAAACAAAATAATAATTGACCTTTTTGCAACGTCTTAAAATGATGACTAGAAAAATTACCAGTTTTCATAAAAACCCATCAGGTTCCTTAATGTTCTTGAATAACTCAGCTGGCCATGTAGCATTGGTGGACGGTAGATAGGCAACATTTTGGGTTGGGACCCTTCTTCAGAGTCTGCCTATCAATTCCCTCCACAGATGATGCCTGTCCCAGAGTTCTTCCAACACATTTCTTTCCTCAAAATGTCAGCATCTGCAGTTCATTGTGTTTCCTGATGTACTAACCTGGTTTGGCCTACATGTTGCTTTAGCCCCACCATGTGGTTGGCTTCTAGATCCTCTCTGAATTGACCTAGCAAGCTACTCATTTCCAGTCACCAGTGTTTAATTGACATGTGCACCAGAATTAAAATAATGAAATTATTTCTTACTGCAGCATCACAAGTATATTCAACACAGCAAGGGCTGCACTGTGGCTCTGCTGGTAGAGCTGCTGCTTACAATGCTGCAGATCCAATTATGACCAAGGATTTCCTCTGGGTGCTCTGGTTTCCTCCCATACTGCCGAAACCTGCGGAATTATAGGCTAATTGGTCCCTAAAATTGCTCTGTGTGTGCAGGGAGCGGATGCAAAAGAAGAATAACAGAACTAGTGTGAACGGGTGATCGATGGTCAACTCGATGGGCCTTGGGGCCTGCTTTCACACCATATCTTTCAATTAAACAAGTCAAACACAACAAATATTCAATAAATTATCAGTTAAACAGGTAGATTGTTTATAATGTCTGTTTCCACAATGCAAATTGGATATATTGCAATCAATTAATGAAGGAAGACTCTTTATATTACACACACACAATTAGTGATGATTTTGATCGCAAACTAGAGACACACTTAAAGGTCACTTCTGAAATTGGCAAGCAGAAAAAAGCAGATTTGTAACAAAAAATTGTTTCCATGTAGCCTCCCACGGTAATGAGATACTATTGCCTCTTAAAAACATGGCTACTTTCACCGCAGAAAGCTAAAGAAATTGACAAATCATTGCTTCTATCGACACTTGTGCAATGACACTCGATTTAACAATGTAGCAGACAGCCTTTAATTTTAGCTTGCAGTAATAAAAATAAATATGTAGTTATTAAAAATACATTTATATTTGAAAATTCAGCAACTCATTGTGAGTCTGAAACTCTCCAGCCCCAAAAATCTCCTTTCCCCATTGAAAAAAATGTTTTATAAACATGATTTTATATAACAAGGTTTTTTTTTAAATAATGCAACTATCACTTTACAGAACTATATAGACTAGGCAAACATGACTATAATAGTGCAAGCCACCATACATAGTGTAATCTTTGTTGCAAGGCCACTTAATTATACAATTTAATTATATAACTGTTTAATTTCAGCAAAAGTTATATAACAAGCTAAATTACACTACTTATCAAATTACATGGTTATGAATGCCATTATTTCAAGTAAGAATATTTTATCTCACATTTAGAAGATTTCTGGTCAAATCAATTGGCTTCTCATTTTCAACATTAGAGGAAAATGTATACATTCTATAAATGATTCCCAAATAAATATTTTGAGTATGTGCTAGTTAAGCATTGCAAAGGCTATAACTTATTGCATCTTCATTAATGTAGACTAAATATCTGTTGATATTCATTTCAAAGTGAGCACAACATGCAATTTAGAACTATCAATTTGAGTATAGAACAGGATGTAGATTCAGCAAGTGAATTTGTTTTTCTCACTGCGATGGCGAGAGGAAAAATAGACGTGGGTAAAAATCTGGCCAATTGTTTTACATATTACTTCTGATCATTGTGCGTTTCTTTCCCCTTAAACTCTAATTTCGCCACAGAGATTAGGCACTGAAATATTTAAGGAAACAAGTGCAGGTCATACAAGGGAAAATGCTAACCCACCAACACAATGCAAGGAGGAAACCAATAAGAGTGTTATGGTGCTTAGTTTAACACCTGTATCTTCTTCATAATTAACAAATACAGAATCATTCAAATTTTTAACAAAAACTAGAAAAGAGTTATCAGTGTCGCCTTTGAATTACAAATTAAACCTCAACCTCCTTTTCCCAATATCATTACCTGCTGAATTGCTGATGAGTGAGCACCAGCCCTTCTAGTCGAATTGGAAATTTCACATCACAACTGCCTACCATGTTCTGAATTTTAAAATCCAGAAATTTCGCTGGAAATCCCAACTTTTGTACAACTCTGGCATATTTCCTTGCAGCCAACCGTGACTGTTCTTCACTGGAACAAAACACAGGGGTAAATACTCATCAAACAAATCCACACTAATAAAACGCAGGTGCAGTCAAAGATGCTGAACACGTCCATCCCTTTTTTGGTCTAATCACAGTTTAACGCGTTGAGCTAGTGATAATGCGCAGCACAGTTTAATTTATTTTATTCTCTAAATAAATCAGAAGCAATTGCTTTTACAATTTAAAAAAAAAAAAAAAGGCAATTAAAACATATTACCAAAATATTTCAGCCACTTTCTGGTTACACGCAATTCTATTTCACAACTCCAAAAATAATGCAAATATAAAGAAGATTCTTTTCATTCACAAGATTATCTGAATGAAAGGCAGGCTAGAATAAGTGGCTATTAATGACAAGTCAATTGTGAATTAAAAACTTAGAGGGAAAGAGTACCGTAGTCTGAATGGCCTTTTGTGATACTGACATTTTTCTGCTTCTACTCAATTATGCACCAAATCCTTTACAGTTGATTCCATTTTAAATTTGCTATATCGACACAGAATAACTTAATAATTTATTAGAAAATGCATTCATCATTCAGCAAGTTTAATGATCTAATTTGCTAATTTGTCATCACAATGACCATTAAGCAAATGACAAAATCAATTTTCTAAATACATAACAGTCATCAGTGTCTCATGGCCTTCAAGTCAGACAGCACAAGGAGTTTTCTCAACAAGGCTACACCCTATCACACTCGTCTAACTATGTGCGTACATAGGTCACCTTGAACCTGCCACAAATCGCACTGCACCATCTATTTGGCCCACAATACCAATGTCAACCAATGAAAAGACACGTTTGTACCACTTGTCTGCTCTTTGGATTTTTCTCCTTTCAGCATTCACAATTCCCTTTTGAAACCTCTGAAATTAGTCCAAACATACTTTCATCCTAAACCTTCCACATTGTGATAATTAACAGAATTAAAAAAAAAAAAAATCACCTACTCTCTTGCTGTTTTATGAATTATTTTAATACTGAGTCTGCCATAAAAATAGTTTCTCATACATAGAAAATAGGTGTAGGTGGAGGTCATTCGGCCCTTCGAACCAGCACCGCCATTCATTGTGATCATGGCTGATCGTCCCCTATCAATAACCCGTGCCTGCCTTCTCCCCATATCCCTTGACTCCACTAGCCCCTAGAGCTCTATCTAACTCTCTCTTAAATCCATCCAGTGACTTGGCCTCCACTGCCCTCTGTGGCAGGGAATTCCATAAATTCACAACTCTCTGGGTGAAAACGTTTTTTCTCACCTCATTCTTAAATGACCTCCCCTTTATTCTAAGACTGTGGCCCCTGGTTCTGGACTCGCCCAACATTGGGAATATTTTTCCTGCATCTAGCTTGTCCAGTCCTTTTATAATTTTATATGTTTCTATAAGATCCCCCCACATCCTTCTAAACTCCAGTGAATACAAGCCTAGTCTTTTCGATCTTTCCTCATATGACAGTCCCGCCATCCCAGGGATCAATCTCGTGAACCTACGCTGCACTGCCTCAATCACAAGGATGTCCTTCCTACTGCCTCAATACAAAAACATAATTGAGCACCTTTATTAAATGGTCACGTAATCCTTGCACAAAGATGTTTTTTTGTAAACCAGCACCGGAGGTTCCTTGTATACAAAGCAAAATAATATTAGCTTCCATAAACTCTGTGTATCATCCAGTTCCAATTCCTTGTGAAATTATTACTCTAAGATTTATTAGATGATTCTACACTGAATAACCATTCTGAACATCATTAAAACTGTTTTATCCAGCTAAATATTTAAACTAATTTCAGATTATTACACTTGAAAGGAATAATACTGCACGAAACACAGCTTTGCCACTTGTTGGATTATGCAGGAGTGTACAATAAACGCACTGGGTATGTTACTTAAATATAGTTATAAAACAACACATGGCATTAACATATCCTGGCAGTTGTAACATTTGATAAGCAAGTAGGGAAATCAACAATTTTAAAGCCCCCAAAAGATTCAGAGAGATTAGTTTTACATAATTGAAATAGTGTATTAGCAGCATTATCAAAAATGTGAAAAACGCGATTAAAATTAACGGCCATACCTCTTTGCGCCAGTACACACCATTTTCCCGGAGCTGAAAATAAGTGCAGTTGTACGAGGCTCCCGAATTCTCATGATGACAGCAGCAAAACGCTAAAAAATATTTAAGTACTGTTACATTGATGGCAATACTAAATTTCTAATATGGTCCTATGATTGAGAATTTGGAAATTCTTATATGTATCACAAACAAATAACTTGGATGTAGATGGCCTGGTTGGTAAGTTGCAGATGACACCAACATTGGTGGAGCTGTAGACATTGAGGAAGGCTATCAATGGAAACAGAGGGGTATAGATCAGTTACAGATATGGGCAGAGAAGTAGCAGATTAAATTTTGCACTTTGGGAGGTCAAATGCAAGGGGAAAAGTATACAGTCAATAACAAGACCAAGTACACTGTTCCATGAAAGTGGCAACACAAGTAGAGAGAGTGAGTGATAAAGTAGAGAGAGTGATAAAGAGGTAGTATGGTATGCGTTGCATATCTTCAAATGTATTATTTATTTCGCAAATTACTTCTTGCGTAGGTGGTGTTGCTTGATTGAGGAGTTATGTAACACCAGTCCCTGATGCAAATGTGAACGCCTCAGATTCAGAAAGGTACAGCATGGAAACAGGCCCTTTGATCTTGAGCCTAAAATTACACTTATTTTTTCAACAATCATAGACATAGAAACATAGAAAGTAGGTGCGAGAGTAGACCACCAGGTCCGTCGAGCCCGCACCGCCATTCGCTCATGGCTGAACACTAAACAGACACACTTACCCACAAACAGTAGACACAAGACACAGAACACAAGACACTACCCTCCCCTTTATACCGCTATCACCCCTCTCCACCCCAAGAACCGCGTGATCTCCTGGGGGAGGCAAAAAACCGGATAAAAACCCAGGTCCAATTCGGGAAAAAAATCCGGGAAATTCCTCTCCGACCCCAATCCAGGCGATCGACACTTGTCCAGGAGATCACTCAGGTCTTACTATACTAACCATACCTAGGTCCATATCCCTGCCCTCTCCCCGTAGCCCCTTATCCCCTTGGCAGCTAAAAAACCATCTATTTTAGACTTAAATATATTTAACGTTTCTGCTTCCACTGCTCCCTGGGGCAGTGAATTCCATAAATTAACCACCCTCTGGGTGAAGAAGTTCTTCCTCATCTCAGTTTTAAAAGAGCCCCTCCTTATTCTACGACTATGTCCCCTAGTTCTAGTTTCCCCGATCATTGGGAACATCCTCGGTGCATCCACCCGATCAAGGCCCCTCACGATCTTATATGTTTCAATGAGATCGCCTCTCATTCTTCTAAACTCCAAAGAGTAGAGTTCCAGCCTACTTAACCTTTCCTCATATGTCAATCCCCTCATTGCAGGAATTAATCTTGTAAACCTTCGCTGCACTGCCTCCAGGGCTAGTACATCCTTTCTTAAGTATGGACCCCAGAACTGTACACAGTATTCCAAATGTGGTCTCACTAATACTGTGTACAGCTGCAGCAAGACCTCCGTGTTTTTATACTCAATCCCCCTAGCAATAAAGGCCAAAACTCCATTGGCCTTCCTGATTGCTTGCTGCACCTGCATACTAACTTTTAGTGATTCATGTACTAATACCCCTAGATCCCTTTGCGTTGCATTACAACGCAGCTCCTCCTCATTTAGAAAATAACTTGCCCTATCATTTTTTTTCCCAAAGTGAATGACTTCACATTTATTAGTATTGAATTTCATCTGCCAAGTTGTTGCCCACTCACCTAGCTTATCTATATCCTTTTGCAGACTCTTCCTATCCTCCTCATCCCCTACTTTTCCTCCCATTTTTGTATCGTCCGCAAATTTTGATATATTACACTTGGTTCCCTCCTCCAAATCATTTATATAAATTGTGAACAATTGGGGTCCCAGCACCGACCCTTGCGGAACCCTGCTAGTTACCGGTTGCCATCCCGAGTATGAACCATAATAATCCTATAATAAACCCATGTTATTGTTCCCACATATCCCATCAACTACCCCCAGCTCTCTCCAAAATATTATCAATCATCCACACATTAAAGGTAATTTAATGTGGCCAATTACCCTGCCAAGCATTGTATCTATGGGACGTGGAAGGAAACCAGAACATCAGGAAGGAAACCCATGCAATTACAGGGAGAATATGCAACTTTGAAGGCAGCACTAGAAGTCAGGATCAAACCCAATTGCTGGAGTCACAAGGCAGCACCTCTACCTGCTGCTTCATTATGCCACCCTTATATTAATTGTGAAAATTTGGAATATAGAAAGGGGAAATGTCAAAACATCTATTCAATTCTCTTGATTCTCACTCTGTGTCTCTCTACTCAAACACATTGACAGATTATGCTAATATTAAATATTACATATAACACAGAAATATTTAAACATAAAATGATTTTTCTCAACTCCAACACTTTAACCAAAATTTTGAGACTCAGTAAAATAACTTAAGGTGGCAAAATCATTATCAATTAATTCATTACGTTGAAAGTTGCATTTGTTTCAATGACAGAACATACTTACTTTTGGGTTATACTCAGCATTTCTTGCTCGGAGAGCTATCGTCTTCAGATCCAGTTTGCAACCTAAATTGACTGTGGACACGATATTTCTAAACACAAAATGTATTTTATATTATTGAATAGTATATTACTGCAATTTATTGACATTGCAACCCTTTGAAAATGCAACTATTTTTCAATACAAGAATACAAATGTAATACTCAAAATTTAAGGGTCCTGTAAGTATTTTGCTTGATTTGAGTTGTTAAACAGGAATTGATGGATCATTTTTATCACATTATCATATTCTTACAATTATTATAATTCTCACATTATCATAAGTGAAATAAAACTCAAAGGAAGACCAATTTTGGCATGCATAGAAGCTCATTTTTTCAGATAAATTACCAAACCATTCATTAAAGTTAACACTTCCAGTTATTTTAACATATAATTTTATATGACATAATTAAATAAAAACATCAAGGTTCTTCTCAGATGCACGTTTCATGCTTCAGGTGTACGGTGGGTCCCTTGCCGGCAATTTGCGAAATGTAGGTCCCTTGCAGTCAGAAAAAGGTGAATTGATCTTGGGGAACAAGGACATGGCAGACCAATTGAATAGCTACTTTGGTTCTGTCTTCACTAAGGAAGACTTAAATAAACTGCCGGAAATAGCAGGGGACCGGGGATCAAAAGAGATGGAGGAACTGAGTGAAATCCAGGTTAGCCGGGAAGGGGTGTTACGTAAATTAAATGGATTAAAGGCCGATAAATCCCCAGGGCCAGCTAGGCTGCATCCCAGAGTACTTACGGAAGTAGCCCCAGAAATAGTGGATGCATTAGTGATAATTTTTCAAAACTCTTTAGATTCTGGAGTAGTTCCTGAGGATTGGAGGGTAGCTAATGTAACCCCACTTTTTAAAAAGGGAGAGAGAAAACGGGGAATTACAGACCAGTTAGTCTAACATCGGTAGTGGGGAAACTGCTAGAGTCAGTTATTAAAGATGGGATAGCAGCACATTTGGAAAGTGGTTAAATCATTGGACAAAGTAAGCATGGATTTATGAAAGGTAAATCATGTCTGACGTATCTTATAGAATTTTTCGAGGATGTAACTAGTAGAGTGGATAAGGGAGAACCAGTGGATGTGTTATATCTGGACTTTCAGAAGGCATTCGACAAGGTCCCACATAAGAGATTAGTATACAAACTTAAAGCACACGGTATTGGGGGTTCAGTATTGATGTGGATAGAGAACTGGCTGGCAGACAGGAAGCAAAGAGTAGGAGTAGGGTCCTTTTCAGAATGGCAGGCAGTGACTAGTGGGGTACCGCAAGGCTCAGTGCTGGGACCCCAGCTATTTACAATATATACTAGACTAAGTGGGACCCGTTGGGTCCCATGTTCACACGGGAGGGCTGGTCCCCCGACGCAATATTCCACCTCTCCACCAATTCCAATATTGGTGGCCAGTGGGGGGGGGGCTTTCTGGAGCGCTGGTATGGGTATTGTTGGCTGCAGGGACTACTGGTCTCGTATGGACATTGTGGGGCAAATTGATTCTTGGGGTGGCAGCTCAGTCCCTCAAGCCTCATGTGCTGGCAGCTCACTCACGGCTGGTGGGCTGGCAGTTAACTCATGGCTAACCCATGAAATTCCATTTCAAGCAGAGTACAAGGCTACCAAATTCAAATCCATGTTACTACTATTTCAAGCAGGGTGCAAGGCCACCAAATTCAAGTGCAGTTTCTTACCTCTTCGAGCAGGGTGCAAGGCCATAAAATTCAAGTGCAGTTTCATACCACTTCAAGCAGGCTGCAAAGCCACCAAATTCAGGTTCAGTTTCCTACCACTTCAAGCAGGGAGCAAGGCCACCGAATTCAAGTGCAGTTTCCAACCACTTCAAGCAGGGTGCAAGGCCACCAAATTCAAATGCAGTTTCATACCATTTCATGCAGGGTGCAACAACACCACATTCAAATGCAGTTTCATACCTTTTCATGCAGGGTGCAAGGCCACCACATTCAAATGCAAGGTGAAACCACCATAAAACCACACAATACCACACTCACAGTTCTCTAGACATTTCAGTGTGTTCAGTTGATTCACAGCTCAGACAGAGTTGTGACCTCTCCCTCCCCATCATGCAGAGACTGAGCCACACCCACACTTCCGGGTTTTATAATCCCTCCCCCTTCCACCGGAAAAGGTGTGGCCTTCATGGCGTGATTGACAGGAGAGATTCTCAACATTTTTTAAACATTAATAACACTTTTATTTTTCATTGATGGGAAGAATCCTCTGCACCTGATCAGCGGAGGGGGACTGAGTAAGATGGGCAAAAATCATAGCCGTATGTGGTAGCGTTTTACCTAAAATCAATATAGTGCAAACAGGAAGTTGCCAAGTTTAGACAAACAACCCTTTGCAGTGCATTTTCACTTCAACCCAAACAACCCTTTGCAGTGCATTTTCACTTCAACCCAAACAACCATTTGCAGTGCATTTTTACTTCAACCCAAACAACCATTTGCAGTGCATTTTTACTTCAACCCAAACAACCATTTGCAGTGCATTTTTTACAACCCAAACAACCATTTGCAGTGCATTTTTTACAACCCAAACAACCATTTGCAGTGCATTTTTACTTCAACCCAAACAACCATTTGCAGTGCATTTTTACTTCAACCCAAACAACCATTTGCAGTGCATTTTACTTCAACCCAAACAACCATTTGCAGTGCATTTTTATTTCAAACCAACCATATTTTCATTTTCAAACCACATTAAGGGCACTCACAGTTGAGTAGACATGTGTTCAGAGTTATTCAGAGCTCAGAGAGACATGACCCTATGGCTTCCTCCATCTTGCAGTTCTCCAGCATCACGGGTGCAGGTGAGGGAATGGAAAATTATTGATGGAACCTCTGCCTTTTTTATCCCTTGGTTCTCTTGACCTGAATTGCAACTTTATGCAGATCGGACAGTGATTAATATACCTTCAAATATGTTAAACCCCATAATATTTCCTTTCTCATGTTTACCACATACAATATTTTACACTTTCTGCCTATTATAACAGCCTTTCCTAGAGGCAGATGCATAGCAATGATGAGGAACCATGCTCATGTCTTATGGTGTAATAAATTCTACTCTTTTGATAGTTGTCTCTGCATAAACATTGATCATAAGCAAAATTCCAAGAAGGCAGCAGTCTCAGGATTTTCATGGCTGGCAGATCTTACTCTTATTGATATACCAATGCACTTTCAATTCCCTTTTTAAGAAAAGAATACTGCATGGTGGTATAAGAAGTTTTCAAATGAACCAGGTGAGGTTGAAAGGAGGGGAACAAACATGGCCCTTCAGAGTTTGACAGCTATGGGATAAACAGGGCTCCTGGAGATTGAAAGGCCTGGGCTAAATAAAACCCACCATATGTTCACCCATCAGGATTTTGGAACTAGAGGATTGCAGATTATCAGTTTTGCTGTATTTTGAATTTTTGACAACTTGCTAATATTTTATCAACTCCTTCATCATCTCCTAGGACTATAAAACCCCGGATGCCTGGACGTGACAGTCTCTCTGCAAGATCGCGAGGGAGAGGCCACGACTGTCATTCTGCTGTGAGGCTACAGGACACTGCAAGTCTGCCCTTTATGTGCTTTAGGTGGTTTATGTGGTTAACACTTTATGTGCTTGCAATAAATGATTTGTTAGCCAGTAATGTGCTACAATGAATGATGCTTTGTTAACCCTTTATGTACTTGCAATAAATGATTTGTTAGCCCTTAATGACAATGCCACGAGTTGTTTGGCACTGCAATGCTTTATTACGTCCGACTGTGTTTGGAAGAAATAAATGCTTTATTAGGTCCGACTGTGTTTACTCCAAACGTCCCGCTCATTTCGTGACTTATAACCATATAACCATTTAACAATTACAGCACGGAAACAGGTCATCTCGGCCCTTCTAGTCCGTGCCGAACACTGACTTGCGCTTAGTGCAGAGGTCGCATCGATCGCGTAATTTCCGGTGAGTGCAGAAGTCACGCTGATTGCGGAAGTGCCGCTGACTGCTGAAGCCCCGCTGACTGCGGAAGCCCCACAGTGCAGAGGCCGCGCTCAGTCGTGTGAGTAGATTCAAGAAAGTTTACTGTCATGTGTATGTGTAAGTGTGCGTGTGTGCGAGTGTATATGTGAGTGTGTATCTGTCCAAGAGTGTATGTGTACATATGTGTGAGTGGATGTATGTGTGCGATTGTACATGTGTGCGTGTGTGTGTATGAGTGTGTGTGTGAGTGTGCGAGTCTGTGTGTGTGAGCGTGTGTGTGTGAGCGTGTGTGTGTGAGCGTGTGTGTGTATTAATGATTTGGACGAGGGAATTGAATGCAACATCTCCAAGTTTGCGGATGACACGAAGCTGGGTGGCAATGTTAACTGTGAGGAGGATGCTAGGAGGCTGCCAGGTGACTTGGATAGGCTGGGTGAGTGGGCAAATGCATGGCAGATGCAGTATAATGTGGATAAATGTGAGGTTATCCACTTTGATGGCAAAAACAGGAAAGTAGACTATTATCTGAATGGTGGCCGATTAGGAAAAGGGGAGATGCAACGAGACCTGGGTGTCATGGTACACCAGTCATTGAAAGTAGGCATGCAGGTGCAGCAGGCAGTGAAGAAAGCGAATGGTATGTTAGCATTCATAGCAAAAGGATTTGAGTATAGGAGCAGGGAGGTTCTACTGCAGTTGTACAGGGTATTGGTGAGACCACACCTGGAGTATTGTGTACAGTTTGGGTCTCCAAATCTGAGGAAAGACATTCTTGCCATAGAGGGAGTACAGAGAAGGTTCACCAGACTGATTCCTGGGATGTCAGGACTTTCATATGAAGAAAGACTGGATAGACTCGGCTTGTACTCGCTAGAATTTAGAAGATTGAGGGGGGACATAGAAACATAGAAAATAGGTGCAGGAGTAGGCCTTTCGGCCCTTCGAGCCTGCACCGCCATTTGATATGATCATGGCTGATCATCCAACTCAGTATCCCATCCCTGCCTTCTCTCCATACTCCCTGATCCCTTTAGCCACAAGGGCCACATCTAACTCCCTCTTAAATATAGCCAATGAACTGGCCTCAACTACCTTCTGTGGCAGAGAATTCCACAGATTCATCACTCTGTGTAAAAAATGATTTCCTCATCTCAGTCCTAAAAGTCTTCCCTCTTATCCTTAAACTGTGACCCCTAGTTCTGGACTTCCCCAACATCGGGAATAATCTTCCTGCATCTAGCCTGTCCAACCCTTTAAGAATTTTGTAAGTTTCTATAAGATCCCCCCTCAGTCTTCTGAATTCCAACGTGTACAAGCAGAGTCTATCCAGTCTTTCCTCATATGAAAGTCCTGCCATCCCAGGAATCAGTCTGGGGAACCTTCTCTGTACTCCCTCTATGGTAAGAATGTCTTTCCTCAGATTAGGAGACCAAAACTGTACGCAATACTCCAGGTGTGGTCTCACCAAGACCCTGTACAACTGCAGTAGAACCTCCCTGCTCTTATACTCAAATCCTTTTGCTATGAATGCTAACATACCATTTGCTTTCTTCACTGCCTGCTGCACCTGCATTCCTACTTTCAATGACTGGTGTACCATGACACCCAGGTCTCGTTGCATCTCCCCTTTTCCTAATCGGCCACCATTCAGATAATATCTGAATACGTATAGAAACGTACAAAATTCTTAAGGGGTTGGACAGGTTAGATGCAGGAAGATTGTTCCCGATGTTGGGGAAGTCCAGGACAAGGGGTCACAGTCTAAGGATAAAGGGGAAATCGTTTAGGACCGAGATGAGAAAAACATTGTTCACACACAGAGTGATAAATCTCTGGAACTCTCTGCCACAGAAGGTAGTTGAGGCCAGTTCATTGGCTATATTTAAGAGGTGTGGCCCTTGTGGCTAAAGGGATCAGGGGGTATGGAGAGAAGGCAGGCACAGGATACCGAGTTGGATGATCAGCCATGATCATATTGAATGGCGGTGCAGGCTCGAAGGGCCGAATGGCCTACTCCTGCACCTATTTTCTATGTTTCTATGTGTATGAGTGTATATGTGGGTGTATGAGTGTGTGAGTGTATATGTGTGTGTATCTGTGATTGTGTGAATGTATTTGTGCGAGCGTGTGCATGTGTGTGCGTATGCATATGTATGTGTGTGCAAGTGTATGTGTGTGTGTGTATATGTGTGTATCGGTGTGAGTGCGTATGTGTGTGAGTGCGCATGTGTGTGAGTGTATGTATGAGTGTGTATCTGTGTGTGTGATTGTGTGTGAGTGTGCATGCGTGCGCGTGGGTGTGAGTGCACGTGTGAGCGAGAGTGCGCATGTGTGCGAATGCACGTGGGTGTGTGTGCGCGTATGTGTGTCTGTGTGAGCGTATGTGTATGTGTTTGCGTATGAGGGTGTGTGTGTGTGAGTGTATGTGTGAGTGTGAGGTGGAGGGTGTGCAAGGGTGTATGCGTGTGTGAGAATGTATGTGTGTGTGAGTGTGCGGTGGGGTGTGTGGAGTGGAGTGTGTGTGCGCGCACGTGTGTGTGTGTATGTGTGAGTTTACGTGTGTGTGTGAGGTGGAGGGTATGTGAGGGGGTGTGTGTGTGTGAGAAAGTGTGTGTGCAAGTCTGTGTGTGTGTGTGTATGAGTGTGAGTGTATGTGTGCATATCTGTGTGCGCGTGGGTATGCGTATATGTGTGCGAATGTGTGTGTGTGTGTATATGAGTGTGAGTGTATGTATGTATGCGTGCGTGTACGTGTGTGTGAGCGTGCGAGCATGTGTGTGTGTGCGCATGTGTGAGTGCGTGTGTGAGAGAGTGCATGTGCGTGTGTGTCTGTGAGTGCATGTGTGTGAGCGCATGTGGAGGGTGTGTGTGAGTGAGTGTGTGAGTGTGTGTGTGTGTGTGTCTGTGTGTGAGTGTGTGTGAGGTGGAGGGTGTATGTGTGTGTGAGTGCGGCGGAGTGCGTGCGGTGGAGTGTGTGTGCGCGAGCGGTGGAGTGTGTGTGCGCGTGTGTGTGAGTGAGTGCATGTGTGTGCACGCATGTGTGAGCGTGTGCGAGGTGGAGGGTGTGTGTGTGTGTGTGTGGTGGAGTGTGTGTGGGTGGAGTGTGTGTGGGTGGAGTGTGCGTGTGTGAATTTGCTGCCTGCATTCTGCTTGAAGTGCTGTGAGATTGGATTTCCTGCCTGCACTGAATGATGACTCGAGGTAAATTCTCAGATTTTCTTTGTTAAAATTTGACCGCTCAATCTCTCTTATCAAAATCAAGAGGCAGTGAGCAGCAGAACACAAGACACAACAAGAAAAAACTGAAAATAAACCTCATCTTTAACATTTAAATAGTTGTTATATTTTAAGTCATTCACAATTTAAACTTTAATAAATCCTTTTTCCACTTGCCATGCCTGCGTGTTCTTCATCACAATGGGAACTTAATAGGCAAGAATGCTGCGCTGTCGGAGAACCACTAAGAGTGCATGGGGGGAGGTTGAGGGGAGATGGACTGAATGCGTGTGGGGGGGGGGGGGGGGGGGGGGGGAATGACAAGGAGCAGAGTGGGGGGGTTTGGAGTGAAAGGAGGACTGAGTGAACTGCCACCACACCAGCCGTGAGTGACTGGACTGCCAGCCCACCAGCCAGGACTGACTAAACTTTGTGTATCCTACCACAGTGATGAATGCTGTGGTGGATGTTTGTGTTACATTTTTATCGTGTATTGTGTGTTCTTTTTTATTGTACCGCTGCTGGCAAGTTCATTTCACCGCACTTTATTGTGTATGTGAGCGAATAAATCTGACTATTGATTATGAGTAAGTGAACTGCCAGCCCACCAGCTGTAAGTAGCAATGTTACAAAATATGGAGATTAAAAAAATCAAGTGTAATTTATCCCATCAGATAAAGCATAAAAAGAAGTTTAATTTGACACCTAATTCACTTTCATATCTCAAGTATTAACAAAGTTATGGCCATTTTCATACTTGGAAATTAGCATCTTGTTCCCTATTGATTTTCAATGGACATAACAAAAAAGCTGTGATCGTGTGCAGTCAAAAGCCCATAACCTTCTTAAAAATTAAGAGAACTGAATGAAATTTTCAGTTATCGTAGATTGAACCATTCTGAAACAAATATAAAATAATCTTACTTGGATGACCTGAAATTAAAGCATATAATTAGTTAGTTACCCAAGTGTAGCTAATTTCAAACTTCAATTACTAGATCTAAACATCTATCCATTTCTTAATAAATGATTAACATTTTTAAATAGCCTAAGTGTCCAAATAATATTCATAAATAATTCACAATAAAACATGATTTTTAAATCTCATTTACATTAATTTATAGGCCAAATGGAAGGAATTTAGTGTTCAATTGCTGTAAATTAAAGTCCATTTAAAATCAGCTTTCTAGTGGGATCCTGTGAACGCGCTGGTTTAGAACGTTCACATTGCGGTAGATTTGTGCCCTCAAATGCCCAGAAAAATACTGCGGGATATAATGGGCCCAAAATGAGCTACTCGCAATATTAAACTTTGTATAAAGGGATCTTAAGAAGCCCTTTTTAATGTAAAAATAAGCAGCATACCTTCTATTATTTGCTCTATGCGACCCTGACAGCTGCCGGTGGTCGCGGGTTTAGAGATTGATTTTTAAACTACTATAACTATTATACGAGGCCTTTAAAACTAATAATAGCTTTTGCGACGGGGTCTTCCAGCGATTTTTCGTTAATAATTAACTAGGCTGAACATCTTAGATTTGAACAGCCTAGAGAAAATCGCGTTTTAAACCCGCCCCCCTCTAAACGGCGCCAAAATCGCGCACACCCGCAGCGACAGATTTTCAGCGACGCTTCAGGTAGGCTTTGCAACAAACCTACTGTAAGTGATTGAAGTGCCAGCCCACCAGCCATGACTTAGTGAGCTGCCAGCCCACCAGCCATGATTCACTGAACTGCAAGAATCCATTCAGTCCACAATGTCCATATTAGCCCTCTGGAAACCAGTCCCTTCAGCCCACAACACCCATGGAAGTGCTCCAGAACCCCCCCCCCCCCCCCCCCCCCCCCACTGGCCAGAAATAATGGAATTGGTGGGGAGGTGGAATATTGCGTTGGGGACTAGTCTTCCCGTGTGAAGCTGGGACCCAACAGGTCCCACTTAGTCTAGTCTTCTCTAATCTCATCTACTGCATCCAGTGTTCCTGATCTGTACATTGGCGAGGCAAAGCACAGTCGGCCAATATTTCGGTGAACACTTACACTTGGTTCACTAAGGCCTCCTGGATCTTCCAGTTGCTAACCACTTTAACCCCTTCCCTTACTGATCTTTCTGTCCTGGACCCCCTCCATTGCCAGAGTGAGGTCACACGCAAATTGAGGGAAGAGCAACTCTTATTTCGCTTGGGTAGCATGCAACCTGTTGGGCTCACACTTGTCTCTAGCCAACAATCAGCCTATCAGGGAACCTCCCTGCCCGAGGTCATATATTGCCGGTCCTGATTTGTCATGATTTTTTCCTGCTTCCAGTCCCTCCTCCCCTCCCCCTTACAATCAGTCTGAAGAAAGATTGATCAAAGTACATCCCTTACTCTGGATGGAAAAAAGTGTTCAATGTGTATATATTTACTCTATTACACACCATTTAGGACTGCTTAATGTTAATAACTGGATCAGTAGTTTTAAAAACATTGTCTACCAACACGTCAGCAAACACTTTTCCAAAAGGCTAAGAAATGTACTTACTGTAGTTGTGGTACAATTCCTGAACTCTCAGAAGCAGGAGTAGCTGGAGTTACGGGCGTCATGGGAGTCATTGGAGAAGCATAATGAGATGTGATGCCTGGTAAATTAGTGGTGGTCATTGTCTGTGAATGAAAGAGCTGCGGTGGCTGATTGGTAGAAACTTGTGTTGTTAGTTGAGATGTTGTGGACTGCTGTGCTGCTTGTTGCTGCTGTCGTTGCTGTTCTTCCAAGAGAGATATGCTATTCGAGCTTTGGACAGGCTGTGGAGTCAAGCCAGTGCCATATGGCATCATCGGACTAAATATTGTGTTTCCGGGTGTCATGATACCCTAGATGTGAAAATGTGACAGAAATAAAAATTATGCAGTTTCCATATATTCTGCCATATGTATGCCACCGTTTCTCTGCCTCAACCACCCACTCCACAACCCTTCAAGATCTTTTCTCTCCTGTAAGTCTCGTTGCACCGATCCATCACAGGTAAATTATCTCAATGGCTGCACTGGTGTTCCCTCCCTAAAGCATTATGCCTCCCCTCTAGTATGGCTCAACTGAATGCCAAACTTCTTGCCAACGCATTTGGACATTTAATGTAATATTGCCTTATGTAGTTCAAGTAAATAAGTAAGTTTATTGGCCAAGTATTCACATACAAGGAATTTGCCTTGGTGCTCCGCCCACAAGTAACAACATGACATACAGTGACAGTTACTAATGACTCAGAAAACACTAAACATTAATAATAATAAAACATTAATGATAAAACACCATTGATCAAGCATGTGAACCAACAAAATACCAGATCAAAGGGAGGCTACAGATTTTTGGCTGTTGAGTAGAGCAACTACTCGTGGATAAAAAACTGTTTTTATGTCTGGCTGTGGCAGCTTTGACAGTCCGGAGTCGCCTTCCAGAGGGAAGTGATTCAAAGAGTTTGTGGCCAGGGTGAGAGGGGTCAGAGATGATCTTGCTCGCTTGCTTCCTGGCCCTTGCAGTGTACAGTTCATCAATGGAGGGAAGGTTGCAGCCAATAATCTTCTCTGCTGATTGGACGATTTGCTGCAGCCTCCTGGTGTCGTGCTTGGTGGCTGAGCTAAACCAGACCATGATGGAGAAGGTGAGAACAGACTCTATGATGGCCGTGTAGAATTGGACCATCATTGCCTGTGGCAGATTGTGCTTCCTCAGCTGCCGCAGAAAGTACATCCTCTGTTGTGCCTTTTTGACGGTGGAGTCGATGGTAGCCCCCCCACTTAAGGTCCTTGGAGACGATGGTTCCCAGGAACTTAAAAGACTCCACAGATGTGACTGTGGTGTTGTTGATGGTGAGTGGGGTGAGGGGAGGGGGAGCTCTCCTAAAGTCTACAATCAATTCCAATTCCACTGATTGATAAATGCATGTTGATACTGCAATTGATACTGTGCAAATGATAACATTTAGCACAGATATACTGAAGCTAACATCTGGATTACTATAGAATGACTTGACAACGTGCACAGAAACATATAAAATAAGTGCAGGAGTAGATTATTCGGCCCTTCGAGCCAGCACCGCCATTCAATATGATTATAGCTGATCATCCAAAATCATACCCCTTTCCCAGTTTCTCATCATATCCCTTGATTCCGTTAGCCCCAAGAGCTAACGCGAAGGCAATGCTCTGTTGAAACAACTCTTTAAACACTGCCAAAGAGTATATGCATTATTATTATTATTCAATGCTGGCCATTCGTATAAAAGCAGTATAAAACAACGTCTACTTTTCAACACATTTTTCCACTTCAAAATTCCTCAGAACCTACGTTAAGGTTAAATCATGATAAACTTTGTACGACAAGGAGGTTGCCAGAGGAATGAAAATTACAGTGAACTTACTTGTGGTGATGATAATCCTTGTGCATAAGGGGGCAGCCCATTGTTTGACTGATCCATGGCTGAGACGTGTTGTTCACACAGTGGGAAAGGTTGCTACACGTCTCCTCTTCACCACAATAACACAGTTCAATAATTCCAATGTAGCTTCAGTTGTAACTCATACTTAAAACACTCACGATTTAACTGAGGGAGCAAAACCTACTGAAAGGTGGAAGGAGCAAGAAGTGAGAATAGAACTATGAAAGAGAAAGATGAGGTACAGTAAACTCATTTTAATGGACCCCTTTATAATGGATTTTGGTTATAGCGGACGGACCTGCCAATGACACGCAGGCTCGCAAGATGCACCAACGAGTCCTTCACCCACTGCGTGGCCCCATTGATGCGGCTGTTGTTGTTACTCACATTATAGCCGCTGGGGACAGCGCTTTCTTCAAGGCACCGGCAGGTCGCATTTGGTCACCGTGGGGGTTCTCTCCCCTCTCACCAGCTAACACATCTCCCGCTTTGCTGTGGCTTAGTCCACATGCCCCCCTCCCTGCAGTGGAACGGAGGGCAGACAAAGCGACAGGTGAGAGGGTAGGGAAACCCACAGTGACTGAGCGCGTCCTGTCGGTAGCAGCAACCTGAAGAAAGCTCACCTGTCGTGGGCTACAACGTGAGCCACAGCAGCCGTGTCATCCGGTGAAGAAGTGCTCGCTGATGCAGACCAGCAGCATCGTGCCTAGTTTTAAGGTGAAATGTCACAGTGTGGGAATAACTCAACAGAAATAATCAGTCTGAAGCAGAGGGGTGCGTGTGGCGGGGAGGGAGAGGGGTGCGTGTGGCGGGGGGGAGAGGGGTGCGTGTGGCGGGGGGGGAGAGGGGTGCGTGTGGGGGGGAGAGGGGTGCGTGTGGCGGGGGGGAGAGGGGTGCGTGGGGGGGG